>NW_005842105.1:652706-659721 GCF_000455745.1 Alligator sinensis
AATGATAACAGATCTCTAGGAAAAAAATAATGGTATTAGTCAGGAGGCACAAAACATGCTTTTCCTCCTATGCAAGCTGTTCCTGTTCTTCCTGCCTGCCAAGAGAGAACTGATAAGTGATGAGGGGGCAGAGTATGATCTTCTTGAAAGATCATCTCTTGCATGCTTTAGAGACAGGCCACCAGTTTGTTCCAAAAGGGCTAAAATGTATCACTGTGGGGATAAGCCTGGTTCTCATAGGACTGACCAAGTCTATGACCATGCTTCACATGCTCTAAGACAAGCATTTGTGCTCTGTAGAAGAGAAATTTCCCAGGTAGAAGGATGGAAAGGAAAAAATATGCACTGCTTATGACTAGGACAACTTCAGTTTCATGAGAACAGAGGTATGTATCCCTGAACATAGTGATAGGATGCTGAAACATTGCTGTGTTCTCTAACAACAGACTGGCTGGTACCATTCATGTTTCTATCACTAGTACTGATGCTTGTGCCAGTGCAAGTCAGTGGTCAACAGCACTGTTTGGCCTAAGCACTAAGGTTAATTATTCTGGCTCAGTTCAAAAAGAAAACTAAGCCAGCACCATTTGCCCCCCTGGAATAAGCAGGATTAGGATCATACACTCAGAAGAAAAGCAAATAGGCAAATTTTTCCTTTACTCAGTGACAAGAGTCAGGACTAGTCTTGTATTCTGAACTTGCCCATGTTGGGCAAGAGTTACCAGCCAGTTTAAAGGCAGTATTGATGGGCTCAGGTCACTGGCTGACGGTACTGATCTTTGGTGTTATTTAGCAGGCAGCTACAGCATTAGCCTGCCTAGGACTTGGACACCAATCCCATCTTGGAAATTGATGCCCATTCTTCCAGGTTTACAGGTCAATTTGATTAGAACCAGGCTCCTCCCTAAAACGATTCAAGCAGGGATAACTTCAGGAAAGTATCCCTGGATTTCCCCATCCTGGTTGAGAAGAAATATCATAAGCAACAATGTGGTACCCAGCTCTTACAGAGAAACCCTCTCCCACTCCAACCCCACCCCACAAACAGAAGCTAGTAACTGTGGCCATCTGTAGGTAAAAGGAGTCAGTGGTTTTCAACCTTTTTTGTACCAGGACCCATTTGTAAACATCAATAGCCAGTACCGACCCAGTGTCTGTCACTCCCAAACCACTGCCCCCCACTCCCCACTGTGTGGGGTGTGTGAGGGGCATGGAGGCAAGGTCCCAAGCAGCCTCTCACAGGTTGGAGCTCTGTTAGCCTGCAAGGAAAAAGCCATGGTTTCCCACATTTCTCTCCTTTAAAGGTGAATCCATTTTTAAAGTTTGTTGATCCAATTTTAGAGTTTGTTTGCAACCCTTTCATACGCTCTTGTGACCCACTTTTGGGCCGTAGCCCATGAGTTGAGAAATGCTGCTTACAAAACAGGCATGGTTTGAAGCCTGATAGTTTTGAGGCTAAAGTAGTGGAGTAAAATGCTGCAATTGCTGAAAAACTGATATAAGCTGTCAGTTAATTGCAGTTAATGTAGGCCATTAACACAAAATAAATTAATGCGTTAATTTTTGTAACAAGCGTTAATTGTACACATCCATTTTGGCCAGGGGTGGGGAAAATATGGCCTGTCCCGTGCCCTCTTCAGACTCAGCCCAGCAGAGTGGACCGGCAGAACCCGCATGTGAAGGCCTGACCCGGCCCACCCCACGCCTGCTCTGGACCTCCTGCCCATACCGAGCAGAGGAAGCAGTAGCAGCAGCCGGGCAGAAGTTGCTGCTCTGCAAGAGGGAACATTGGCCCTCCCTCCTCACCGCTGCCAGGCCCTCCTTTCTGCAGTCGCCCATGCCCAGGCTGCCTAATGGCTCTTCTCCGCCACTGCCACCCAGCAGGGCAGCCGTAGCAGTGCACAGGAACCACAAGGCAGCCTGGGTGTGGCCTCCAGGTGGCTGCAGCAAGAAGGGTTGGCCTAGCAGTGGAGAGAGAGGGGCCGCTTCCCACTGCCAGCACCAGCTTCTGCCTGGTTACCAACACTGCTGCTGAGCATGCATGTGTGAGCCTGAAGCGGGCACAGGGTGGGCCAGGGTCCAGGCTGTTTGCATGGGTTCCGGCTGGTCTGCTCCATTGGGCATGAGCCCAGAGCAGGTGCGGGGCAGGTCGGGGCCAGGGCTCTGTGCTGCTGGTAGGGAGGAGCCACAGGGCATGCAGGCTCTAGGCTGTTGGGTAGAACGGTGCTGACTACTGTTAAACTGCAATCAAAATTATGTAACTGCAACCATTTTTTTCATCTCGTGATTAACTGCGATTCATTTTTTAATTTTTTGTCAGCCCTAATAAAAGTCCTTGATTTATCACTGAATTTCATTCAAAAGCTGTGCACCAGTGACTACAGCTTTCAAAGATCCCACATGCACAAAGCACGTGCACACCCACAGCGGCACCTCCTCAGACATACATTTAAAGAGTAACCATTCCCCTCCTCATTTGCACTCTGCAGGAGAGCTCTGGCAGCCAAGCAAGACATTGACAGAGCTTGAATATTTTAAAAGAGGCTAAAGACGCAGCTGAAGGAGCAACACTGTGAACAGCTGCCATACCAGGAACACCTATGAGCTACTGAAGCAGCTGTGGCTTTGAGGGGCTGACAGCAGAAAAGGAAGAAGAGGGTCAAGCTACTGCACCCCCAAGCAAGGCTTCAGTGGTAGCAGTGTCTGTACATGTGTCCAAGGAGGACACGCATGTACAGACACAGACAGGCACACACAGAGACGTTTTTAACAGGCTGTGGCTGAGATTTCCAAAGGAGGAGGTAGGAAAGGCCCAAACCCCTAGTGCCTTGCCACCCCCATGGGTGCAGCCCGTAACCAGCTGGGAGCACCAGCCCTACCACCTGTACCCCATAATCCCTTTCCAAACGGCCCTATTTTCCAATTAAGGGATTATAATCCCATTTAGAGAATACACTAAAGGTCCCTGCCGCCTTGACGATGGGTTTACTGGAAACCCCCCCGGCTTACATTAACGTTTAAGTCAGGCTTTGAATTAAACGAGGACGCAGGGAGGAGTTAATTAGGACTACAGCCGGCAGCACTAGCGCGGCAGTAAACCGCCTCTGACCTATCAGCGAGCCAGGCTGCACACTGTTTTCGCTGTGCGGCCGGACAAGGGGCGTGGGGCGGGTTTGTGGGCCGGAGCCGCTCCACAGGCCCGGGGCCCACGGCCCACGCCCTTCCCCCCACCGCTGCCGGCGGGAACTCACCATGTTTGTCCCGCGCCTGGCGCCGGAAGAGGCGACGCCATGCGGGGCCGGAAAAGGCGGACCCCTCCGTTGCCATGGAGAGGCCGCCCCAGCGGCAGCAGAGGGCCGGAGCGCAGCTTGCGCTCGGGGCCCTGGGTTGGCCGGGAACCGGAAGTGACGCCAAGACGTCTCCCAGCCCCCTGCCTGGCTTGAGAACCGAGGAGCATACGCACGGGGAAGGTACCAAGGCGCATGCGCGGGGGCAGGTGTGCTGGGATTGGTGGCCTCCGCGCCGCCGGGGCTCGGGCGCTCTAGTTCTGGCTTCTCTGCGGGCCCCGCGGAACTCTGGGCTGGCTGGATTGGGCGCGGACTGCTACGTCATCCTCAGCAGCGTCTGTGACGTGACCCCTGTGTCGGCAGTTTAAAACACCCCGTCCAGTGGCCCGGGAGCTGCACCTTTGTTGTGCCAGGACCCAGTCCTGCCCAGCGCCGCGCACTCCCGCCCCCAGTGTGTGGGGCAGAGGGGGCCCCAAGCAGCCTGCAGTTGGAAACCACGGTTTCCCACGTTTCTCTCTCCTAAAGGGGAACCCGTTTTTCAAGATTCTTCTCGACCCTTTCAGATATTCTTGGGACCCACCTTTGGGTCGGTGACCCGCGGATTCAGAAAGGCAGCTCTAACCTCCATGTAGGGCGACCATCAGGCCTGAAGCAACACAGACGAAGTAGCTGAACCTGCTGCGGGGGTTGCACCCCCTCCAATAAATTAAGACCTCAATCAGAGTCTGCATCTTTCAAAAGCTGTGGTCAGTTTCAGGGCTGTGCTGGAAAGAGAAAGGTGAGAGGAAACCCACTGCCTTCTCCCAAGATTGATCCTGGCTTCATCTTGCCCAGCTAGCTGCAGACAGCTGATCCATGCCACTGAGAAGCATCAGGCAGGTTCTTGACATTGGAACTATGAACACGACAGCCAGGGCCTCGGTTCATGGGTCAACAGAGGACAACCCAAGCAGGAAGCCGACTTCTCTAAGGAGACCAGCCCCCACTGGAGGATGGGCTTGGAGAACAGCTCTCAGTGGCAGCAGGAAGGAGGGCAGCTGATGGGGCACTTGTGCACAAGGCTGAGGAGGGAATCTTCCTCCCCCCATCATAATTTTTTCTATAAATATACTTCTCACTTTATGCCACTGTTCCCAGCAAGATGCAGGCACCAGGCTAATGCTCTAGCCTATGCTAGACTGTGACTAACTAGATGGGTTACAGGAGGTACTCCCAGAGACACTCAGTTTACATTTGGGTACAATTTCTCTTTGCCTCAAGTAATTCTACTGCCTCATCTGTATAGGTCTCTGTCACAATAAGGGATCGAGTTAGGGGGAAAAGGAAAATATGTCCTTCCTGACTAAGCTACTGTTGATAACTATCCTTTGGATATAGGAGTCTACTCTCTAGGGCTGCGTCCATATGAGCACAGAGGCTTGGGTTCCCAGGGACAAATAGCAGTGGCACACCTGGCGTCCCCCCTACTTGTCTCTGGGAATGCCTATGCCATGCCGTTCAGCATGCAGCAGGTTACCCCAGGTAAGGTAGGGGAGGTTGGGGCCAGCAATTCAGCCTGTCCTGGGGGTTAGGGTAGCTTGTCACATTTAGTTTTAGTTGTACCTGCTTGAATGGTGTTATAGTATTATTTGAACTTTTCTTTCATATTCATCTGTATTTTTGTATAGCCTCATTATTATTTGAACTGTTCTTTTGCATCTGCACTATCAGCTAGGTGTGAGCTCACTTTCACAGGCAGCTTATGTTCCAGCTTTATCAACATTGGTGTGTAGTCTGTGTTACTAGCTCAAATTAATTTGGCACTAACCAACTGAATTAGAGGGAAGACATGATTGGATGTTAATGAAAGGTGGTAAGAGGGGATTAATTAGATTTCCCCACTGCAGAGCCCTTGGAATTTCCAGTTTTCTAATCCCTTTTCTGAAAATATATTACCTGTGATGCTAGGGGAAAAATTAAATATATGGGGTAGAGGTGGAAATAACCAGGAATAGCACCCTATGGAAGCCAGTTTGGTGAAGTTCAAGTCTCCCACTGACAGAAGGCTACATGTACTGCCTACTGAGTTTTATGTTCATAAATGAAGGTAAGACCTCAGAGTTACTTTACCATTTCCTAACAGCTGAAACCTAATGAAACAGCAGAACATCTAGTGAAGGCTAGACAAGGCTATCCATACTTCTGAGAATATAGCTCTAAAAGCTGCACTAGGATTCTCTGGTCTGCTTGCTATGACATCTGCTATTGGGCAAGTTAGCCAAGTTGTCTTGTTGCCACATTAGCTGGAAGCATAAATAGCTCCTTCATTCATATTTACATCAAAACTAAAACTTCAAACCTAAAAACATCACGTTCGTTAGTTTACCTGGCAACCAACAAAGATAATTACCAAATTCATCTTTCTGTGACAAATCTGAGCTAGAACTTGGGATGAATATTCAAGGATACTTGCTTAGAAAGTTGTTGATATCAAGAAGATCCATCGTGGGGCTTGCATCTCACCCACCCTCGTTGGCAAGGTGCTAGCTCCGGGAATCTGTTTTCATGGAGCAGTGAAACAAGGAGCGTGTAAACTCTGTAGGCTTAAATGACAGCCCCATTGGAGCTGCAAGGATTGAAGTCTCTTCTGTGAAAAAGGAATCTAACCAGAGGGAAAACTTGCTGAGTCTCAAGTTCAGGACGGGCAAGTGAGAAGGTACGTGCAGGCACTCAACGGGGGGATAGTGGACTTTGGTCAAGCTGATATACAAGCCTACATCTTTGAAGCCCAGCAGATGTTCTAATAAGGTCTATAGAGGAAGCACCAGGGGAGGGGTTTCTCTAACATGATTTAGGGAATCCAGGCCTATCTGGAGCATAACACTTCCTCCTTGAGATCCATCCAGTATCAAGTTGAGAATGTAGATATGGGTTAAGGATTTTCCCTTTGTTTTGGGTAAAAAAGTTTAGCCTCAGGGGCAGAGCCATGAGCTCTCTTAGAGGTCAGCAAGTCTTACTACCAGAACTCAGCCATGCAATAGTCCTCATGATCATCTGTACAGCATCCCATCTCACCTTGTGGCAAACCCCTAGAAGTAGAGGCAGAAGTGGGAAGGCATATAAAAGGTTCTCTGTGACAAAACCAAGGCAAAATCAGATACACACAGACCATGGCCTTACATGAAGTAGAACTGGCAGTTCTTGTAAATATCTGATGAAAAAATGTTCATTCTCAGATAACCTTAGTCTGCAATTGATTGGGGAATAGAATCCTTGGCCTTCCAACTCATGGGATGCAAGGAATGAAATGTTGAGACAAGTTCATTTTGGTGTTCTGGAGGATAGGAAAGCACATCACAGACAGGTATATAAGGGACAAATGCACCACTGCCTTGGGCAGTTTGGCCTTCCTGTTTATAGGAAGGACCGTACACCATTCTTGACACAGAACTTCATAGTACTGTCTGCCAAGTTGCCCATGGCACCCTTTTATACCACAAAAGGAAGGCCTGACATGTTCTCCAAACCCACCCTACCCTGAGCACTGGTGTATTAATAGTTTTGTCCTCTGCAGCACCCAAATACTCAACTCCTGGAAGCTCTTGATATGCGCTCTCCCTTTTCACTAAGCATCTATTATAATGGCCATTGACAGGGCCAAGGGGAGAAGCAATAACCTCTTACACAGAATAGAGTCCCTCTACTACCTCAGGGAGGATTGAACCACCAAGGGTCTCTAGTGGTTCTTT
>NW_005842105.1:659752-679830 GCF_000455745.1 Alligator sinensis
AAGCCATGACAAGTAAATGCACCTGAAGTGATTGCTGATGCACAGCCTTTAAAAGTCTAGCAGAGAATGCCTTAAAACAGCAAATGACTGCTAGTTGTGCCTCTTCTGTTGAGCTAGAGAGCGAGCACCCATGGTACCATAAAGGTGGCTCTGGAATCTTTGAAATATGAAGAACCCCAACTTTAATATGTCTCTCCCAAACTGTAGACCTCTGCCTGGTATTTGCTTTATAGGGAACACGGAACCTTCAGGTCAAGAATACTTCAATCGCCCCTGTGGCCTCTGAGTGGGATGCCAAGGTCTGTGACAGACAGCTGATTTCAGTGAAGTTTCAAATACTGCATGCCCCTTAAACACCGGGGGGTTAAAAGGCCTTCTTTAAAAGAAGTCCAGTTATAAGCCCACCTTGATAATACATTTATAGATGAAAATCTATAAAGGCTGTCCAGGCAGTCATGAGACTTAGCTAACAAACTGCAGCTAGCCAACAAATAAAACTTAGGACTTAAGTGGTCAACACATTTTAACTCTATCCCTCAAAGTGGAGTCTAATTAGTCTTTTTTTCCTGGTTTGCAACACCTAAAGGAACCTGGTGTGTAACAGAAACCATTCTAGAACTTCAAACAAGATATGAAGAGCCCAAGCCAGATGCTCCATTAAGCCCAGGAACCCCCACGCCTCCCCCCCTCCCACCCCCCAAGTCATCCATCTTGAGACAATGGAAGGGCAAGAACTTTTCCTGGTGAAAAGATAGATAAGAGAATAGCAAAACTGGGTACAATACCCAAAGATGGTAGCACCATGTCAGAGAAAATGGTGGGGGTGAACACAAACCAAACCAAAGATGACAGAAAAAAACCCAAAGGAAAAAAACCCAAAACTTTTATCTTAAAGGGAATATATTCAGATGGGGGGGGGGGGGGGGGGGAATGGAATGGGAGACGGGACACAGGACACACAGGTTTGCAGCTCTTGAAAAAGGTTCAATTCAAACGCGAATCCCTAGAATCATGAGAATAGACCAGGAGATCTTAAGCTGACAGCTGAGAAGAACTGCAAAGCAGAAAGTGTGCACCTCCTTTTATCTCTTCTGTGCAGGGCATAAGAAAGCTGGACTATAGTACACCATACATGTAGTAGGATAAAGTCTCCAAGCTTGACTTCTATGGTGTATGCACACCTAGTGAGGATGTCCAAATGGACAAACACGTAAAAGAAGAATCAAAATTTCCAGACCTACTTTAAATCCTAAATCATTCTTCCCCCAGCCTCAAAAAAAGCAGTTCTCTTAACTTTCCTGCCACCCTCCAACCAATCAATCTTTGTAAATGTCGTTACTCACATAACACTCAGCTGAAAGAAACACGTTTTAGCTCATTGAGCGATGTTTTCCTTACCCATTTTTAAGAGTTGACTGAGACTCTAGGGATTAAGTAGTTATCTAAATACTAGTTTCTACTTTTTTGTTTGTAATTTATCAAAACTGGTGGTAATCAAATATTCAATTTCAACCCATTTTATTTGGGAAGTAGCACTTAGGTTTATAGTGTTTTTCTTGATTTTATTCTCCTTGGTTTTAGTGTCCTTCAGACCTGCCTCATAGAAACTGAATTGAGGTAGTTACACAATTTTCCTATGATTTGGTATTATAGCATCAGAGAAATTTAAAAACAATAGCAATGCAATAGGCTTCATGTTTATTAAAAAGCTAAGTTGTGGACATTTTATGCAATAAAACTGACAGGGAAACGGTAAAAAACAGACAAATTGCAACATTTTATTAGAGAACAATCAAAATTGTGGAACTAAAGCCACATGAGTGTTCATCATGCTTTACACACGGTTCCTGTACCAATAAAAGGATATAATTTAATACTGGGTAGCAATACTTACAACATTTCATAAAACTGAGACCCTGAAGTAAGAGCCTCTGAAGCAACAATACAATTACTCCCCCTAACCCAATTTGAGTCATCTGGCAAGTTTGCTGGAAAAGGGTATTGTTTTTCTGCACCTTTGGTCTTTAACTGAAACCTGGATTTCTGAAAAAGCCAATGCTCTATACCGTTCAACCTTTTCTCCACATGAAGTGCCAAACTGTTTCTTAAATGCATCCTTAGTCATTAGCGACTTCTCCCATTTCTGGTTTCCCAAAGGCAGAGGGGTAATGTAGAACTGAGAAGCTGCATCTTGAGCATGGTGCTAAACACATTACAGCATACCGACAAACGTAATGTTGGAATGTTATGTCTGTCTACACCCATCTAAACCATCTACAAAGAAGAAAAGGACAGAATTACAGTAAAAGAACTTTGATCTCCTACATCAGTGTTTTTCCACCCATGGGTCACAACCCAAAAATGGGCTGCAAGAATATATGAAGGGGTTGTGAACAAACTTTAAAAATAGATCAACAAACTTTTAAGATGGAGTCTTCTTTAAGAGAGAAAAAGATGGGAAACCATGGGTTTTCCCTTGCAGGCTGGCAGAGATCCAGGCTGCAAGGGGCTGCTTGGGACCATGCCCTACACACCCACCCCCTGCCCCACACACTGTGGGGCTGGGGGCAGTGGGTCAGGAGTGAGAGGCACTGGGGCAGGACTGGCCATCAATGTTTATAAATGAGTCGCGATACAAAGAAGGTTGAGAACCACTGTCCTACATTTCAGACATCTAAGAATCTGGAAAGGAAAAGGTCACGCCCCAAGTACGTACTGGTACAGCCTACAACGTTTGGCTAATGGATCCATCTGTCCACTGAAGTGTTTACCTTGCCAATTATTGCTGGGTTCACGAGGTAGTTATTGACAAAGTAAACAGTTACCGCTCTAAAACAAAATTAGTTTCCACTAGGATAAGGAGTATGCTAGCAGATATCTTTTGGACAGTAACCAATAATCCTGTCCTTTCCCAGCAAGAAAAAGAAAGGACAGTCAAAACAACTTCTCTTGTTTTTAAGGAATGAGATCTATAAAACTGTGTCAAAACTCATCCACTTTCCTAGAAAACACTCCTATTACAATCACTGGAAACAACAAAAAGCAGGGAAATAAAGTAATATCTTTCAATGCTACATAAAGGCTCAAAAAGTATCTGTCATGGTGAAACCAGCAACTGCCTTGAAGGAGAGCAATCATTAGAATCCCACCACAATGACTCTGCTGGTTGTTTATCTACTTGCTAATTTTCTCCATTCTTGATGTCACACAAGGCCCCCTAACAACCAGTAATGTCAAGAGAACTTTAAGAAGACAGACACAGACGGACATACATGTAGACAAATGGGAACAAACAAGTCCTAAACACAGGACATGCTTTCTCTACTCCAAAGCCAAGATACATGAAAGATCCTGAACTGTCATTCAAGCATCATAGATATATAAGAACTAGTCTGACCTACTATAAAAATGACCCTCATGATGTGCAGGGAAGTGCAAGAGGAATTTGTGGGTTATACTTAGATAAGGAGATCCTCAACAGTTACTAGACCATGTACATAGGACAGAATACAAACAATTTTAGCATAGGATGGTATGGTGCCAAGTCCGTACTGGGGAATACAAGCACTTCAAATCAGGATGTAGAGTGGGCTGCAACATTTTGTAACCCTAATTGATTGAACTGTCCTTTCTGCAGGGGGGCAGAGGAGTGGGGAGAGGGAGACCTACTCCATGATGGAAAGGTACCTTAGTCATGCTCAAGTGTTCCCTTTTCAGTCATATTTGTCTTATATCCATTTTGAGAGTGGGATCAGACCTCATTCCTCTTTACATTTTTAGAATACTGATCAAGCTTTTGCCATTTTCTTTATAACATTGTTTTTGCATGGCTAGTCAAATTTGGCTAAAGAATGACTGTTTTTCCTTGGTAAAAGCTCTCAAGTGGTAGACAACTTGATTAAAGCTTAAACTATGTGCAGTCTGAAAAGAGTCATTTGCCAAGCAAGTAATGGCTGCTTATGTATCCTGCCCTGAAGAAACGGCAGGAATATTTCACAGACTTTAGGTCCAGTTCCAAGATTCCTTGCTGTTCCCAATTCATACTTTTGAGGAAAAAAAGTCTGCATTACTGTGCTGCAATACTGAACTGCTATTAGGGTATCTCTGTACTTTCCAGACATCTCTGTGCTTTGAGAGAATGCACTGTTTAATAGTTTTAAGAGTAGTAAGTGATAACAAACTTAGTTGAGGGCTGTCTATAGTCCTAGGAAATTTATATTAGTCTTACTTAATAATTTCAATGTCCTGTACAGAAGCAGCTGCAGCATTAGTGAGTGACATTCACCACACTGGAAAAAAGACTAATTCTAAAAAGGGAGAGTAGCATCTGAAAGCACTTATTTTTTTCTTATAGAAACTGAACCTGTCAGAGAAAGAAAATTCTTCCTCCAGTTAGTCAGAAGTAGAACTTCTGCTGAAAAGCAAAGGTAGAGATAGACACTTCTAATAAGTCTGATAAAAGACTACAGAACAGAATTTAAAAAGCACACAGGCAGGAGGCCAGATAAGCAGAACTCTAGACATTTTAAAGAAAGCATGATCATTGTCAGGCAATGAGTAGTGGGGAACTCTGAAAAAGTTGATTACTTGAAAGACTGCTACACTTTCATTTGAAGTTTAAGCCAAACAATTTCCTGTCTATCCTACTTCAGTTCAACAGATTAGGGGGGAAAAAAGCAACCATCTGTAAAGAGATCCACATTTATCTAACAAACAGCAACAGCTTTCGAAAGTAAAGCATACATTTCAAATGTCAGCTTTTATGCTGTTAGTCCAGTGGATAAACGGAAGTTTCTGGACTGGAACATACTTAAACCTGAAATGCAGAACAAAACCCCCCGCTAATTTCACTTTACAAGTGATTTACAGAAGCATCCAGGTAATTCTAGGCCACAAATGCATCAAAGAACAGAACAAAATGCCAAGATACTTCCCTGAAGAAGGCAGAACTGCCAATTCAGAAAGAATCATTTAGCCAACTGTAAATCTTGAAGCTCAAAGGAAATCTATGGATGATAAATCAGTTCACGGTGCTGTCAAAAATGCAATAATTGTGGCAAAAATAGAGAAACAGTAGGATAAGGAGTCCTAGTACTCACTGCTGTGTTAGTAACATCTATAATACTGTACGTAGTCTGTTCCCACATTATAAAAACATAATATTCAGGATAGGTTAGATAGCAACTATAACAATAAGTATTAGTAATTGTCCACATATGCCTAGACTCTACCTTATGACCTGTACTGATTTGTATGAAATAGATATTTCCTAAACTGATTTGCCCTATGCATGTTTATGGTCTTCTGCATGATAAGTGCTGCATATAGGTGTAATTTTGTTGCAGGTGAACATGATCCCTATACTGCAAGTGAAAAAGGTTGCACTGAATTACACTTCTTGTATAAGACTCTAGTACATTTCTTCCTGTTTGAGTAAAGTAAAAGTGTAGGTTGGACAGCACAAAACCTGACTAAAAATAAAGTTTACAAGAGATCTGTTTACCATATAAAGTAATTACTGCACCAAAATGACAAAGGCAAGTTTAGATAACAATGAGAGAAGATGCAGAGTCTTTGCTAGACGTTCAACTGTTACAGTACCCTTCTGTATAACTAAAGTAATACTAACCAACCTTGGCCCCAAGCCTAACAAAAATGGTATGAGTTAGCCAAGTGGTGCAAAACAGACACTTCATAGTCCTAAGGCAGAACAAAAGCCAGACAACAAGGAATTAAAAGGCTTTTTATAGAAAGCTGAGGCACTGAAATCCTTTAGTGCTGCTGGCTAGTTTAAACTGGAGAGAGATGGATCAGGGGAAAAGAACCCATACACCTTAAATTATGTATAATAAACATGTTTAAAAAATGCCAATCTTGAAAGCCTTTCAGTCTTCAAAAAACGTTTGTGTAACACAACCTCCTGTATTTCTTATCATGTCTCATCGCCTTAACTGATTTTTTTGTTATGTTAAGCAATCGGCAGTTTAAAACAAAGAAGAAAAAAGAGAAACCCTAGAACAGTCACATATACACCTCTGTACAGTTTTGACGCAGCTTTTACGATTTAGTTCCTGCTATCAGTTACTGAACAAAAGACAGCTCTCTGGTGGTATCAGCAGCACAGCAGCTCTGCTTCAGCAAATTATTTTTATAATTGCTAAGATCAACTATCCCTAGACTGTTTTAAACTGCTTTATTCCTCCATATGTAAGAACATTTCTTTTAATGAAAATCTTAATAGATAATTCTGTTGCTAATTTAAGAAAGCTAAAAAAATCTGTATAAACTGATTTAGGAACATTATTACTGAAGATGCAAATGAATACATTATATCTCTGGCAAAATCTTCAGTAAGGTGGGGTGTCTAACATTACTGAAAGAAGTTTTCCAAAGCTGAGACTGTAATCCTTCCTACAATCACTTTTTTGTCAAACTTTTAAGCTCCACAGTTGAGTTTGTAAAAAAAATAAATAAATAAAAAAAAATAAATATCAACCCTATACAATAAAAGGGCAAGAATGTATTTCCCTTTATCACAGTATAAATACAAATACCTGGATTTTCATTAAGACCATACTTACTTTAACAAAAACAGATCAGCTGAATCTAGAATAGATACCAGTATATAAACCAAAACATATGAAGGCTATAAAAATGCCAGTGTGTATTAAATCTGTAGCCTCTTCCCTTAATGCACACTTAAAATTTAAAAAGGTAAGGACCAAAATGGAAGTAAACTTGTACAGACTGTAAGACTTCAGTTTCAAAAATCTGACAGTTTATGACTTACCCTCTCATGTGTCAGTTGGTCTTCATGTGAAAGTTTTGCATCATAAAGTTAAGCTGGCATTCTACAGTGTAAGCTGCGCAAATGCATTAAACAATATTGCAGGTAAAGAATGGCTTAGTCTAACAATTTTATGATGTAATCGTAAAACTGATTTTTTTGTTTTTAGAAGTTTCTTTTTTGCGCCATTCTGCTAGCAAATAATTTAAAACTGTCATGTGAACTGTATAGCCACAATACAACCAGACAAAAGAAAGTAATAACAGACCAGCTGCTTTATCCTTTTTTAATAATGCTACTCCCCAATGCTGTTCTTCCTGTTGCATAGGGAAATTGTTTATTTGGCACAGTGTGAATAAAAATGTCAAAAATGGAAACAATAAAAATTTACAAAAGTCCAGTTAAGTTAGTTGTTATCAGGAAGAAAGCAGGAAAAGTCAACACCATAAGCAAAATTATAAAATAAACTAAGGGAGTAGGGCCTTCCAACAGTAAATGCCATTGGAACCTTCTAGCTACAACACAATGCACAAAGTATTGTTTATATCATGATTAGATTGCTAGAGAGTTTACCCCAGGTCTTATTGTGCTCTAACTTAGAGTGCCCTGTGCACAAATGGCAAGGAAGCCTTGATCAACATATTTCACATTGTACATTTTTTCTTTATTCAATCTCAAGCTTTAGTGCAGATAAAGATCTGTAAAGTCCTGTAAACTCTAGCTGCAGTCCAGCAGTCTGTACCAATTGCTTCTTGCTGATAGCACTTTCTTCTCTCACTTTTACAAAGGAGTGTTTCAAACTGTGGTATCGCCAAAGTCCTTGTTCCAGCGAATGTATGCATCCACGGTTTGAGGGCTCAAACTGCGCTTTATCTTCTTCAAAGACTCTGTGAAATCCGTCAATTTGATATTCCTCATCTAAACAAAAATGCAGAGGCCTTTTAGGACAAAAAATGGTTTTATGTAAATTTGCTTACTCAAATTTATGCTTTTAACTTGATGGGGGGGGGTGAAGAAATAAGCAAGGTAAATGGATGTTATTTTGGTTACTCAAACCCAAATTAAAAGATTACAATAAGACGTTCTATAGATAGGACCTTAGAAATAAATAAATAAATTGGACACTGCTAAAGCAGCGAAGACCAAAATAAGGTGAAATGTTGCCTCATTCCTCTAGATGGCAGTAGCTAGTGCCTATGAAGAGGCAAGTATCTATAGAAGCGGTATGACCTTGTTCACACCGTCCCCTTTTTCACAGATAACAGGATTAAGATGTCAGCAAGATTTTGCTGCATGGTGCCAGCAGTCTCAAGAAAGCACATATGCATGGACAGTATCCCCTTACACCTGAACACAATTTAGAGTGTAATTTCAGAATATTGCTCTAAGAAATCAAGTGAGCAGCCAGGATATACAAAGAAGTAGAAGACAAAAGTTTATTCACGTAAGGGCAGAACAGTCAGGCTGGTAAATAGACCATCTGCCAGGCAAACAACATTTTCTACATCTTCCATGTCCTTAGACAACTTTGTCTCTATAGCCTGTGGTCCTAATACTTGTGTCATCAAGTGAATGCACACATTACAGTTTCAGAAATTCTTGAGCCTTGTGTTTGTGTGGCAGCAGCAACCTTCAAATAGCACAAGACATTTTCATGCAGCAACTTTTATATTTAATACAATCAGATCCCATGGCAATAAGGCTTTCTGCTAGCCGTACAATGAGCCTATGACCCAAACACGGCTGCCTGAGTATGCTTAAAACAGAAGGAAAGTACACGCATAAATGATATGGTTAGTACAGCTGGAGTGTCGTTGCAGCTATGCTGGTCCTAGAAATGTGTAAGAGGTTTCTTTTCTGGTATCTTTTTTGGACCAACTGATGTTAGACATGCTTTTGGGCACAAATCACCGTTCCGTCACTTCACTACTTTCACCGCCTTCCCTATCAAAGGCAAATCTTCAGAATACAAATACAGTTTACAAGTATAGCATAAAGTTGCAGGAGTCTTATTTTCCAGGGTGAAACCACTTCTTATTTGAGCTACTTTACTTCAAAGAAGAGCTTGGACAACAAAGCTGCACTGCTGGAGAAATAAGCAACTGTGAAATTAAACTTCTCCCTCCAACTATACACGGACATACCGGGGACCAGCCAATTAGAACAGAAAAACCTGTAATACAAGTTCATTTATCTCCTCTGCCTTGAATGAAGATGTAATCCTAGGTTGCTTCCACAGATTTTAGGTAGGATTTCTGAAGGGTTTTGGACTTATTGGACATTTTTCCTGCTTTTTGAAATTAAGTGCAATTTTCCCCCCCTTTAAAGCTACAGCAGAGGCTCTGTGCTTCTGTATCATAAATAAGCTGTGACACATTACTTAGGCTGCTGAGTTGGTCAATTCATTTGACAGATGTAGAGATAATAGGTATGAATTTATTAGCATTGTCATGCTCTGGTAAGTGAGGGAAAGTTATTGGATGGTGGGATTTAGTGTTTTCTGAATAAAGATTTTTTTTATGGCTGTAGGAAAGACAAGCTCAAAAATGGCAATGGATCCAAACAAGCAACCTCCCCGGCAACGTTACCATTCCAAGCTGAAGTGACACCTAGAGATCAAAACATTTGAAAACCTTCTCCAAAGAAAGCTGTTTAGTTACTGGAGGCTGCTATCATTGCTCCTGAGGGAATTGTGTGACACTACCCCAAATACAGGAGACAACTAAAGGCTTGAGACAGAAGGGAGGTCCACTCAAATGTAGAGTTAAACTCAGTATCTGTGACACTCCTCAAAGGACCATGGCTATTCTGACCAGAAGATAAGCAAGAGGAGAGTTATTTATATATGCATTTGATGCCAACCATTTTGCAGTTTTCAGCCAAGATGAGTCTACCTAAAAGTTCATGTATGAATATAAACCCGGGCTGTGCCCAGGATTTTTTGTCTGGCATTTCATCCGGAGAGTTTCTGTTCAGGCCTACCTTACCCAGCATAACAGATTAGGACCTAGCTTTAATAAACTGCAGCAGAGCCAACTCTTTATAGTAATTTTGCTCTGAAAATTAATACTTTCAAACAGTAATTTAACAAGAGTCATTTTGAATGAGTGATAATAGGAAGACTTCTGCATCTTAAAAAAAAAAAGCCAAAACACCCTTATTGAGACAAACATGGATTCAAAGCCACTTATTTAATGTTTGCCAACTTGAGCACTGCATGCTCCCCACTCCCCATTTTTTTTGGTATACAGAAGCCTAAGCACATTGATTATGAAGACACAAGTTTAACTAGCACCATTATCTCAAACACGGTTCTTAACACAGGGGACAGTGGCTGCCTGTGGAAGCCGACACATGCACTACCTATTCACCAGCCTGTTCTCACCCACGTAAGTGGAAACTAAAGCAGGCAGCTTACCCCTGAGTGAAACAGTACAGCATTACTGTAGCTTAGCTTCCAACTACTAAAGGTTGAAAGCAAGCAGGTGGACAGCTCCTGCTCAGCAGTTGCTCTGCATGAAGCCCTAGCTACTTAGTAACTGCTGCTATTTGATGGTTTGGCCATTCCCTTTCTCCGTCCAGCTTTTATGACCATTTGCTATGTATAAAAAGAGTATTTCAAAATGGTTCCCAGAAGTCATTAATATGCCTTTTACCGTTATTGGCAAATATTTTTTACTTTCTAAATAACTGATAATCACTACTAAACTAATTTATAGGATTTCATGTTACCAATATTTTCAGGGGGCTTTTCACTTCAAAATGAAATATTACTGTTTTGTGGTTAATACACAGCACATAATTTAGATCATAAAATTTAGACAAGAATATTTTATTTTAGAAATCTATGCATCCTACCCAAAAAAGAAGAAAGGCATGGGAAATTATCATACCTCACTTGCTGACATATTCTTCACCTGTTCTGGTTTTAGTTCTGTCAAAAAATAAGATCTATTAGTTTCACAGGAAATACCAAGACTTTGGATGTTTAGGAACATTTTACATAGTTTTAGTCAGAAAAGTGACTAAACCGGCACCTCTGTATCTCAGTGGATCTGTTCCTTATGTATTCAGATCTGATGACTGAAGCTTTAGTGATTTAATTTTCTTGGCTTTTACTCCTTTTGGTTGTGCTGAGCCAGCATAACCGAGACACAGAAACCACAAACACCTACATGTTATATAGGTTAAATAAACATCTATATATATGTATATAGATATATTTATTTAGTAAACAGGTAACAAACCCCTGAAGTGGGGTAATTTTCCCCAACACAGAAAAGAATTACTCCTGAAAGAATCAGGGAGAAAATAAAATGCCCCTTTCCCCATAGTCAATCTGTGTATATCATAATGGTTTAGGTGTTTTCTGTCCATGTCTACCTCAGGGTAGCTAATACTAAAACGTAAAATAGGCTCTAAACTGCTTCTTTGCCACCTACAAACAAAATGCAGTAGCAGCCAGCTAACACCCGGGATAGCTACATGTCTGTTGTATTTCTGTTCATTACTGATATTGATGTAATTTTTATTTTTAAAAAATCAATTCAAATTGTACTAGAGCATGTGTTTTACTCTTCCCCACTGTGTCGACAGAATTGTTGTTGAACAAACCCCTACATACAAGTCAAACAAGTGTGTAGAGGTTTAAATGCAATGATTCCGTGGTCAATGGGGTTATAATGTGAAAACAGATTGCACAGGGATTAACATGAGACATTTATTTATCCAGTTGTTTCCGTCTCCCTAGTAGTGAATGAGTCTAGGTGGAGGTCAGAGAGTTACAAATAGAAGGAACTTATAAAAACATATTGAGACAAGTCAGAAGCAGGGAACTGCAAACCACAGAATCTTAGGGTTTGGTTTTGTTTTTGTTGGGGGGGGGGGAGGATGGGGGGGTTAAACTTTTTTCTTTCATATGAAGAAAATGCCACATACGTAGCATTTACACTGGAAATAAAATGCACAGACATTTTAATACATTTCTCCAACTTATAGAAGAAACAGATAAGAATATCACTTATGAGACACTGATGGGTGCAATAACATCCCAGTTTTCACAATATATGAAAAACTTTTTCCCATAAATTTTTACTCGACTCATGACTGACTGCCCATTAAAAGTGGCTATGGAGGGTAGAACAAAGAAAAATGGAGCTACTTAGTAACAAAGTTCAGAATGTAGTACATTTGCAAACCTACATATTAGGATTTGTACCTAGCGCCTCAAATCCATTACCCATTTTAAACACCATTCACAACCACGTGATGGTGGTGTAGAGACTAACTGTATCCTCCAACTAGACAAATCTCTGCCTATCTGAAATCTAATTCCAGACTTCAAAGTAGTGAGCAAAGTGGACAAGTGTGGATCTGCATAGACAATACTTGGATACTCCAAGGTGCGAAGTAATCATAATTTTTTAATTAAAAAAACACCTTGTGCTGACACGCAGTACAACATTACCAAACAGTAGCAATACCTAGAAGGCATAGACAGAGAATTAAGTCATATGCTGTTCTGAAACAAGCATTTTTTGGCTCCAGCTTTGCCAATGATTTTATCAGCAAGTGTCAAAGATGGCAATATCACAGGGGTAGCCACAACTGGATGGACTCATTACTGTCATTCAAAGGTACATTTGGTATTAACAGGCTGAAAGGCAAATGAATGTGGTGAATTAATAAGTATTCCCCTTTCAGTACCACCTCCAGAAGATTACAGACCATCAGCCTCCAAAAAATTGTTCTCATCCGATTCATGAAGCAAACAAAGCATACAATTAAGCAAGCAGGGATAGACAAAGATGAGGGTTCAGTTACCCTGGAAAGAAACTGGGATATGTACTATAAACTAAGGCAAAGAACGTTAAAATGTGTCATCTGCAGGGAGTCAATAATGTTTCTTTTTGTCATGTAGTGACAAATTGTAAAGTAAAACTAGACCCATCTTACCATGCACAGCAGCAAAAGACCCAATACCTCCTGGGTCCAACTTAAATATGTTAATTTAGAGAGATAAAGGAATAAGGGGGAAGACGGTAACAATATATTCAAAGGTCCTGAAGGCATTTAATTTTGCCTAGAAAATCTATGTGAAAAGTTATACTGCTTACCTCGAATAGGGCCCAGTGCTGCATCCTTTGCTAGTGCAGTTAGATCACTTCCTGAATATCCATCTGTCATTCTGTATAAAAAAAGTGTTAGAAGGGAGAAAAAAATATGGAACAAGCTTGCAATATTGCCACGTCTCCAAGCAAATTCTACTAAAAGCTAAATAGCATTTCCCTCAGGGAAAAAGAAAAGCTATGGACATTACATAAACATACTAGTTTGAACATACTTCACAAGTAAAGATATTTTACCTATTAACAAAGTAGTAAATCAGTATTAAATGTAAAACAGCATGCTAGAAAAACAAAGCTGAGAACTGCAACTGAAAAATAGTTTATAAAACACTTGCTCTTAAGCAGATGCATTAATTGTCTTTAAATAGACCCCTAGCTATTAAGTGCCCTGTACTCTGAAATACTTGCTTTAAAAAAACACAACCTTAAAATACATCTTGCATATGTTTTTTAACCTCTGTGGGCATGTCATTACATGCAGGGGTGTGTGGTTGCTGCAGCAAAAAAAGCAGCGGCCCAAATTTGTGCCACTGCTTTTTGCTGCTGTGCATGCTCCTGTATGTGGGGTTGGTGTGGGGCAAATTGTTCCAGGTGGGGTAGGGGAGGCTGGGGACAGCTCCTGTACTGGCCCCAGAAACCTTACCTGGGGGCCTCCCAAGGCAGCAGCGGCAGCCATCCAGAGCCACAGAGCCTGGCTCCAGTTTTGTATTCCTTCACAGGCAAGGTCAGCTCCAAGACTACTGCACTAGGCAGCACACACTTTGGGGAGGCAGTGAGCAGCCAACAGTGGCAAAAGAACAGGTTAAGAACTATTTAGAAAAGCTGGACACACAAAAGTCCATGGGGCTGGATGGGATGTACTCAAGGGTGCTGAGGAAGTTGGCTGTTGATATTCCAGAGCCACTGGCCATCATCTCTGAAAATTCATGGCAATCAGGAGAGGTCCTGGATGATTAGAAAAGGGCAAACATAGTGCCCATGTTTAGGGAAAAAGGAGGATCCAGGGAACTACAGCCACACCTCAGTCCCTGGAAAAATCATGGAGGAGATCCTCAAGGAATTCTCAAGCATTTGGAGAAGGTGGTGAGCCAGCATGGATTCACCAAGGGCAAGTCATGCCTGACCAACCTGGTTGCCTTCTATGATGAAATGACTGGTTCTGTGGACATGGGGAGATCAGTGGATGTGATATACCTTGACTTTCGCAAGTCTTTTGATATGATCTTCCACAACATTCTCGCAGACAAGCTAAGGAAGTATGGGTTAGATGAATGGACTGCAAGGTGGACAGAAACTGGCTGAAGCATCAGGTTCAGAGGGCAGTAGCTAACGGCTCGATACCTAGTTGGCAGCCAGTATCAAGTGGAGTGCCCCAGGGGTCGGTCCTAGGGCCAGTTTTGTTCAATGTCTTCATCAATGACCTGGAAGATGGCATAGAGTGCACACAGCAAGTTTGCAGATGACACCAAGCTGTGGGGAGTAGTAGATACACTGGAGGGTTAGGCTGGATTCAGAGTGATCTAGACAAATTGGAGGATTGGGCCAAAAGGAATCTCATGAGGTTCAACAAGCACATGGACAAATGGAAAGTCCTGCACTTAGAATGGAACAATCCCATGCACCAGTACAGGCTGGGGACTGACTGGCTGGGCAGCAGCTCTGCAGAAAAGGACCTAGGGGTTACAGTGCACAATAAGCTGAACATGAGCCAATAGTGTGCTCTTGTTACCAAGAAGGCTAAAGGTATACTGGGCTGCACTGGGAGGAGTGCTGCCAGCAGGTCAAGGGAAGCGATTATTCCCCTCTATTCAGCACTGGTGAGGCCACAGCCGGAGTAGTGTGTCCAGTTTTGGGCCCCCCACTACAGAAAGGATGTGGACAAATTGGAGAGAGTCCAGCAGAGGGCAACAAAAATGGTGAGGGGCCTAGGGAACACAACTTATAAGGAGAGGCTGAGGGAACTGGGCTTATTTAGTCTAGGGAAGAGAAGACAAGGGATTGAATAGCAGACTTCAACTACCTGAATGGGAGTTCGAAAGAGGATAGACTGTTCTCAGTGATGGCAGATGACAGAACAAGGAGCAATGGTTTCAAGTTGCACCAAGGGAATTTTAGGTTAGATATTAGGAAGTATTCTCTCACTAGGAGGGTAGTAAAACACTAGAACAGGTTATTCAGAGAGGGGGTGGAATCTCTATTGTTGGGAGGTTTTTAAGACCTGACTAAACAAAGCTTTGGCTGGGATGATCTACTTGTGGATGATCCTGCTTTGAGCAGGGGGGTGGCCTAGGTGACCAGCTGAGGTCCCTTCCAACCCTAATTTTCTATGATTCTATTATTCTGGTGGTGCATGCTGCTACCATGTGTGGTGCACCGCTATTGGTAGTGGCGAGGGTTGTTTGTTTGTTTTTTTTAACACCTGCATCTTTTAGTGGCGAGGTTTGTTTGTTTGTTTTTTTTAACACCTGCATCTCCCATTGTCAAAAAACCCACTATACTGCAAATCAGCAATGTGGCAAACACCTGTATATTCACCACATGTGGTTTGTGGCGCCTCAGACTGCACGTGCACACTCATGGGGATGCACCCTATTGACTAACGTAACAACAAATGCTTTTATTTTGCTTCTACCACATGTCAGATTTCCTGGATTACCCACTCTACTGCAAGACTTGGACCCTGATTAACAGCAGAACACAACAAAGACTAAAAGGAATAAGTTGGGGGGTGGGGGGGAAGAGAGGAAGTTTATACAATGCAGTGTGTTATTGGGGGCAAATCTCATATCATGAAAGTAATTATCCATTACATTTATAACTTTGGTTGATACACTTTTTTCCATATTATCTGGCCACAGCAAATAATACTTATATATTTAATACATCAGGTACTATAACTATCTTATTGGTTTCTACTGATATCCCATACTACAAAGTAAGAGTGCCTTCTATGTAAAAACAGCAATAGTGATGCAGCTAATAAGTGTGTCCCTTTGGGTAACAACTATGGGCACTAAAATGGCCCCACAGTATGCCAACCTTTTTATAAGCCACCTGGAAGAAGACTTCCTCAAGAACTGCACCATCAAACCCTTGCTATACTTAAGATACATCGATGGCATCTTCATCATTTGGACTGAAAACCTACAATCTCTGATTGAGTTCCATCAGAAATTCAACAATTACCATCCCTTCATTTGACTTTCTTTAGAATACTCCAGCACCAACATCTCCTTTTTAGACACAATGATCAGTATCCAGAAGGGTAAAATACAGACCACAGTATACAAGAAACCCACAGACCAACATACGTAACTGCACAGAACCAGCAATCACCCTAAACACACCAAAAAAGCTGTGATATACAGCCAAGCCCTCAGATACCACCGCATTTACACTGAAGAGAACACCCAGGATCGCCACCTCACCAATCTTAAAATGGCTTTCACCCAGCAAGGACACTCGTCCAGAGAGATAGATCGTATGTTTGAAAGAGCCACCCGGATACCACGTGAAGAACTGCTGCAGTACAGAAGAAACCCCCCCACAAATTGCACGCCGCTGGTTATGACATATCACCCCTCCCTTGAACCTGTACAGAAAATCCTCAAAAAACTGCAATCCATACTAGAAAGAGACCCTATTCTTAAAAAGATCTTCCCAGAGCCACCCATCCTAGCCTTCAGACAAGCACCGAACCTCGCCAACCTCATCACCAGAAGCAAACTTCCTCAAGCCCAGAACACACCAAAAGGATCCAGACCGTGCCAGGACAAGAAATGCAAAACCTGCCAACACATCTCCACCACCCCCACTATTACTACACCCCACAACAGAGCCATCAGCATCCCAGGATCTTACATCTGCACCTCCAGAAATGTAGTATACCTCATCCAATGCACCAAATGCCCTGATGGAAAATACGTAGGAGACCAAACAACAACTGCGCACCAGAATGAATGCACACCAGAAATCCATCAAAGAGAGAAATACACAATTACTGGTGGGGGGCACATTTCTCACAGGAGGGACACTCTCTCTCCAATCTCTCAGTCCTGATCCTCAAGGGAAACTTACAAAACAGTTCCCAGAGACGAGCCTATGAGCTCCATTTCATCAACCTCCTGGATACTAGAGATCAGGGACTAAACATAGACATTGGATTTTTGATGCATTATAATCTGCCTGGCAACTGACTCCCCAGCCCAGCCCCTGGCTTCTTTACTTTTCATTCCATCCAGGAAGAGCACACACCAACTGCTGAAACTTCCTTAGCCTGACGAAGGGTTTTTGAACCTGAAAGCTTGCTTAATAACTATTCTCCAACTATTTGTGTTGGTCTAATAAAAGATATCAAATTCACCCAAGGAACCTTGTCTCCCTTTGGGTAACGTATTAAAAAAAACCTAAAGCAAAACAATATATTTTTAATCATAGAAGAAGTTATAGTTAGAGTGCAAATGCTTTTAAAAAATGTAGGTTCTGTTACATTTCCCAGCGATTGTCAGACACTGGGTGGGCCCCACTTCCTCTGGAAGTTTATTCCATGACCAAATCCTTGAACCAACAAATGACGTATCCTCAGGCTTTGCAAACTGCATGTTCCAAATCTAGCACAACTGTACATGTTTTAGATTAGGGATGGTGAACCAAGGGCTAAATCTGGCCCCTGGTGCCCTGTCATCCAGTTCATGGGGAGCCCACATTCTAAGACTGTATGTTTCTGAAGGCAGATGGAGATAGTATCTTCAGAACTACTTCGGATTCTGACCACTAACCACCATCATCTCAGTTTGTCTGGAATTAACCTTAGAATCTGCTGCTCTTGATTCAAGAGCTAGTTTTTTGTAGGTATTCTGACTACAATCGTGGCTGTTGTGGAAGTTGAAAGGAGCTAGAATGGAGTCTCACGGGAATGCTGCTGCAGCTGTGGCCACAGCATCTCAGAAGACTTGAATTCCACAAAAATGGAAACCAACCCTTTTTTATACTGAAAAGACTGATTGTACAAAATAACTGTAGTGGTAAAGGACAGTGAGACCTGCTTACTATGCACCTTGCCTTTCTGAAAACAACCATTACTACACTGCTGAGCTTCACAACAGCAGTTAAAGCAAATCGTTCATGATGCAGTTAGCAATATGCACCCCATTATTTTAGGGGGCTTTGGGGCAGAAAAACTTGTTGATTATAAAGAATTAAACATCAGAGCAAATCCCATATACTTTCCAAATAAGGAGATGTGAACATAAATCAAACAAAGTCTGTAGCAGGAAAAGTGAGAACATAAAGAAGTTGCATACTGAATTTGGTTTGTATATGGTGCATAAAATCTGCCATCAGCACCTAATTCCTTTTTACTGTCTGGTGCTAGCACCGGCAACATTAAGCTCCATGTATGAATTAAGATGACAATGGAAAATAACTAAATTGTGCCTCAAATATGTAATGCTATGGATACAAAGAGGCTGACATACAAGCCCAGAAGACCATACATGCCAACATTATTACTACTATTAATGGCTATACTGGAGCCATTGACATTTTTGATGCTGTCTACATTGTTCAGTTTTCCTCCTCTTCCTGGTCTACCAAGATGACTTCACCTCCTCAAAAATATGGTCAGAGAGAAAACTTGTGCTTATGTTAAAGAATATTTCTTAAATTCTCTTCATTTTCTGTCCCCAAAAGAATATTTGTAATGCAACCACTTTTACAGGATAAGCATATAGCTACGTAGTGATCCTTAAGAGTGAAAAATCAATGTTCGCTATGGATAAAAGATAAGTAACTTTTAGGGCTATTTCAATTCAAGTTCAGATAAAAATACCAGAAAGACCACACAAATTACAAAGTCTCTGTAATTTTGTGCCTGCAATTTCTGTATTACCAGCCCCAAGAATCTACAAATCATGAAAAAGCAAAACCCAAACAAATGAGATGCTTTTTCAACCTGAAATGCACACAAAATGTATAAGCAGGTGCTCTCTTTTGGCAGCAGGGAAAAAGATGGGGCTCGCCCAGAGTATGGATGGGAAAGAGCTTCCCTTCTGCTCCTGCCTCAGGCAGAGTGCTGATCAGCATGTTTCAACAGCAGACCTGGGTGGTGAGAAAATAGTATGAACAGTACTCTTAGTCTCAGAAAAGGGTGGTGCTGCCTTCATATCTTCCAGAATATGTACAGTTCATTCTCAAGTTATACATTATTAGCATAAATTCCATTCAAAGTAAACAGAAGTAGCTAAAATGAATGCTAGAAATATTGCTGGTCCACAGTATAACAATGAAGTACTCACCTAGCTAGTTGGGCCAGCTCTTTTTGGGTCAATGGGCTTCCTTGCTTGCTTAAAAGGTTTTTTAGTAAAATCAGTCTGGTCTGAAAAGAAACATTCATCAGTTATAAATTACTTACAAAATTGAATGATGATTATTACTGACTATTTTGTGAACTAAGCAGATATTATAAATGATGCTTGTAGTATTTATGTTGTTCATATTTATCCCTCTTAAATAAAAACACATGAACTCAGTAAACACTAAAATCAGTAAGTCCACTGGTTTCAGCTGTACAATCATGGTTACTGCACTAGAATCCTAAAATTCTTCTTTTCCTGCTGCTGGCAAGCTAATGAATAGTGCTGGGGGGAAGGGGTATTTTTAATGCTAAAAGAACTGCTAGGATGAGACTAAGCTAGTTTATCTTTTACATTAAAGAATCTCATCTTAAACCAAACAAGCCTGGTTCTGCAAATATACAATATTCTGGGCAGATCAAAACATGCCCTTGGTTATTTAAATAATTGCATTGCTTGTGATGGCAAGTTGTTCAAGGAGGAGGGAACAGCTACTAACAGATTTGATATGAACAGGAATCTTAGAATGGTTTAGGTTCTTGCATTATAAGTGTAATTAGGATATTTGGGGGAGGTTGAAGGGAGATGGGGAGGGAAATCTCCTACACCATAAACATTAAATAAAAGAAAAAGTCAATAGTTTGCAATGGTCTACAGCTTTGAAAAATTTAGGAAAGGTTTCAAAATTCAGAGAAAGAAATGTACATAAAGCCACTTACCTCCTCATTTGGTAAAGATACATACACCCGTTTGGTGAACCGTCTGAAAAACAGTAACATTTTATTGCACGAGAAGAGGCCCGATTTTGGG
>NW_005842105.1:679861-690297 GCF_000455745.1 Alligator sinensis
CAAACAAAAACCCCCCTTAAGAAATCTTAGAGGAGGAGTAACACATCTGAAACCATTGTCCTGGGGTAAAACAAGCCCAGATACAGATGCGTAAGAAAACAGAACTGGGGTCAGAAGATACAGTAGTATACAATAGATATAATTTTAGTAATGCCACGATTGTTTCTTCTTTCTTCTCAGAAGAACGGACATATGAAAGCAAGGCCCAGATAGGTCTCTGTCTGTTATTTAAGCACAGAAACGTTATACTGCCTGAACTCAAATCAACATTCTTTCTGTTCAGAAAAACCGAGGCTAATGCTATTCCTTTAGATAACAGAAGGTGTGCATACTACTCAAGTATATTTAGAGGGTTATTCTGGTGCACAAAAGTGTAGTTTGCTTTAGCTACAGTGAAATTTTGCTTATGTGGAAAATTTCTTCAACATACAGTTTATAGGAAAATCGTCTGATTAGTGGTTCCCAAACTGCAGAACCACACTACCAAACCCAACACAAAAAGCTATAAAAAAAAATGGCAATGCATAGGATACACATTAAACACAAGGGTACAAATCCAGAAGTTTTAAAGATAGAAACGTCATGCTCAGCTATTGTCTTAAAGGATTAAGCCCTATAACACTCACAGGAAGAAGGAAAAATGTGCCTGTAGCTTTAAAATATTCACATATAAGCTTCCTTCCACTGGGATTCCAATGACTGCATGGCCAGATTCTTCAGAAGACCCTCCCACCCAATTTAGAAACACCATTACAACCAAAGTAACAAAATGATGTTCCATTCACTCTTAATACCTTCTTGCACTAGCCACCACTGCAGAATCTCTGAAAGACCTTGAGAAGTAGTGTTCATGATAAGCCAATACTAGCAAGCCTGTATTCTTCAATCAAGGACAAAGAAAGGTGTGAATGTGATAGATTACGGTAGAACTGCTGAGCATTTCATACATCCAATACCCAAAAAGAAAAGTCTGGTGTTGTTTCTATGAAATAGTGTTTCTAATGTCAGACTTCTCTCTGCTCCATTCTTTGGCCCTAAAGAAACTGAAAGAGGACTACACAATGAATGGATTTAGACAGAATATTGGCTTGGATCCAAAGATACTGTTGTTTTATACTATTTTAGATTCATGGCACTAAGTGCACAGGTATCCCCAAGAGAAGACTGAAGCACTTAAAGAAAACCCACAACTTACCAAACTGCACTAACAAATTTGTCCAGTACAATTAGAAAAAACAAGATACTTAAACAGTAAAGTGTGTAGTTTATAAAAGAAAGTATTTTAAATTCAATTGTAACCATGTGTACTAAAATGGGAATAATTCCAGTACCTGAGAACAGCATCATCAAGCTCTTGCGGCCTGTTAGTTGCCCCCATTACAAGTATTCTGTCTTCTCCAGAAGACTGCACCTATAATTTTGTAAAACAAGATACTTTAGAAATTGACAATTAAGCAATGATTAAGTCATCTATAAGACAACTTAAGTAGGGCAATACCTGAATATTAATGTTATGCTGGCCTGCTATAAGCCATTTTAGTTTTGGTTTTAGAAAACAGAGTATATTTTGACTCTCTTAGAGATTCTGTATAGGATGCAAAGGCAGCTTTGTCCCAAATTTATCTGAAAGGGCTAAGGCTGCCAATTAGATAAGACAGTGCTGAAAAACTGCATCACAAGAGAATTAAAAAATTTGGTCGCCCATGGAAGGCTCCATTTAAAAAAAAAAACAAAACACCATAGCAAACAAAGAAAACCACCAGCCAAAATTGTTTTACCAGTTAAAAATGTTGCTCATTTAAAAAAAAAAAAAAAAATCCAGCTTCACTGCCACTCGGCCTCGAAACTACTTTGAAACAGAAGAGGAAATCTAGAACAAAAAAAAAAAAAAATCACAGCAGCTCAAGAACTTCTGCATCAGATTATAGATCTACTCTGTCCAGTCTGCTGAGTAAGGCTACAAAACACACATTACATTTGTCCCAGGATAAACCATATTATGCTGGGACAAAGTGCAGTTGTTCAGATGCCCACGTGTTGTCCCAGGATAAATCCT
This sequence comes from Alligator sinensis, assembly GCF_000455745.1. Lineage (NCBI taxonomy): Eukaryota > Metazoa > Chordata > Crocodylia > Alligatoridae > Alligator > Alligator sinensis. The sequence goes on from NW_005842105.1 coordinate 681,918, forward strand.
AAAATGGTTCATAGGATAAAAAGTACTAAAAATTTATCCCAGGACAGCACAAAGTGCGTCCAAGTGGATCTCAGTATTGTATCTTTAAAACACCTCTTTCTATGCCATTGATATTTTGGTAGGAAACTATATTTTTACTTTGTTTGCATCCTGTCACTTCTAATTAAAGAATGATCTTAAAATAATAAAAAGGTATATACCTATTATATATTTTTATTATTATGGATATCAAACCTCTTTACAATAGCTCAGCTGTACATGGTATAAGCCTAATTAGTGATGACCAAGATCCTCTCTTAAATCTCACATTTCCTCCTAGTGAAATCAGACTTGTTGCATCACAAATCTTCCAACAGCAGAAAAGCAATTTAACAGCATAAGCCCTTTTCATCCTACCAGATTCTAGGTATCCATTCTACTTAGTATTACTACAGACATTGAGCTCAACTGTCTCCAGCTGACTCAATTCTCAACAAGCACTGGGTTCTTCCTCGTGCCCAAAATACAAGTTTGCCCCATAGTTCTTCTACGGGTACTGTCCCACTATTTTTTCGCCACCCATGCAACACCATAGCACATCCACAGTTATTCTCCTCAGACCACTCTCTGTGATATTGCAACAGGTTGATGGGCACAAAACAGAGGGTATTTGCAAAAAGAGTTACTGGAATTCTTCAACGTATGCGTTCATACAAATATTCTCAATATGAGGGAGAACTCGTGGCAGAGGTGATCCTTTTTATTAGACAAACTAGATATTTGCAAAAAAAAAAAAAAAAAAATCTTTATTTGCAAACTTTCAGGCACAGGCACCCAAAGAACTTCGTCTGCCGAATCACATGATAGGCAGATCTTGAAGGCTGGGGTAAGGCAACCATCACGGAAAGGAGATAAACAGCTTCCCTAAACTAAGAAAAATAATGAAAGTCTTAGTCCTTCAAAACAAAGGGACAGGATCCATGTAAGAAAGCATCCCAAGATGACAGTGCTTTATAGCACTAAATATCAAAAGTGCAAAAGATTGCAAGGAAATAGGGCTAACTCCAACCTGAAGACTAAAGGAGGTAAAAAGACAGAAGACCGGTCATCTCTCACAACAAAAGTAAAGAAAGAAAGAACAGAAAATGCAAAAGCCCTGAACAGAGAGTATCTGAGGCACAGACAGATGGCAAAAAAGATTGATGGACAATATGTTGTTAAGATGATGTGTGCATTACCTTTTATTTGTTTGGCATGAGGAGGTACATGACTATGGAACGTCCTACAAATATGGTTAAACTAAGGCAATAAGTCTTCAGTTGAAGCTCAAGGCATATATGCACAGTCATAGGTAGAATATGTACATGAAAAACTGTCAATGGAGAAGTATCTAAATTGCTGCTCAGTGAAAAAGTGAGAAATTTAACTGGTAGCACTCAGCCCCATGTGTCTCATTTCCACTGACCCCCACTACCCTTACCAAATTCAGCTAACACACAAGTACTTAAGATACTTACACCATCAAATTCTATTAAAAATTCTGTTTTCAGGCGCCTACTAGCATCATGTTCGCCTTCTCTTCTTTCACATAAAAGGCTATCAACTTCATCTAAAAGAAGGAAAAAAAAATCTTTGGTAAGGGTTTTAAGCCATACTACAGTCAGTAAGACAAGTATATATCAAGATTCGAATCAAACTTTGTTAGTGCGGCGCTCTGATAAAACTCTGATGTTTATTCTTCAAGAGACAGAACCTTGGAAATATTTCTACGTGCTTTTGACGCAACTCGACAAGAACAAGGTACACATTCTAACAGTGGTAGGTAATTCCAAATGGAATAAGATTAAAAGCATGAAAAATGTTTTTGATTTTTTTTCCAGCAAGTTATATATAAACATGCTCTGCAAGTAGAAAACACTTGGCATGTAAAGCTATCTATGGACAACTGTTTCCTTATTTAAGCTTCTTTCACACACCAGTTGGATACTGGGACAGAAAATGAAGCCTGCTCAAATGAACCCCCACCTCACATGAAATACTGCTTGGAAAACAGCTAACTGCTGAGCCCTTCAGATCTGCTTACCTTGCTATAAATTATATTATTACTGGAACAAGTGACCCTCACCCAAATATAGAATACTTACATTCAAGAAACAATTTTTCCTTCAAAATTTAATTACAGAGGCTTAACAAACAGCAACATCTTACCTATAAAAATTATAGAAGGCTGAAGTTCCCTGGCTACGGCAAACAGCGCGCGCACAAGTTTCTCACCTTCACCCACCTAAACAAGAAAAATGTGTTAAGTGTTTTCCAGAGTTAGTAATAATGACTTATAGAAAAAGCTGCTTACAAACATGAAGTTTGGTCTGACCCATGCACACTGTCTCTAATCTACGGGCAAGCAATTATTTTGGCTGGAGGCCCGCTTAACCAGGCTTGGTGAGCTTTCGAGGGCCACATGGGTAGCCCTGGCTAGCGTTCCCTCTAAGCTGTGTGGCAAGCGTGGCCGCGCAGGCACGCCTGGCAGCACGGCATAAGCATGCCTGCGCAACTTAGAGAGAACACTGGCCCTGGCCCTTGACCACTGCCCTGCCTCCTGGTTGCCATCTTGAGACCAACCCCTGACCTTTGCCACCAGAAGTCCCTCGCCTTGTGCCCTGGAAATACTCGGGGGGAGGGGAAGACGACGACACTGCCATTTGAGAACCAAAAAACCCCCCACAAATCAAATCACACAAAGTCAAACACCTACTATAACACAGTTTAATTTTATTTTTTTTAAATATTCTTGTCATGATTTATGTTTGCGTATTATATATAGAGATGATTCCATAACTCAAAAGTAAAATCTTAGTCTTGTATATTGTGTGGGGGAGGTGTGGTTGGGGGAGGTCTGTGTATGTTGGGATGTGGGAGGTATGTATGTGGGTGTATGGTGGGGAGGGGTATATATATATATGGGGGGGGTTGTGGGGGCAGGGTGTGGGGGTATGTCATTTGTGGGGTGTGAGGGAAGGTGGTGGTGCAGGGGATTGGAGGAACCCCCCACGCTCCCCCCATGGCATGCAGCCCCTGCCAGCAACAGTGACAGCAGCAGCAGATGAGGGTGCTTGTGCTCAGTGCAGGCACTGCCACCTGGTGGTGCACAGCTCTAGCCAGTGCTGCACATGGGAGCAAGAAGCATAGCTCGGTTGGCCCACCAGCCTTTATCACCAGGGCTTCCCACCGTGCATGTGCAGCCCCTGCAATCATGTGCCACTGGAGTCAGCTGCCTTCACCGCTCCCTGCTGTGCAGGTCCTGGGACACTTCCAGAGGAGGAGGGGAGCCCCAGTCCCTGCTTCCCTGAGGAGTGCCAGGTCCTGTGCAGCAGGAAGCAGTGAAGGCAGCTGGCTCCAGTGTATGGAGATTCCCTCCTGTGGCATGCAAGTGCAAGGGCTGCATGTGCTTGGCAGGGAGCTCCGGTGATACAGGTGGGCTGGTCTGGCTGCACTCCTCACTCCCATGTGGAGTGCTGGCCAGAGCTGTGCCGCCAGGCAGCAGTGCCTGTGCTGGGCATGAGCATCTCCACCTGCTGCTGCTGCCACTGCTGCCAGTGGGGGCTGCGCACACCCCCCTCTCCACCCTCACTTTGCACACATGAGCTCTGCACTGCTGCCACCCCCTAGGCACGTGCTGCTGCCAGACCCACACTACATGGTCCAGCCCAGCTGCAGCCCACTGGCCCCTGCCCAGGAGGTTAGAAGTGAGGCACAGTAGGGTATGTTGGCACAGGGGTGTGTATGTGGGAGCCTCATTCTCATCCTCATGGGCAAGAGGGCTGGACAGGGTACAATTAATTGGTGGGTACTGTGGGCCAGATCCAGCCCACAGGCCATATATTGCACACTCCTGCTCTAACCCATCACTGAAAGAAGGCACTGCTTCTCCCCAACAGAAAGAAATAAAAAGCTTCACAAATGGGTTTTGCAGAAGTCTTTGAAGACGCATAAATGAAGTGAGGTGCCTCAATTCCAGTGAGCTTCAAAAGGGAATTGTGCTCCGAACTCGCATTGCTTCTTTAAAATGTCAGTCATTAGATTTTTAAAGTCTTTGCAACACTGCAGGCCTTTGTTCAGTATCAGAGAGATTTTTTGAAACCACGATTCTTTTGCTTGTTAGTATGAAATACATGACTGCAGCTTTGGCTTATCATTATGATACAGCCTAACTTAAAGTTATTGGGCTAATGCAATATAGGATTTTCTTCAGTGTACCCTTCACATTTAAAATTCCATTCTGATTTTTGCTCTGCAAATCCTTCAGTTAGAGATCTTAATGTAGTAGTGTTATTAAATGGTCAAAGTTAGCAACCATTACTTACATATTTGGAAGTTAGGCTTGCAGCACTTATGTTAAAGAAGGTTGCATTTGATTCTGCAGCAACGGCTTTGGCCTGCAAAAAGTAAATGATTTTAAAATGGATGACAAATTGGAAAAACTGGAGTTACACTGCACTCTAAAAGGTTACAAAAAGAACTTTAGACACTGAAGTATATTGCAGGAAGAAAAAGGATACAATACAGCTTACTGGGTATGTCCAGATGAGATGCTCAATGAGCAGTAAACTAATTCTACTGTGCATTAGCGTGTCAAGGCAAACACTGTGCTAATACATAGTAGAACTAGTCTACTGTGCATCAAGCATCACAAAAAGACCATGCAACTCTGCTACTGCACATTCATGTAGTATCTCATATTAGAGATACTAAATGTAATGTGCAGTAGCAAAGGTGCATTAACGTACATGTAGACTTGCCCATCCTAACTAAACCAGAATCCTACATAGATACTATACTGATATATTTATGTGGTGGTCTGTGATTTGTGAATCAGTCCATGATGCAGATGTAATGCTATTACCCTGAAACTTATAATTACATGACACTAAACTTCCAGTAGCATAACTACAGCAGAGTGACAACCTCAGGGGAGGGCACTGGGAGGAAGCGGCAGAGGGAGGCAAAAAAATCAAGCGGCTGCTGCTAGCAGTTGCGATCGCAGAAGCAACCAGAAGTTACCACTGCCCCGTACCCTGGGTGTCTGGCTGCATCCTTGTCTGATGCGAGTTTCTCAAACTTGTACTATTATTAGAAAATTAGGACTGCCTAATCCTTAGTTTTACTATATTTATAATATGAAGCTCTGATAAAATGTTACACTTGTTAAAAACATCAAGGTTAAAAATGAGTTACAACATCTATATGTTACAGGGGTGTAGGTTGTAGCCACGTTGGTCTAAGGATGTAGGTAGACAAAGTTCTTTGGGTGAATCTGATATCTTTTATTAGACGAACTTAAACAGTTGGAAAATAACTTTTAAGCAAGCTTTCGGGTTCAAAAACCCTTCATCAGGCTGAGGAAGTTTCAGCAGCTGGTATGCATACCAGACCAGCCTCTGGCTTTACTTTTCATTCCATCCAGGGAGAGCACACACCAACTGCAGAGACTTCTTCAGCCTGATGAAGCATTTTTGAACCCAAAAGCTTGTTTAAAAATTATTTTCCAACTATTTAAGTTGGTCTAATAAAAAATATCAGATTCACCCAAAGAACCTCGTCTACCAACATCTCTATGTTATTTCCCCCCCCCACATTTGGTAGTGAGGAAAAACTTCACTTAGTTGGGGTTTGTTTGTTTTTTGTTTATTTTTCTGTTCCAGTTACACATTGATGAGAAAATCTTCAGAGGAAAAAGGAATTAAAAAACACTTCATATAAATGAGGACATTCTTTTCTTTGTACCAGTTGTACCATAATCAGTGGAGATAAAAAGGAAGATCAGAAAGCTGAAGTGTTTTACTTAGTAGAGAGGCTTGACCCACTCCGTGTTTTACGCTATGCAACATATCTGCCAAACAGAACTAGCAGTTAAGAATTCAAATGTGTAAGTATCCTTAGTTCAATGGAATAGTATGCTTAACCAGGGACTGCCTCATTCTTTTGTATACAAGAACATGAATGTATTAATTTAAAATAGATTTACATTTTTATAATTAAATGTTATTAAAAATAAATAGATAAACAGTAGGATTTTCACTACGTTTTAAATGTATAAAATAAGAATGTGTGGCATTGTCATAAGGGGTAGTTTAGAAAGACAGCACTGCTTATAAGCAGATGTCATCCTCAAAAGCCCTTATTTATGGGGGTGGGGTTCACCCAAAAGCTAAGGCAACCTTAGCATCTGGTGAGATGGGGTATTTTTTTAAGTTCCAAGTTCAAATATTAGGTCAGCCACAAGCCACATCTAGGAAAGTACTACAGTATGCAGTTACTCATGAATAAATATAATTTTTCACTCATGAATGCAGAACCTTAAAAGCATGGAAATACACCAACAATGGATATTCACTCTTAGTAATTAAGTTAGCTTAATTTAATGATGCTGTGATAGATACCTCCATCCCTTCACAAATCTCTCACATTCATTGCCTTATGAAGCTGCACTGGTAGAGATTTTTCTGGCCGATACTGATAGCTGATTTTTAAGGAGGCATATCAGCCAATACTGATACGATTTCTGATACCCAGCCCAGCAGCGTGGAGAGCTGCCTCCGGCTGATAAAGTCTTGTGTGGTAGAAGGGAAGAGGGGAGGGAAGGGGCTGGGGGGCACAGATCAAGGCCCCCGTGGTGAGGGAGGGTGCAGGACTGGGGACAGCGCTGCCCAGCCAACATGGGGCAAGTGTGAGACAGTGCCATGGCTCACCTGGGGGGCATGTGGAGGGGAGGGGAAGCTCCCGCTGCTGCGCACCACTGGTCCAGGAGGGCATGGTGGGGGTGGAGGGACACGTGTACCCCTGGATCTGCTCAGGGTGGGCTGGGGCCTGGGCTCCACCAAGCTCTCCCTAGTGGGGCAGGGCTGCGGTGAATGTGTGGCTGCATCCCCCCTCCAGTAGCCCCTTCCCAGCGCAGCTCCGCCTTGCTGGGAAGAGCTTGGCACAACCCTGGCCCCAGCCCGCCCCAAGCAGACCCGGGGACACATGCCTAGCTTTAAAATATTATCAGATAGGTGCACAGAGCTCCATGCACATATTCCATATTCCACTGAGTTTCTTTGTGTTGGTGACAGAATTTTATAAAACTGGAAGATATGCAGTGACAGAAATTAAAGAACTTTTAACATGTAAATAGAAAGCGTCTATTAAAGCACCACAAAAAAAATCATTAGTAGAATTGGGTTCCAATAGTATTTTTTTTAAATGCCCAAGAAGGATGTCCTGATATCTTGGAGAACAAGAGCTCCTGAAAACAGTTTTTAAATTGAGATCTGCTAACTAAAGTGAAAGTAATTCTCACCAACATCGTTTTTCCATTTCCTGGAGGGCCAAACAACAACAGTCCTCGTGCAGGAGCTCTAAGTCCTGTAAATAACTAGAAGAGAGATACTGCGTTACAAGAAAATACCTTTGGAAGGTTAAGTAGTGTAACTAATTGGGAGACTGGAAAAATTCTACAGAAATTATTGCTCTAGATTAAATTCTTGATCTCTATCACCTAACAAAACATACTAAGCTCAGAATATTTCAGTGCTCAAAATTCTGACTCTTTCATGAGAGTTGGAGACTTTATAGCAAATAAAACATCTGAACTGTAAGAAAAATAATAGCCCCGGACCAAAGCATACTTGCTCACAAATATGAAAACAAGAACCTAAAATAGGGACAGCAGAAAAGGAAGAATTACTGGAAGCTAATTAAACAACAAATAACCTTAGAGTAAATCTGAAACTTCCAAACAGATGACAGGGACAAAATTAAGGAAATACAATTATGCAATGACAGCCTCTGCTGCACATGCACACGAACACACGCATGCACATGCACACACCTTCTAGCAGCTGGACCCTCTAAACTGGCCAAACAATGGATGTGGCTTTATTTAGATGGCAAGTGAGGGCTTTTCTTTTTGTTTTTAGTTATTTTGTGCTATCAGTGTTTTCACACTTACCATAAAATAGCTGCCTTAATTCATCTCTTATTACCTAGCCATACACTTTCAAAAAGCTATATATTTTCATCTTAACATGCTCTATCCAAACAAAAGGAGTACGGCTAATACAAAAAAGAAAGTAATTCTACCTCTCCTTAATCTATCACGTCACAATTTTATCCTACAGCAATACACTTGACTTTTCCCACACCAAAATAAGGCTTTGCTTACAAATATTTCTATATTCCCTTTATTGGAAGTCTTTTGTGAAAGGCTTTTATCCCCCTTCATTAAATTTTCTTCAGCCTGATCCCAGCCTTCCTTTCATCAACATGCAGTTCTTATCCTTCGTGTAATTACTCCATCATTTATATTTTTAAGCTATTCACTGCTTTAGTTTCAAACTATGATCTTGTTTTAATATCTTTT
>NW_005842105.1:690307-714250 GCF_000455745.1 Alligator sinensis
TCCCTACAGACACATGGCATCAATTTCTCAAAAAAACAAAAACTCTATACTTGAATGTAAAATTGGCTCGTTAAAAAACAGAGTAGTAGGCACACTCACCTCTCAACCATTTATGGATAGTTTATTTTTTCCCCCCACCAAACAGTAAAAAAAAAACAAAACCTCTCAGCCTTTCACTTTTCATAAAGCCTTTAAATTATTGTGAACTTCTGCATGACCAAAGCAAATGACACTCTTCAGGGTGATCGATGAGCTCCTACAATCATCCCTTATGCTATTTAGCCAGTCTTCAGTAAGCAGCATGTAAGACTGCCGATAGCTATTTTTTAAGAATGCCTCAAATTCCTATAGTGCACTAGGGCATGTGGTTTTGCCTAGCAGTCACTGGCAAGATGCTGCCTCAAGAACTAGATCACTCTTTATCAATAGTGCTCAGTATATTCCTTTGCCCAACACTTGGTTCAAATATGTCCCCCAATTGGTAAACTAGTCCCAAGGATGTCTTCAGACAAAAATTGGTCTCTGCATGGCCTGTGCCCTTGCTTTTCCTTCTCAAAGATATAAGGCAGTTTACATCCAAATACATTTTTAAGCAAAGCGTTCATGAAGCTAAAATTAAACAGACAGTCTGATTTTAAAATATTTCCATGTAGTTTTTGCATCTTCAATAACGTAGCAGGATGTTAACGTAAGACTGCAAAAACTGAAAGTTACTTATTCTGTAAATAGTTCTATACCTTGGAAAGTAAAGTACCACCTGTGCGGGATTCTCATTCTTAAATCTTTACAACTCTCATCTCCAATTTATTAATCACTGAGGGCAGTAGTAATGAGAAAGGCGGCACAAGCTAGGCCCCCAGCATGCTATACAATGTTAGCGATGCCTTGTTGAGATCCTTTACCTATTTGCAAAATTGTCTTTTGGCCTCATGTAGTTAGATTCTTTTCAAACTCCAGAGGTCATTGCCTTGAGTGTTTGGTATGCTTTAGTAGTACTTGCTTTTGGCAGCTACTGAATGCTCTTGGCATTCCAAGTTTGTATGGCTCAACACTTAACTAATGTGCCAGCAGTTATCCAGTTACACAAATAAACTCTGCTGGGTAACACCACACTCTTACTATGGCACGTCAATGCCTATTTTATTCCTATAAGCTAGCATCTGTGTATGCACGCTTTGCTGGTGAAGCTTATTTTTGTTAAATGTAGCGTTTCTCCTGATGCTGCAGGGGATTTATTTATTTTTTAATCAGGTACTGTGCTTTTGGAGAAAGAAAGACTATTCAATAGCTTCATATCCCTGCCTTGTGTCACAGGACTATGCCCAAGATTGAGGCAATTCAGTAAGTGAAGAACGCCACTGTGTGTATACATGAGTGCATGAGTTGAGAAAAGCTAGGATGCCATTCTGATAGTTACCTTGGATTAACAAAACCACAGTTTAAATCTAAACATTAGCGTGCACCTACTGATTTTAAATGTTAAACTGTGCTGCTGAAAGTCAGACCTTAGAGTCAGCCTCAACTTATAACACACAAAACAAACCCCACAAACGTCTTACTGGAACACTAAATAAGTTGCCCTTCTATCAGACGTAGTACAAACATTGACACCAATTGATATATTACTGAACTGTTCACGTTGCTCCTTAGGGCCATTACAACTCTATAGCTTCCAAGTTATTAACAGGCAAATATCATAGAAATATTGGCATAGACAACGTTCAAAGATCACTCAGAAATGCTCCACACAGCAAGCACAGATTGTCAAATCTTTCTATAGCTCCTAGCAGAATTTTCCAAAAATGCAGATAAGGCCACAATATATGAACTCCACACCTCATTGAGAGTTAATATTTCAACTAGTGGATTGTAGGATTTAATTTTACAAGAAGGAACATACATTGTCCCCTGTATAGCGTTTCTCAGCTGCTTCAGAAAGGTAAAAAATATATAGTGAACATTACTCAATTACTTACCTCAGGTCTGAGGGAGGGAAGGATAACAATTTCTTGCAGTGCTTGCTTAGCCAGCTCCTGCCCAGCAATATCATCAAATTTAACAGTTGGCCCACTAACAAAGAAATGGAATATCAATTAGTCTAACAATAGGACACTATTTTCTTGGACTGCAGCTGACTAACTGAATGCGTTTAACTGCTTATAAATAACCATTTTGAAGCTAGCTACAATTCATAATTCTGCACAATATGCTATAGAAGCATTAAGTCACTTTTAAAAAGGATGAAAATTAAACATTTCAATGATTTATCCAATGCAAAAAATTTACAAACATGGGTGTGCATTCTTTCCATAAAAGGAATAAGATTAGCTTCTTATTTAAAATATATCTTAAGAAGCTACATTTCTGAACAAAGTACATTTTTGTGCATTTGATTTACCTGTCAACAATTTCATTCAGAATAAGATTAGCAAGATTGCTGTCCACATTTCTAAAAATCTTCAAGTCTTTCTTTTTTCGAGCAGCCGTTGTAGGAGTAGAAGGCTTATTAGTTCTGCTATTTTTTGGAGTAACCTTAAGAAAACACAATCACTTGAAAAAGTAATACAATTAAAAAACATATGTAATAGGATTGTGTGTACATCACAAATCAAGTTCTAAAATTTAGTATAAAAAAAAATTTTAAATTGTCACATTTGACTATAGTAGTTTGTCACAGGCCACACTCACTATGCTAGAGCATTTCAGCCTTCAGCTGTAAGTTTTTTCAGAAGTTTAATACTAGTGCTGTTACAATATGAAGATTAGTCCGTTCACTTTCCATACAATGACTGATATTTTTCCAGAGAGCATTCATAAAGACTTTGAACTACTGCCAGTTTTGACATTTTCAGCCTTTTACTAGTGAAGCTACTTCTGTAATGCTTGGTAATGGAGCCCCTTCTTTTTCACTTCAGGCCATGCCAGTCATTCTAACAGTTTTCTATCTATTGTCCATTCTAATTATTTTCTCATTTTTTTCCTACACCAATTGTTTGATGTTTAGGGTAGATGTTCTGTCCTACTGGTGAAGGCGTTTTATTACCATACTTCAAAAGGAAGTGGAACAAAGCGATTTTCACGTTTTATGAGGAACATACAAAATATATTCCAGCACCAACTTAACTGTCAGGCAAAGGAGTTAGTTTTGTTTTTCATTTTTTCCTTTTGCTTTTTTAATTTCACTTTGGAACCAAGCCCATACATAGGAAGTTTCAGACATATAATTTAGCATTTAAAAAAAAAAGTTAAGTGACAAATATGTTGACAGCATTCATATCCTAGATTTCAACCTTGTGGTTATGAGACTGTAAGACATTAAACTAAAACCACAATTTGCCACAAGTTTTATACAAAGCATCCACTGACTGCTAATATTTTTGTCCTTGGCATACCTTGTGCGTTGAAGTTGCAGGATTAGTTCCTTGTCTAGATACGGCTGATATCGCACTGTAACTAGGAGTTCTATGGTGACCTGAAAGACCTGTGGGTCCAGTTTTTGCAACGGTTTTTGAACGAGGAAGAGAATTACTTGTGTGCGCTAATGGATCCTTCTTTTTTGGAACTGCTCCACTTTCTATAAAGGAAAAACCAATGCCATCGTGAGAATATATTAAATGATCAATATCCTATTAGCATAAAGAGTGTACTTCAAGTCATTTATTCCAACTTTGTTGCCTACAAGCTGAGACTTGTTTTTTAAAAAAGGTCAAAGCCTAATATTTTAATGATGCCATAAAAAAATATTATTCTGCTTAATTAGCCTTTTTTTTAAAAAAAAGAAAAAGCAGCTAACAGATCTCAAGCAAACTTCTTTTGTAAAAAAATGTTTATAAACAAACGTTGAATTAAGTCTCATAACGGAAAAAGGCATCTTGCATTACCTATAGTGGAGTATTACAGAGAAAGATGAATAAAAGATTCAAACATTTCAGGAGGTATAAAAATTCTACAGTAAAATCAGAAAGGTGACATCTCCAGTTGCCAGGTTCAGAGCACTACTTCCTCACAGAACTACGCACCGCATGATGGATGTTAGTTGGCAGTAATTTTATGAGCACTTTCCACATTTGTTAAAGTCATTTTATTCTGTCAAACTAAGATTTATAGAAATTCCCAACTTAAACAACTGAAGGTTGCAGTTTAAAAATCTGAGGGACTGAGAATAAGAAATTCAGAGTAGTTTCCTCAAACAAAAAACAAAAAACCCCCAAACCAACAACACCCTCCCCCTCTGAAGAAGCTTCCCTTACCATCATAACTCATGGGAATGTGGTTTTATTGTAAAGTATTATTAAAAAGAAAAAAAAAGTGTACACAAAGTGCAATACACTCCACATATGCCTGCCCTGATTCTCCTCCAAAGCAAGAAGGCAGGCTTCAGCAGGTAACCGACACTAACCACAGCTGGCTATATGTATTGAGCAGCTAATTTGGCTTGTAAAGTGAAGACGACAGGTATATACACTGGTTTCTGGTCTCAATTCAGAAGGTTCACATGGTAAAACAAGGTTCTCTGCCTCAGGACTGCCGAATGGCATGAAAATAAATAGCATCTATGGTCCAATAAAATCCAGACACACTGATAGAGGAGTGGTGTTGGTTCTTCTATCAGTATATACAGGAAGAGAAAGCAGTACACGTTTCCCTCACTTTATGCTGCACATGTTCCTGGAAAACGGCATATAACTTGACTTCGCATAAAGTGAATCCACTTTACAGTGTAACAAAAATAGGGATACGTTCCAAGACCCTGACTGTATTGACCCCCAGACCCATTTCTACCACTTTTACAAGACAATTTTGGTACTCACCAACAGCAGACAGTAGACACAAGCACAGAGTGGTAGTGAATGTTACCATAATGGGGATGGCAACTACAGGAACACGTGTTGCAGACAACGAGTGGGAAGCACAGATCCACACGGGAGACTATATTTTAGTGTGCATCACTCCCACAATGCACTGCACAAAGTAGCCAACTGTGGGCTTCCCCCACACCAACTGCATAAGAGAGAATTTACCTTGCATACATCCAATTTTTGGTATAAGAAGGGTCATTGCATGAGAGCAAATTTGTACATACAGAACCTGCATAAAGCAAGGGAAACCTGTATTTTGTAGCTTGTAATGGGAGCATGGAAAAAGCAGGCTTAAGGCAACTTCTAGTTAGATAAACGGACAAGGTAAAGTTAAGAAAGGTCATTTCATGAACTTTCACAACAGTTTAAAATGTTTTAAATAGAAGTCAGCAAAGACTGCAATGGAGTATTTTAATTAAATTTGCACACTTTCCCAAAAAGTTGGATATATGATAGTGTGGAGAACTCCCATAAGTCTCCTTGAGACTTTTTTTTTTTTTTTTTTTTTTTTTTTTTTTTTTTTTTTTAGAGAGAGAGAGAGAGAGAGAGAGAGAGAGAAATGCTATTGAGAAGTCAATTTCTGCCTAGAACATACTGCATGCTCTAGAGAAAGTACTTTCAGGAAAAGAAAAAAAAAACTTCTCATCTTTACCAAAACACACAAAAGTAGTTTAATAAAAATATTTCAATGAAATGGAACCCCTAGGTACTACAATTTTTTTTTAACAGAAACTCCCTTATCCAAGAGCCTGAACTTTCTCCACTGTAAGTTAGAAGTTTCTGAAATCACTGAACCATAATTAAGTTGCTGTGGGTGTTTATAACCATGAAGGACATGCTGGCATTGTAAATATTTTACAAGTCAAAACTCTGGTTTATGAGATTCACACACTTTTCAGGCACAGATTAGAGTTTAAGTGAGCCACATCCTAAGGAGTGTGTCTACTCTTGGCTGTGCATTATATTTAAAAAAAAAAAAAATTAAAAAGCTCAAACAAACAGCAAACTGCACATTTGTTGCAGAACATTCTGAGAGTCAGATCTAGTAATTTAAGAGGGGAGGGAGAGGGGGAGTCTGGCTAAAAGAACAAAAATGAAATCACTTCGAGGAAGTTTGTGAAGTTACCCAATGACTTCTTAAAAAGGTGAAAAATATTGTCCAGAAATTTCTTCATTCAGACCCTATGATCAATGACCAAACTTCCCAAAGGAGGACCGGGAGAGGGAAGAAGATTCTAAAGCTCATTCTGAAACTGAAACATATAAATCAAGATCAGGGTAAGAGGTAGTTTAATCTTAAGTACGACTATGGTTCACTCTAATTCTCTAGAGTGGTCCATGGGGGTCATGTTTTCTATATTTTAACTTCCGCATGTAAAAGACTTCAAACGGTGCTAAAAAAATTTCTGTCTAGTTATTTCACAGTTTCATTACAGCATAAAAGCAGAGTTCCCAACACTAGTTTCCACTGAGGAAATGAGTCACTGAAATATCTGATCAAACAGTTCAAAATACAAGCTTAAAATGGGTTGCCTTTCTATAAAGTGTGAATAAGGCTACAGCAGGGGTAGGTAACCCTAGCAGAGGTGCCAGAGTATGGCACTCAAAAGCAATTTGCTTGGCACATGCACCTTGGGGCGGATGACAGGAAAGGGGCTAGGACTGCACTGGCCCAACAAGGATCAGGCCCCTCATGGCTGCCCTGCTGTCCAGCCCTGGCACACTAACATCTTACAAGTTGAGGTTGCAGGTGTTTTTGGCAATCTGCCCTAAAACGATGCCAACCCCTGGGCTACAGTTTGCAACGCAGATTTGGGAACAGAGAGCTGTCTAAAAGGCTCAGATCTCAATATAAGGCAATTTTTGGCTCCCATGACTTTAAGCCAGTCTCATGGTTTCTGAGTGTTCAGGATCAGCAATAGTGACATCTTTTGCAGAATGACATACTGTAGGTATTTTAGAGGTAAACATAAGTACATTTTGCTCTGCATATGAAGTACCCAGAAGTCTCAAAACAGTTTTTTAAAACAAAAATTCACCCATGTTATACTACAGGTACTCCTCACTTAACGACCGAGTTCCGTTCCTGTGACTAGGTCATTAAGCAAATTGGTTGATAAGCGAGGAGCTGGCCCTTGATACTGCGTGCCTTGGCTTGAGATGCCGCGCTGCCATTTCAAAGACCAAAGTGCTTGTGCTTACAACCAGTTCTCGCTGGTCGTAAGTCCGCGCGGTCGTTAAACAGGTAGGTCGTTAAGTGAGGAGTACCTGTACAGTAAGACTAGTTTCTTCTCTGTGAGCAAACCTAACACACCAACACATTACATCTGTAAAAATATAACAGAAACAGGATGCAATCTGATTTAAAGAAGTCTTAGCATCTAGACATCTTGATAAGGATGAATTCCTACATAAAGAACTATGGAGATTTACTAATAAAAATGAGACTAAAATCCTGAACTGAAGCCAGGCTACCTGCAATTATCTGTGAAGTTCATGAATGTGGACAGCCCACCAGCAAAATGTCCACTCCGATTCCATACACCACTGTGTGTTAAAATTAGCACTGATCAAAAAGGCTCTGTGCACTTATTTATTTTTTTTTTTTCCAGTTAGCCTCAAAACTGAAAATGTAGGCTACAGTGACTAACATAAATGTAATGAGGGTAAAGACTTCCAGGCCATCATATGCAATAGCCTTTTGCTAAAATCTGCACTGGTTTATGTAAGGTAGTAAAAGATGTTCTGCTAATGGCCACAGGACAAGTATTCTGACCAAGATGTTATTTCACATTTAAATTCTGCAATGAAAAAAAACCCTCAAAAGTATCTAGTATTTGGCACTGTAAGGATTAGAACAGAATAATATCAATGGCTTAATCATAGTGGTATAATTGCATCAAACCAACCTTGGAATAATTTGTAGACTGAGTTTACAAAAGCTTGGTCAACACATGAATAAGTGAACATGTTTAAGTTAACAATGCCTACCGAAATAAAGTTTTCCTATAAGTCTTCCCTTGCCGTAAGAGAAATCCAAGAGCTAAAGTAGAAATCTAGCCTCACCTTGCTGCTTCCTTCTTTGCCAATACATAAGTTCAACGAGCGGTTGTAGCTGCCAGATACAGAAGCACAGACACAGACTGCCCAGCAGGGTATTAAGACCATCTGACATCTTATGTTTCTGCTCAATTCACCTACCAAAAACGCTATACTCTTATGCATCCAAGGCAGAAAGTAGCCAAAATTGAGTAAAGGATTTCAAAAGAATTGGTTGATTAAATTATGATGAAGAATACTGAACCTGACTCCACTAGAAGAAATGGACTGAACTATTTTTATCTAATAGCCATTTGAATCAGCTTTAGACAAAAGCACCAAAAAGCCCTGCTGAAGCACCCGGTCTACACAGATGCTGCAGAGCCGGGGTCAAACAAATGTGCTGCTTCTTCTGGTAAAGAGTGTGTGTGTGTGTGTGTGTGTGTGTGTGTGTGTGTGTGTGTGTGTGTGTGTGTGTGTGTGTGTGTGTGTGTGCGCGCGCGTGCGTGTGTGCGCGTGCGAGAGCGGGGGGTTGTTTTTTGTTCAGGTAATGCCCATATACTTGGAGGAAAGAACAATTCTACCACACAAGCTTAGGTCTCCTGACATCTTTTTACCACTTCAGACGAATCAAAGTAGAAAAGAGAAATTAGTCCAGCAATCCTTTACTGATTTCAGAGTCTTTTGTAATGAAATTCCTAAAAATCTTAATTCACATGGAACGCTTTTCACAAAACATTCTGAAATATGGCCAGCTAGCACCTTCTCCTCTGACAGTTACTAAGTTCAGAGACATCGTTTCTCAAATCTAAATCAGTAACCAAACTTCTCTCCATCAGTCTTAGATGGGGGGGGGTGGGGGTGGGGTGATGATACAACATTTCATGATTCATAGCATGACAAGTCCTGCTCTACCACAGATTTCTCATGTCATCAAGGGCTCATCACTGTCTCGTCAGCTCCCCACCTTTGAAACAGAGTTATAGCACTTCCTACCCATACATGGCTCTTATAAAGATCAATATATTGAAGGTTGTAAGGCACTCTTATTATAGGAGTTCTGTAAAGTATCCAAAATACAGTTGCAAAAATTAAAGAGATTATTTCATGTATTAGGGCAGACTGATGAAACTGGACACTTCTTAGAGTATCAAACTGCATCCTGAACTGAGTGTAGAACTGAAGCTCTTTGTAAAGTTTTAAATTCGTTATGGAAATCAGTGCCATTTTGTTGTTGCTCAGAACTTCTCTTTTGGGGTTGTGTCTGTGATGAGGGGAAAAAAAAAAAATCTTTCTATTACAGATGAAGCAGAATCCTTCTCCCAATTTGATTCTTGCCACGAAGGATAGAATAGAGCTTATAACTGGGAACGTCTGAAGTGCAGCAAATAAATGCTACAATTATCTGCATGCTGTCTTCAATTCTGGTAAGAAATATAAAACCACTTTTTTCTAGGACACAGAAGGGGTGGAGAAAATTGAGCAGAATTAAGAAGGTTAGCACATGAAAGACAAAGCAATCTGTAAGCAGCTTTGGGCAGAATGCTGACCAACAAAGCAGCATATTCCATTTATGGGCTAAACAAATTAAGATCAGCAACCAAAGGTTATGTTTGAACATTTCATAGCATGGGTGCTTAAGCAGAGTTTCTTAGGTAGACACATAACTGTCAACTTAAAATAAATCAGACTTAAAAATCAAATACAAGAAACAAAAAGTTAGTGTAATTGTAAAGTTACATAAGAGGGTTTTTTTAATTTTATAGTCTAATTTTTCCATAGAACTTTTCCACTTCTCCACTTGTGTAACTTGCATGCCAGAGAGACAATAAAGCAGTAACTATAGAACCATAAAGATAGACATAATCAAATAAATTATTTAATACTTTTAAGTAAGTTTCAAATTGAGTCACTTTAACTGGCAAACTGTTTTGCTATTGCTTTAGGGTTTTTTGCCAATTATGTTGCATTTTAACCTCTTAAATATTATCATTATGGTCTGCATGGAAAATAAATTAATAAGTTGTGTTCATAGTTTTGACTATACCATGCTTTTAGTTTAAAAAAATCCTTCAATTCTTAAGATAGCTTATGAGTCTCAGAAAGGTTTTTGCTCCATACATGCAGGCAAATTAGAAATAAGTGTCTCCTGATACTTTCAGTATTCCTGGCATATTTTTGGAGAAAATTAATTCTACACTTGTTAGATTGAAGACCAAATCACAAGCAATGGTAGATAACTTTTACTTTGAGCAAATGGTACAGTTACATATAGAAAAATTATATCTAATCTCACCAAACTAAAATAGCACTGATAGTATTAATAGTATTAATGTTCACTTGCATTATAAGCCTAAAAAAAATCCTACATATGCCATCACTACAGAAGTAACAGTTTGCTAGTAGCCTTGATATTTGGCATTTCCTGATACTTGAACTATAACACACGACCATAATATTGCCCTTAAAGTATGTAACAGGAAAGGTGCTTTCACAATTGTGACTATGATATATCTTTTGGATTCTGGCGTTTAAAAACCTTATTCGGGCCAGAAGACAGCCAAGTACTCTAACAGAACAAATAATATTAACAAATACCTTTGTAAGAATGGACGGTATTTATATAAAACCTTTAGAATAGAAATGAGCACATAGATTTTTCAAAGTAAACATGGGGCCAGGACACACAGCATTCCATAATTTCCTTACAATATACCAGAAACTGATAGACATCCCCCGATTAATTAGGTGCTGGTGAAACCAAACCCACCTGACTGGAGATGTCCATTGCGGCATGCCAGGTTAGTACTGTCATTATAGACCTCCATTTGCGGCTTGGAAATTTGCAAAACTGCCTGCAGCTTCTCTATGCAACAAACAGAGGGGAGGGAAAAAGGACAAAATAAACAAATAAAAACAAAAATGAACCAATGAACTTTATGTACTCTAATCACACAGAAAAGTCAAATTTAGCTTCAGTCTCCTTTGTAAAAGTATTGCTGCCTATTCTAATTGTTTTTGAAACTGTAAGTTGTATATAGCTATATTCATAGATATAAACTAGCTGTCAGTAGCTAAAATAAACCAAAATCAAAGCATCAGGATTTCCCCTTCCTTTTCCTCTCCAAGTTAATGCATAGGCTTTGTGCAATAAACCCGGTGCTCAAAGTTCTTAATTAATGGCTCCCATTGACCAACTTCAAGGAGTAGCTCCTTTTTCCATATATGATACGCTTCATTTGAAGGTCAAGGGGGAAGCAAATGAAAAACAAAACCTAGTCCACATTTTTCAGTTAACTCCTCTGCTACAAATAAATTTTACTTGTCAGGTTTGATATTCAAGATACTGGATGACTTTCTAGATGTCATATCTGAATAAAAGTCTATTTAGGTCTTACTCCCTAGGCCACCATGTACAATTTTGAAGTTCCATAAAATACCCTTATTTCTGAAGAAGTTAAAACTAATTTCAGTAACATCTGAAAGCTAATTTCATGAAAACAGCTTACGATTGAATAAATAATTTAAAGGGACTCTCTCATAAAGAGTCATGACACTAAGTAAGTCTGTTCATGGCACCTAGTCCATTCATAGTATTGGGCCTTTACAAGTTCATCTCTCTCAGCTTTTTTACTTTAAATAGATACACTCACCTTCCCAAGTCCTGCTCTGCTAATGCTAACCTTTATCATCTACATATGTCAGGTTCCTCAACAGAACTTAGCCTTCATGCTAAGTTTCTACAGTAATGGGCACAGTAACAAAACCCAAATAAAATACAAAAACCCAGAACCCGATTCCATATTGATGCACAGAATATAGCCTAAAGCCACTGCCTTATTTTCCTCTCTTTAAAACCTCTTAAAACATTGCCAGATACAATCTGCTAAAAAAAAAGAAAAGATGCTGGAAGTAGTCTTTTTTTAACTTGTTTAGTACCAAACTATTCTCATTACTGTTCCTAAGTATTCCAGCCCCCACACCTCCAGCTCCTTTTAAGGGCTTATTACATCCATTTTGCCAAAGAGCACTGTGTTAGACAACTTTGTTTATTATGGATATAGATATCTTCAACAACAACAACAAAAAAGAAAGAAAGAAAAATAAGGACAACTGGTAGGGGCTCTTCATAACTTACCAACATGAGTGCATTGATATATACCGTATTTACTCGAATCAAAAATGACTCCGATTATAAGATGACCCGCCCCCAATAATACAATTCTATATAGAGAAAATTTGTAAATTTGATATTTTTTTTCCAGGTATAGAGCCTAATTATTCTGGAGGTCTGTCTTAAATTTGTCCCCCTCCCACTGCCATAGCAGGGAAAACAAATATGGGAGTCAAGTAGCCCTTTGCCCCTCACCAGCTTCTTTCCCTTGCAGCCCCTTCCCCTCTCCCCCTAACTGTCAGACATTGCTCTTCCTGAACACATGGAATTGAGGAGTAAATTTGAAAACACTGACGTTAAAATAAATTTGTATGTAGTACCCATAGATTTAGTTCACTTCTTGAAACTGCTGCAAGTTTTAGCACAGGCACTCCATAAGCATATTTTAACTAACACTTTGGCACCTGCTTATGTACAGAACAAACTATGCACAATATTAATCCAAAGCCAAAGGGTTCACAACTTATCATATAATAAAGTTAACTGGGCTGGGCCCCAGGGAGTCAACAGCATTTCAAGCCATGGTGACCCCACAGCTCAGCACTACTCAGTATGCATGTGTACTCCAGACACCCAGCACAAAGGATCCACCCATGTGCTAATTAGCCTTGCAAAATCATGACAAGAACACCCAGTGCTAGTCATGAGTCCCGAGATCCTCCAAAAATTGATATGCAGATGAAGCGCAAGGCAACCTGGTCTGGCTTCACTTCAAGGAGGGTGGGGCCCCACTAAACATATGCGACAAGCTGGGAGAGGGCCTGACCAATGGATGGTGGGTGAACTGTTTGAGGCACCGTTTTGTGATGTTTGCCAGGCATCTAAAGCTGGTGAAGAAACCGCAATCCTTGGAAAAGGGAAAAAAAGTGCAGCTCAATTCTGGGAGTGGAGAGGAAGCTGAAATTTCTGCAATGTGGCTGCTCACCATGACGTGGAAAAGGAGTAGATGCTATGGGGGGCTGCACTCAACAGCATTGTCATATATCTGAGTTAGATAGGCTGTGCTAACCTATATTTGTTGCCCACTCGAAAGGCCCACCAAACTGCCCCAGGCAAACATGACAGTGGAAGGTGTAAACAATTAACTACCTACTCTGGTGCTACCCAGAAACCAAGGGGGTGTGGTGAATAATCTTTACTCCTTGTGGTCATGACCGGGGTCAAGACCCTAAACATAGGGACAGTACTGTTCAGTCACGTGACCAAGCAGCAGGGGACCTCAACAGCCCGCTTGGACCGGTTCATCTCCTGCCTCAGAAACTCATACGCAAGACCAGGAACCTGCTCATGTATAGGCACACAAGCCTCCCAGTTGAGGGCTGTGTCAAAATGGGACAGAGATGCAGGGATACTACAGGAAGTTGCCAGAAGACATCAGGGAGATGGCAGAGATCATGTCGAAAAGAAAGACTGGCACAGACTGTTCAGAGGTGGGACAACCAGTGAAAGTGACAACAACCACAATGACAGAGACGACCACAACAACAACAATTAAAGTGATGAGGGAAAGGACTGGGGAATTGGGAAGGCGAGTTGGAAGGGATGGTAGGTGGAGGAGAGATGAGGAGATGCAGAGGTGGTCCTTTATGCAATTGTTATGGCTAACACGCACACACACACACTTGCCCAATATGGGCCATTAATTTTATAACCACACTCAGTGCTGGCTGCATTTAATCAACTTAATAGTTGATTTCCATTGCTAAGCATGTGCTGCTTTTGGGAGCAGTTTAATGACAGTCAATGCATTTAATGTGGTTTCCTTGTATGTGAATGTAAAATGAGGGGCTTCCCCCCCCCCCCCACATACTGACTGGGGGGAGAAAAAACTGGTCTTGTATTCAAGTAAATACAGCAATACACACAAATAGTTAAGATTTTAATTCATTTACCTATGGCAGAACACAGGCCATTTCTTGCAAAAAAACAAACAAAACAAACAAAGAAAAAAACAACAAAAAACCAAACCCTCAGCCATTTTCATTAGGGTCAACATCTGATGTAATAGTTAAAAATCCTTCTTCTCTTCCTGCATCCTTACACAAGACTCTCTAAAATAAAAGTATCTCCCTGCCGATCCCTAAACTTTTCTTCAATAGGGCTATATCCCCTGGAAGAACCTTAATACCAACTCCCAGGTTGGCGTTTCCTCTTTTAAAGACAAAGCTGTTGTTCATGTTTTTATTTGGAGTGAATGTATAGTAAAAGCAAGAATTAAGTATGAATATTATGTTATCCTTGTCAGATTAGTGTATTCTAATCCAAACCCAAAGTTTAAAATGCCATTCATTAACTTTAAGTTTTACAGCGCCCAAGTACCAATGTAGTGGATAGAGAGGGAAAATTAACTGATGATATTTTGGTAACTGAGGTCAAGTCATTTTGTAAGAGTAATTTTACAGCACGGCTGAAGGTGAAAATACCTCTTCCTGCACAAAACATTCTACCTGGTGAAGGAAACATAGGAAATTGAGCTGAATGTTCAAAGTCCAGTCAAAATACTGGAGGCCTATTTAAACTCTAGGACAACACTTCAATGAATCACTTGATTCTGAAGCCAAAAAAGGAGCACTCCACTTGACCTAACTTATACAACAATCAAAATTGCATCTATGCTGTACGCTTATGTTTATTAACCTTTAGTGAATTAGTAACTTTGTGAAATGTACATGCTTATATAGTTAGCTGAACACTTTTGCCAAAGTCTTGAGCAAACTCTTAGAAGCTTTTATTGCACCTTGAAAATAGTGCACAACAAATTGGGATGCTAAAAACTTTTAAACCTTGTTGGCATAAAAATGTACTAAGCAGGTCAAGCTGGAAAAGAAGTAAATGTATAAGGACAGCAGGTATTATTCAACTTGGATAGCTGCTCTTAATGATGTGCCAAGTACATATCAAAAATAAGACGTATGTCCTTGCTAAATTTCTCAGTATTAAATCTTGTTCAACTGACAGTTCTTCCAACACACTGGATTTCTCAGAAATCCCAGAACTAAAGGATTTCTCAAAATATCTCCTCTGTAAGATACTCACACACTGACTTTGGAAACAAATTTGAAAGAGACTGAAAATCTGCCACCACTGTGCTATAACCCTAGGAGAGCAGAAAAGAAGAGCAGGAAGCTTGTCAAAATGAACAAATTACGCAAAGTTAAGGAGAGAGGAAATTTACCATGCATCAGCTACTCAAGAGGCAAGAAACAGTTACTACAATCCCACAGCAAGAAAAAGCATCTTCTAAGTGAAACATCTAAGTTACCACCATTTAGCTCCTACTTACCACAGTACAGGAGCAGATGCACAAAAGTTGAAAATGAGGCTGTTTCATGTAAGTCTGTGTAATGTGCTATCCAATCTGCACACCAAAAATGTAGGCCTTATATTTCCTTACATGCCCCTATTTCTATTAAAGTCCTGTTTATTAGTGGTAAACTAACCGATTTGTTAGACAACATAATCCACTGTTCGTTTAGCACTAGTAAGCACTATAAAAAAGATGACATGAAGAAATATATACTTTATTTCCTTGCAAGTCCATTTATGTCGTGTAATGGTTCTCCCTATCAGTTATTAGTTAACTGGTAAAAGGGTACCACTTAAGATAGACTGAACTGGCTCAGGGTTCAGGACAAAGGCACAGTAAACTAGGTCAGCCCACAGTAAGGCAGGTCAGTCCACAGTACAATTATCCAATATTGTTCCAGATCAATGGAAAGATCTTTTTCTGCAACACTGAAGCCCAACATCAATTCACCCATGTTTCCACCACCACAGTGATCTAGTGTTCATAGTGCACATAAAACAGTGTAAGTTCAGTATTTAAGGGGACACCGCTGTAAAATCCCACCCCCAAAAACATTTTTTTTCATTTAAATGTAATACATTGGACCAGTGTAAGTAAGTGTCCAGTATATTAGAGACTTGAATTCATCTTGGGTTAAAAGGAAAAAAGCCTATTTCACAAGAAATTAGATGACCTGTGTTCTCCTCTGTTCCCTCTCCCCTCTAGGGAAAAGTTCCCTTTTCATTTAAAAATGTTCACTGACAAATAAAGAAGGGGCAAAATTCTCGACTGGAAAAAAAATCTATTTTAACTTTGTTACTCTGGGGTGGGAGGAGGGATTGTGGGGGGGGGGGAGAAGAGAATGGAGATAAAATTTATTTAAATTTAACCAAAAAAATGCAGTCTAATACTTTTTCCATATTACTTTATTCCAGTGCATGTGAACATTAAAGACAAACTCTTAGAGGCTATTTACTAGGGGTGTGTGAAGCAGGCAGTATTCAATTTGGATTCGGCCTGATTCAGGGGACAGTGATTCGATTCGCTGATTCGGATCACTCTCCCAATTCAGTTCAGCTGAATCTGAATCCGAATCTGAAGATTTGATTCTGATTTGGAGAATCAGTGATTCGGCCACAGACACAGCTTTATATGTTTTTTCTACATACCTTGAGGTACCAGGCGTGGCTCATTAACACTGAGATGCTGGGGTGGATGGAGCATCCCATGAGAATGCAGGGGGGTCTCCCACGCACTTGGCAGTGGACCTGAAAATGGACCAGAAGTACTTTGCTTCCATGGGACACTCCATCCACCCCACCATCTCAGCGATCACGAGCTGCACCTGGTACCTTGAAGTACGCAGAAAAATCATATAAAGCTGTGTCTATGGTTGAATCGTTGAATCTCTCTCCAAATCAATTCAGAGGCTTCCAATTTGATTTAACAAGATTAAAGGGTCTCTTGATTCGATTCAGAGATTTGCCTGCCGAATCGGTCCGAATTTCCTCCGAACTGAATCAGCAACCAAAGCTTCGCACAGCCCTACTGTTTACTATGTCTAGCAGGCAAATCAATATTCTCATTTAGACAGAATTTATGTTTGACTTCTCTAAAGAAACTTAGTTATGAATCGGGTATCCTTTTACTTAAAATTTCCTAATTCTTGGATTTCTGTTCTAGTATGTTTCGTATGTACAAGTTTAACTGAAGTAAAAAATGCCCAGATGAAAAATCTGAAGTAGATACCACTTTTCCTATTAAAGTTGGGAAGCATCTTTTTCTCATGAGGGAGTTACTAGAAACCATTAAACCTTTGTGTGTAAACTTGGTTGGGGTTTCTGCCTTTGGCAGTGTTGATAAAAGACATATGGAACTATCTTTCAGTGAATGGAAAATAGCCACCCCTCTTAACAACAAGCATTTTCCCCAACATCCTGTATTTTAGAATCTTAAGCAAAGCTGAAATGAGCAGATCCACACATAGGAAGGTCTGACCTACCACCCTCCTAATCCAAAAATAAGGGCAGGGAGGGGAAATATAACAGGGAGCCCTTACACTGTTACTGGGAGAAGGCTGGTGGACAAACAGAGTCCACACAGGCCCTTTGAGGTAGTTCTTGTGGCTCAACAGGATAGGAATGTAGATAAAAACAATACAGGAAGAGGAGACAGGGTTTCAGTACCACCCTTAGCAGGGCAATTTATAACACTAAAATCAAGCAGGCCAACGAGAGAACACCGGGCTCACACAACAGGATAGGATGGACTGGCTGGAGAGGAAGGGACTTACCAGTATAAAAGTCTCTCTCTCAGGCCAGCAGACTCATGCTAGCCCTGACTGGGGAAGGATGAGGACCTGCCAGGCAGTCTGCTGTGGAGCCTAGAGGGGCGGTAAGGGAAGCCCCTGACATGCAGACAAAAAAGCCACCAGTTTTGTTTTAAGTTTGTTCAGAGTGGGGATGATTTAAGTTCATCTTATTCCTTTGTTTTGGGAGTCCCTGCTGTGCTTATTCGTTGTATTTTAAGTTTAATAACCAGAAGACCAAATTATGGCTGGAAGGCATCATTAGGAGGCCACACATGCATGACCAAGAGCCACGGTGCATTTTAAAGCCCTACCTGGGGCAAGGGCATTAGTAGAGAGAAACAGAGAGGAAAAGATGGAAACTGAGGCATGCTGCAACCAAGAGGGCCAGAGCCTGAGACCCAAGAAAGAGATAGGCTGGGGCCAAGAAGCTGGGCCAGAGCCAATAGGCCTGAGCTAGAGGCCAACAGCCAAAGTAACCTGAGGGCCAAGGCCAAGGGCTGAGTCCTGTACAGGAGAGTGAAGGACAATCAAGTGACATCTGTGAGGCATGGGCCTTTTATGAGGGAGGCTAGAGCCCACAATTGGAGCCCTTAAGGTTTGCTTAGGTCCACTAGGGTCATGAGTTATGACTGCTGAGTTTAAGTCATGCCAACAGGGGATGTGTAGTTCTGACTGGGCACGTGAGCTGCCCTTAGAAAACAGGCAAGGTCCCGTTAACAGACAGAAAGCCCAAAGACCATATACCGAATTTGCTAGGCACCATGGAGATCACTCTGGGACTCATGGTCAGCCTCCTAATCAATGTAAAAGGAACATCAAGCAGTGGCAGGTGAGAGAGGACCTGCCTAATACAGGACCTGGATTAGAGCAGGCCTATGGTAGCCACAGGGGGCATCATGGCAGCCCTCAGAGCCCAACCTGCAACAGAAAGTTTGATTATTTATTTATTCTTAAGTCAATTAATGCTGTTCAGCTGCAATTTTATCACTACTATAACACTTCTGATGCAATGCTACTCAATTCCAAGCCTCCACATATTCTTATGAACATGAAGTCCTTTCTTGTGCCTCTTGATTTATACCGACTAGGGTGGCCTGATTCCAGTGTTTGTGATGCTATGAGGATCTTTAAAATATTCAGGTTCATCCAGCCTCCTGAATAATTGTGCATGGCTGTCATTCTTAGGAAGCTGGAACAATCTGTCTCAATTGAATAAAAATTGCACCACTGAATCCTCCAATCCAAAGCACAGAAATTTGGAAATTGAACATCAAGCCTTACAAAAGGTATAAGATCTTCAGCCGACTTACAGATGTAAAAAGAAAAAAACCAAAACACCCAGAACTTTACTTTCAGCTCAGGATGCCACTGCACCAAGCCCAGCACATGTCCAGAAGAGGCATTGTGTTAGTCGTACCCGGGATGCTCAACGTCTGTATACATCACGTTCTTCAGCAGGGCTTTTTGGTGCTTTCATCCAATAGCTGATTCAATCTAATACCTGATTCAATCAGCTATTAGATAAAAGCACTGAAAAAGCCCTGCTGAAGCGCCCAATCTATAGAGACACTGGGAAGCCAGGTCAAACTAACATGCTTCCTTTTCTTGTGAAGCGCGGTCTTGTTTTGCCTTTTTCCACTTCTGTAAGCAGTCTAAATGGTTTAAGATGGAAGTAAAGAAAGGTAGATAGTTAAACTGCCTGTCAACCAACAATAAAGAAGGCTCATTTATTCTATCATGAGATATTTAGAGCTGCAAAATATTTAAGAGTTGATTCTGGCATTAAAAAGGAAAAACCCCATGCTTTCTTTGCTCTGCCTAACCCCATTTTCTTCTTTATTACACCAAATTTTGAACAGGTGCTGAAATACTAGTGATGAAGGATGCTGCCATATAGAACAGACTAAACTAAAATAAATTTGCACTAAAACAAACTAAAATAAAAAGTTTCAACTAGAATAATGCAGAGCTTCAGGACCCTACTTCATTTGTTACTTACTAGTACTTCATTCTTCTGAGGCTGCACATTGAACAAAGCATGGAAATAACATGCAAATCATATGCATTATGGTAAGCTTTAAGATGCAGAATTAAATTTGCACATACCACATTAAACTTTCTGACTTCAGCATTTCACTTGTGCAGTCTTTACCTTCTTTTAGCATACCAACATGCAACTCTGTTAGCCACCTAGCACACTGCCATAATAGGGGTAAAATAAGATCAGATACTGCATGCAACATGCAAATGTTGTTTAAAAAAATTATACTGACTTTAGATCAGATCAGATCAGATCAGATCACTTTTGTCTTTTTTTCTCCTGTCACACCAACCTAACTGTAACTGAAGTCATCTAGGAATAATCTGTTCCAGTTCATTTACTTGGTGCACCCAAAAAGCAGAGCATAACTGGTTTTACTGTCATGTTCCTCAACTACACCATTTAACCACTACTCTGGGAGGCAGCTCACATACAGGCTTTCTGCTATACTCTTCAATTTAATATTAAGTTATTTAATATTAAGCACAAGTATTAATATTAAACAGTAGAAGAGCCAGTGCAGTGAAGCAAAAAATCCTGCACAGGCTGGAAAATGGAAACAAGCAGACAGTGGATGGCAGCTCAGGAAAACTATTCCCCCTTTCCATGTCAGTACACAAGACCAGAGACAATGGAAGCCAAAGCAAGAAGGCAGGGAATCATTTTCTTCCTTGGTATAATCACTCCATAATACAGAGGGCAATGGGAGCCAAATGAAAAGGAATTTTTATTCCCATACTTCTCTAGGTTTTCAGAAGAAATTAGGATATCTTGCCTCAAATTCAACGAACATAACAAGATGGCATTTGGCAGACATACAGTGGAATGAAATCTAAGCAGCATACTAGTGAATACAACAGAAAAACTGCTTTCCTTTGCCAATCAATACTTAGGAAGACAAAAAAAAAGCAGAAGAAAACACTTAAATGGAGTTTAAGAGAACCTTAACAAAATATTTAGGTACTCTCACAGAACATGTGCGTGCATGTTTGCTTGTTTTTAAATTGCACAACAACATGTAATTGTCAATCATTTCTGTTTTAAGTTTGTAGCATTTACATTGATCAAATGCAATGCATTTTGCTCATGAAATGATCTTCACCATCTATTTTAAATCCTAAAGTGATGAGAGTTTAAGTTATATTTCAGCAAGTTTAAAAGTCTTATAAGCAAGACTGAAGGACATCCATCAGGGATCAAATGCAACTGCAATCTTAATATACAAATGGTTTAACTGTATAATGATTACTTCCCACAGAAGACAGCTATACCTATACGGTTCGCCCAGGTACAAAATCCAATGCACTTTCCTAACTACAGCCACAAGTGATATCATAGGCAGTGATGGGTAGGCAGTGCCGAGTCACATCAGGGTCTATTTAGAAAAGTTGGATGTGGACAAATCCATAGGGCTGGACACAATGTACCTGAGGGTGCCGAGGGAGTTGGCAGATGTGACTGTAGAGCTGTGGGCCATTATCTTTTGAAAACTCATGGTGATTGAGAGCGGTCCTCAACAACTGGAAATGGACAAATATAGTACCCATCCTTAACAAAAAGCAAGAAAGAGGATCCAACGAACTACTGACCAATCAGCCTCACCTCAGTCTCTGGAAAAATCATGGAGAAGGCCCTCAAGCAATCCAATTCTAAGCACTTGGAGGAGAAGGCAATTAGGAATAGTCAGCATGGATTCACCAAGGGCAAATCATGCCTGACCAACCTGACTGCCTTCTATGATGAGATGACTGACTCTGAGGATGCAGGGACACCAGTGGATGTCATATACCTTGACTTTAGCATGGCTTTTGATACGGTCTCACACAACATTCTTGCAAGTAAGCCAAGAAGTATGGGTTGGATGAATGGACTGTGAAGTGGATAGAAAACTTGCTGGATCATCAGGTTCAGAGGGTAGTAGTCAATGGCTTGATACCTAGTTGGCAGTTAGTATCAAGTGGAGTGTCCCAGCAGTTAGTTCTGGGGGTGGTGTTATTCAATAGCTTAATCAATTACTTGGAAGCTGGGAAGTATATCCTCAGCAAGTCTGCAGATGAGACCAAGCTCGGGGGAAGTAGTAGACATGCTGGAGGGTAGGGCTAAGATTCAGAGAAAACTAGACAAATTGGAGGACTGGACCAAAGAAATCTCACAAGGTTCAATAAAGAGAAGCGCAAAGTCCTGCACTTAGGATGGAACAATCCCATGAACTAATACAGGCTGGGGACCAACTGGGTAAGCAGCAGCTCTGTAGAAAAGGACATGGGGCTTACAGTAGACAATATATTGAACATGAGACAACAGTGTGCCCTTGATGCCAAGACCACTAACGGTATACTGAGCTGCATTAAGAGTAGTGTTGCCAGCAGGTCAAGGGAAGCAATACTTTCCCTGTAGATGGCACTGGTGAGGCCACATCTGGAGTACTGTGTCCAGTTTTGGGCCCCCACTACAGAAAGGATGTGTACAAATTTGGAGAGAGTCCAGCACAGGGCAACAAAAGTGGTTAGTGGGCTGGGGCAGATGACTTCTGAGGAGAGGCTGGGGGAACTGGGCTTATTTAGTTTGGAAAAGAGAAGATAGGGCAAGGGGGATTTAACAGTAGCCTTCAACTACCTGAAGGGCAGTTCCAAAGAGGATGAAGCTAAATTGTTCTCAGTAGTGGCAGATAATAGGACAAGAAGCAATGGTCTCAAGTTGAAGCAGGGGAAGTTTAGGTTTGATATTATGAGAAACTCTCTCATGAGGAGGGTAGTAAAGCACTGAAACAGGCTTCAGAGGTTGTGGAATCTCCATCCTAAGAGGTTTTTAAGACCTGGCTAGACAAAGCGTTGACTGGAATTATATAGTTGAGGAAGGTCCTGCTTTGAACAGGAGGTTAGACTTGACCTCCTGAGCTTGCTCCCAATCTTAATTTTTCTATGATTCATTATAGTTGTAGTGCTTTCAAAGTAAATGCAAGTTTTACGAAATAACTTTAAGATACCCAATCCTTCCAAGCCTGGTAGTTATAATATGCTGTCCGACTACTGTAAAAGGAAGAGTGAACAGCAAAACCAAAATGGGTTATGAAATCCATAAGAAGCCAGCTGCAAGAGGGTGAAACTATACATGAAACTTTAAAGGGGGGTGGAGGGAGGGAATCTATAGAATCAATAGCTTATTTGCTCTCCAAATTTAAAAATGAAATATCATAAAGCATGATGCATAGAACAAACTTTCCAAAGTCATGAATAGTAACTAGTACCTAGAAGCTGCAAACGATCCTTGGCCATAGCCATATTAGTCATCATTTTAGACTGTAGACGTCGTGCTCGTTCACACTGATCACCTTGCAAAGAGTAAAAAAAGTCAACATTATTGGAATATTAGATTAAGTACTTAGAACACCCACCTCCCTCTATCCTTGTAAAAGTGACACTTACCTCTTTCTTAACCACTCCCCCACCCCCAAAATTAAGAGGCTTTTGGAATGAAGTTATTTAAACCTTAGTTAAGAATCCTAAAGAACATTTCTTTTTTTTTTTTTTTTTTTGGGGGGGAAGGGGTGCATGAAGAGAAGAAAAGCCATTAAGCATACTATCACCAGCCCAAGGAAATTATCTTGAGTTATATTCATGGAGCATAAAAATACATAGCAACAATAATATACAATTTTATCCAGGGACCTAAACTCTAGAAGATAAAATTGGAATTCATGCTAAGAAAAAAAGTCAGTAACAGATATTTTCTGTTACATAAGTTTTACTGGGCATTTTCATGATCCAAACTGTCCATGATTTTGAATATCCTGAATATACTTAATCAAGATTTGCCATTACAGTGGATCAAAAAAATAAGTTAGGACAAAATTAACAGAGCAATGGTTCTATTTTAAAACCAAAACAGAATTTTAGTTACATAAGTGTTTCTCATTTCGCTATATGGAAAAAAGTTAAACGGCATTGTCAAAAGCATCAAACTCCATTAGGAAATATTCTGCAAATACTTGTCTAGCACCCAGTTGAAACAATGTTTATTTTGTAAAATGATCCCCCTCATCTGACAAGTGTGAAAAGCTGCTGAACTTTCCTCCTTTTCTGAGAAAAAGTCACAAAGTGCTTTTTGTCATTTAAGTCAAAACTTTACACAAGATTAAAAAATGGCTTTACCTTGACCAACAACTAAAACAGCTATTCCTTTTTCCAGTTCTTCAATTCCTTTCTTATACCATTCAATAGCTTGCTCCTTTTG
>NW_005842105.1:714260-723863 GCF_000455745.1 Alligator sinensis
GGAAATTAACCTATTAGTTTCCATATTGGATTAAACTCAATAATTAATTAAACAGTAATCACAACCAGCGTGCCATGGAACCCTGAGGTGCCACAAGATCCTTTGCAGAGTGCCATGAGGCATGAGGATAAGCAGGTAAGCACATCCTCAGGCTTGTCTCTGCATGGCTGAACCCCTACACCCATCACCTGGTCCATCTGCAAGGAGGTAAGAGCAACACACTATAAAAACTATTAAAATTGAGTGACACTCAGTTCACAAAAGTTATGGAGGGGTGCTTTGAATCCCAAAAAGCTGAGAACCAATGATTTAAAATAAATCTTAAAATAGTTTTAGGCACTACACTAGCATCAAATCACTTTCCAATACTTCAGGAACATTTCCCCAAATGTTTTAAAAGATATCCAAAAACAGAAGAGGAAATGGGATTGACTACATGTTCTCAGATAAACTAACAATGAAATAGGCTGGCAAAAGCTTATCAAATTAGAACAATCAAATTGAGAGAAACCACTCTTTTCTAATCTTTCTATTACACATAAAACTGATATTAAAAGTATAATATTACAGTATAATCATTTAAAAAAATGACTGAAAGTATCACAGGGATTGATGAGGTAAAGATATCTGACTTAACAACTATGTTACACTGACCCTACAGTGTATATTTTCATTGATTTCAAAGCAACTACTTTCTATAGTGTCACAGGGTTTATAATGCAAAAAAGATGCCTATAAAAACTTATTTGGTTATTCACTCCCAACACAAAAGCATCATGTGTCAAAAAATACACATCACCCTCTCCAAAGAATTATATAAAATAAGGGGAACTTCAGTGAATCAGTGCCACACATGAAAGCTTACAATGCTCCTGCAGCCAGGGACTGTTTTGGAGTTCCCAGCATGGGTACGC
The DNA here is from genome assembly GCF_000455745.1 of Alligator sinensis. NCBI lineage: Eukaryota > Metazoa > Chordata > Crocodylia > Alligatoridae > Alligator > Alligator sinensis. Next base: position 715,175 of record NW_005842105.1, read on the forward strand.
TGCAGACTCGGACGGGTAGGGGACAGCAGTTCTAGCCCCCCTCCTAACTTGGTGCCTGAAGCAGGTGCTCTTCTCACCTGGTAGTTACACTATTGTGTACACTATCCATCAAACTTAACAGTGTTTTTGGAATGTCACGCATGTTTTCTTGAGTTTATTTTACTGATATGGCATGTATAGTCACTACGTATAGCTAGTGTCAAACTGTACGCAGCCCTATCTTTGGGTATTTTTACCTGTGCTCCGGAACACACCACCTGGCATTTTAATTAATGAGCTGTGCTAATTAAAATCCCCCTCACATCACGTGCATCAGCATCCTCACACTGAAAAAATGGCAGCGGGGCAATTTGAAATAAAACATGTTTGACAAGCTTTACTTCAAAGCACCCCACTGCTATTTCCAGCATGTTGGAGAAGGCTCTGTGCACATCTATAGGAACCCTTTATTACATTAGTATGAGTCCTAGTATTTGATATGAATGTAATTTTTATGTTCCATTTTTTGGCCAAGACTATTTAGTAGAGCAATCATTAACTTCAGTGTTCCTCCCCTATTCACACTTGAGAGAAGTAATCGCTGAGCTATGACATGGGTATGCTGAATGCCCAGTCATATTGACCTTTGTGAACAACACGGTTAGAAGTGCTATAGCCAGGTGCTTCCACACCAAGATGAATTTACATTTTAAAAGGGGTGCCTATAGCAAGAACAACACCTGGCTGGCTATTCAAGTCATTCAGGGATGGACATTTCTCACAGCAGGGAAACTGAGTGAGAGACAGTATCCTTGATGTTTGAAAGGATACAAGTCTCCTCCTGGTCAAAATTATATATCAAGAAGGACTTCTGGTCTGGTAAACAAGCATACTCTTCGATGTCAAGAAGTGGCATGTACAGTATGAGCTCCCCAAGAATGCAATGCATAATGTATGTAAATAGCCAGATAAGATACCATACTTAAGCCCTACCATGAAAGCAAGTGCTTGTCTAAAGTTTCCAGGACATAAAATGGTTTGGCCCTCAGCCTGTGGGTAACAGGCTAACAGGGGAAACTGCAAGGACAGAAAGGTCAGAGGCAGCAGCTGCTACTTGACCTGTGATGCCAAGCAGAAGCTGCATTTGTACATTTAAGATGCAAGTTAATAGATTGTTGTGGTATTTCCTTCTGTTTATCTATTCTTGTATCTCTGTCTCCATCTCACATATGGTTACTTATTGCTTGCCTTTGGATCTTTGTTTTATAGTAAATCTTTTTGTTCTCTTTTATAAATGACTACAGTCATTGGTAAAGGTGACCGAGTATTTGACCACATAGCCAGGCCTCTTCTATTTGGGGGGTGGGGGGTGGAGGGGGCCAAGGAATCTAATAATTTTGAGTATATGACCAGACAACTATGCAGTTCTTCTAACGAGCAAAAATCCCTTCTGTTAAGAGATGGAAAGACCTGGGCAAGGTGGGTAAAGCTGAAGTGCCTTCAGTCAGGGAGATGGCCTTTGGAGCATCTCAGCCTACTCTCAGTGGTCAAGCAGACAATGGCAGAGAGGGGTCTAAAACTAGAAGGCACCTCTTCAAGTGTTGGGACACCCTGGGGGCATACCACAAAGGTGCACCCCTAGCCAAATCCAGGACTAGAATGTATCACAGATCCTACCTAAAAAGACTTCTCTAATCTATGTTGGGTGACAGTTTCAGTGTAAAGTGTGTTGAAATTAAACCCACGTACACTTTCCCAAAGACTCATGTATCCAAATGATATTCCAGTCTATTTAATCACAGTTATGAAAATGAGTAATTTAATTAAGCACTCCTTTTGATTAGGCAATACAGCAAATCAACTGTATTGACCAAGATTAAGTTACCAGCATTCTAGACAAGCTTCTTTTATATTTCCCACACCACTAACAATTACAACAAAGGACTGGAAGAGACATTAAGCACAGTCCCCTGCATTCACAGGCAACCCTTTGTCCAAGAATCCACAAGATCATCCATTCCAACCCATGTTCCACACTACACCACAGGGAACCCCAGGAAAAAACAATGTGTCCCAAATTAACACCAAGAGAGAAGAGCACCACCATGCCCTGCCAGCAAAAAGGGAGAGTGTTTGATACAATCGTCTTAGTATATATTAACTAGAGACAACAATGCTTTGCCATGTTGCAGTGGAAGACAAAAAGACGGTATAGTTTTTGTCTTTTGTGTTGTCAGATAGTTCCGAGAGAAAAATTCCTCCTGTTGCTGATGCCTTGCAGGTTCAGTACTGGCAACCAGTTCGACTCTGTGCACAAGGAAAAACCTCCATCCAGGCACCAAAGATGTTTCTAAGTACCAACAGGAACATCAGCATACCACAGCCAATTTCCCATTGCTACCTATGGCCAATGTCCCAAGTGTCAGAGGAAGGCAAGAACAAAGACCCCAAAAGCAAAATAAAAATATTTGAGGTGAGGAGGAAAGAGAGAAGGATTTCTTCCTTGTCCTAACAGATAAGCAGCATAACACCTGAAACATGTGATTATCATACCTCTTCTGCATAAATGGTTTTCTTTCAACCCCCATCAGGGGAGAATACTAACTCTTGATTTCAGGCATTATAGGCACTGATTATTGCTTTGGGATCCCCGCCTTCCTCATATCAGGCTATGCCACCTGGAACTTGCCAAACCCATCTTTAAGCAATCCAGGTCCCTAGTCCCCGTGGCCAATGGCTGCCAGTTGGACAACTCTGTGGTAAGTTAAACAAATACTGCTCTTTTAAATCTACCCTTGTGAGAGTGAGCCTAATAACTCTTTTAGTATCTGTTATACTTAAATCCATCTTTTTTTTTTTTTTTTAAATATAGATAACCAAAACTATACACTGAGTTTCACTAGTTCCTTCGGCAGACAAAGTTCTCTGAGTAAAGCTTTTCTTTTTGGTATCCGAAAGCTGGAAAAACTCTTCTTTGCAAGTTATTTGAGTTGGTCTAATAAAAGATATCAGATTTACCCAGAGAACCTTGTCCACCTATGCCCTTAGAGCAACACAGCTACAACCTATACCCCTGTAACCAGTTCCTTCTGCACTGGTATTGATGTTTTTGTGAGACTACTGAACAAACAATTAAAAAAAAAAAAAATCACCCTGCCTAATGACACCCTAGAATTAAATTAACCTTTTTCACAGCCACATGAGGGGAACTCATGGCCACCCTACAATCAACCAATACACTGAGGTTCTTTTCTCTCCACTGCCTCCAGTATGACACCCCACCTTAAAGCTAAAGCTTTAAGCATTAGCCCTAAATACTTAACTTTGCACTTCATAACATTATATTGCTCCACTCCACAAGGTTATCCAATTCCTCCTGCACAGTAATCTGATCCTCTTCCTTGCTTGGTGTCCTGTGTAGATTTTGAAAATGATCATCTAGTTCCTCTAAGTCACTAATGAAAGTCTTAGAGGGGCAGATCCCAGAACCAATCCCTAAGGAGCACCACTAGAAATGTCTCTCCAATCTGGTAACTCCCCTTCCACATAGCCCAACGACATCTCCCTTTCAGCCAATGCCTTAGCCACCTTACAGTTAACAGTCTTCACTGTCTTTGGTTAAATACTAAAAGAAAAATGATCAGCTACTTGCATCAAGTACTGCACACAATACTCAATAAGTAGGCACACCACAGACTTACACAGCGGCATAATATTTTCTGTTTTAGCCTCAATTCCTTTCCTAAAGATTCTTAACATTGTATTTGTGTTTTTGACCACTGAATACTGAGCTAATATTTTTAGGGAGTTTAAACTGAGAAGCTCTGTCTTTTGTCTATTATCTAGTATTCTGCATGGTGTCAGCCACCATACTATTTAAGTACTGTCCTTCGAATCTGCTCGAGATTCATATCATCCTTTATCTACTAAACACATTTTACACCCTTACCCTTACATTTTAAGCACACCCTTCCCACCATCTCTTTTCTAGAAGCCAAACAGATTCATAGATTGTAAGGGTGGAAGAGACCTCGGAAGATCATCAGGTACAGCCACAAACATTTAAGTCTCCTTCCATCTTGGCTGCTAAGGGGAGTTGTGTTCCTGGATTCTGCAACAACAGGAGCTTTATTACCTTGGCCTGTCTCTAGTTTACTTTTCTTGATTATGTGTCTCCTAAGTAAGATCTCTGGTGTCTCTACTACTGCTTACAGCAGTCTCAAGGTAATTTCAGAGCTTCACAATCACTAAGAACACATGTTAAGTTACCCCAACCCTGTTAGATTTCACCCCTTCTACTATCTGGTGAACACAAAGATGAAACCACAACACTTAGAATATTACCTTAGCAATAGCAAAGATTAACAAACCAAACAAAAACAAGATATGCCCCCCCCCTCACCCCACTACACACACACTCTGAGTCTATGGTTTGCCCACCCTGTCACCATACAAATTCCTTAAGGGGAAATGGATTTTCCAAGCTTCACTACTACTGTTAAAAGACCACAAAATAAAAACCATTAATCCTACCAAAAGTTCAAAAGCACAGAAATTACAATGATTTCTACCCAACATTTCGTAATTACTAGGGGTGCACCAATATATCGGTTGGCTATTGGAACAGCACAGGTTAAAGGAGAAATTACATTATTAGATGTCGGCTTTTTTTGGTCGTTGTAGCTGATAGTTACAGAGTGCCTTGAGCAGCATAGTCCAGCCCCTGTGCCCCATTGCCAGCCCGAGACCACAGCAGACTACAGGTCCCAGTGAGCAGCAGAAGGGAGAAGGGGTGCCAGTGAGCAGTCACAGGGCACTGAGCCCAGCAACAAAGGGACCATTACTGGCTCCCGCTGCCACTGCTATGGCAATGCCATGCGTATAGCAGAGGCCTGAACACTGGTGGCTGCCGTGGAGACATTGGGCTGTGCAAAGGTGGGGTGAGGTGCCTTGCGAGAGACATTCTGCTCCACCGGACACCAGGTGCCTTCTCTCCGGCGACTGCGGGAGGTCGGCTGCACAGGGCCACTGGTGCTGAGGCAGCAGAGTGCTCTGGGGCTCCAAATGTGCCTGGTGCCATTGTCTGCGTGAGGGTCCACCCCGTCCACCTCAGACAGCAGCATGGGCTGCAGGTAGGAGCCCTGGGCGAGGGGGTGGCATGTCTGGGAATAAAGCGGTCATTGCCTTTCTCATTGAGGGCAAGAGCAAGCAGGGGGCATGTGTGCATGTTATAAATGCAAAACAAACCAAAATAAAAGGTTTATGTCAGTAGTATAAAATGCCTTGCACTATTGCTAAATATCGGTTATTGGATCAGCATTGGCCAAGATGGTTGGTTAATCATCGGCTATCAGTATCAGCCAAGAAAATCCTTACTAGTTCACCCCTTTTAGCACATACATTTTCCAAAACAAACAAGAGCTGGACATAAGGTAGAAGGATATCCAATAGTTTAGAAATCTTAACTATTCTCCAAACTATGCTTAATATACTGGTACCCATTTGAACTTACAGTACACAAAAGCCACTTAGGAACAAATAAAAAAAGATTCAAAATGCATACTGGTAGATAAATCAAATCCCTCCATGCCATCTAAAGTTAGTGAAGGCTTTGCATATAAATTTAAAAAATCTATAAATATAATAGATTTATATACCCCTTGCTCAGGAAAGTTACTGTAGCAAACACTTTGTATTTAACAGATATGTTCCTACTTGTATTAACAGCAAAAGCATTTCTCTATTAGGGTTCACCCTGTACAACTAACAGAACATTTTAAAAGTGCAAGCTCATGACAGGAGCAAGATCTGAAGGCTTCATAGCAACACACTGCTGACTGGATTTCAGCAACAAAAACTGACAGGCAATTCCAAGGATCACAGTAGTAACTCAAGCTAACTTAAAAAAGACAAAGTACTATTACTAGTACTTATGGAACAGAAATTGGAGGGGTCCAAGACTGAGGCAAAAAAAGGGGTGCCTATGATCATAAAACCTCCATGCAAGTGACTTGAAGATCTATTACTCCTCAAACTATCTATATGGGTCTGGTGAATTGTCTATAAAATCTTGGCAAACTGCAGGTTTAGGACCATAAAGTAGTTAGGTATTGTGTTTTTCTCCAATGTTTCTGCTCTTAAATTACTCTGCAGGCTTTTAACCGTCATACATTTAAGTCATTCTTTCTCCCAGAATAATCCAAAGGAGTGTTTAATTAGTTTCATGCTGTTAAAAAAAAAAAAAGATAGATCATGAAAGAGGACAGGCAGAAATTAAGACTCAGAATAACGGTTCTAATTTGCTTTCAGTTTAACACCAAAATGTTAAGAGTAAAGGTGTTACGCAGTTAGGATCTGTTTGTTACTACAAGCTAGAATACCTGCCAAATGAAGATTTATCTATGCTTTAAAAATTGCAAACTTCTTATCATCATAAATATAATAAACCACCTAGAGCAGGGGCGGGCAATTATTTTGGTCAGAGGGCCACTTACTAACTTTCGGCAAGCCATTGAGGGCCACATGACAGGCAGCCTACGGCAGATTAATATTAATTTTCTAAATTTTTCAGGGGCCCTGCAGGCCAGATAGAATGGCCTGGTGGGCTGCATCCAGCCCTCAGGTTGCATTTTGCCCACCCCTGACCTAGAGTCTCAAGTTTCTTTGCCCTCTGTTTTGGTCCCTGAACCGTCACAGGTTCTGCATCATACAAATATCTCTTTCAGATTAATAAAGCTGCATCACTGCCACTCACAAGCTGTTGCTGTACAAAATAACTGTGTCCCTTTCATGATGCACTGAGCATGTTGCCTCTATTCTGATTCCCAGAAAAAGAAAATACTGCCATGTTCTTCCCAAGGAGCTCTAATGAAAGAAACTACAGTATTACAAAGCAGACGCTCAAAGTCATGCTGATGTTTCCACAGAATTTTAAAGCCTAGCACAAAGCCATGTCTCAGAGGACCCCCCACCTTTTGAACACAACTAGGGCTGTCCTGCTACACGTAGACTGATGGGCTGAGTCCAATACATTGGGAACAGCTTCTGAAACCTTGTGTGGAATTCAGAACAACAACAAGTGGAATAAAAGAAGGCTGAAGAAAATTCTTTGCTGTCCCTCACCCCAACATTTCACCGACCACTGACCAAACTTTCCTCTTTTAAATGAGCGGAGTGTGCCCCTGCATCAGTTTCAAAGGAAAACAGCAGCATGACAACAATTTCCTGTTTGATTAGTTTCATACAATGAAAGAAATAAATGATACAATAGGAAAGAGGGCAGACTAGAACAGGAATGAAGACTTGCAATAGCAGGTCTAATTTGCTTCCAGTTTAACACCAAACATTAAAAATACAGGTGTTACATAAGACCATTAACACTAGCTACACATACAAAATGAAACCATTCCTTCTTCTAGGAAAAAAGTTGCTCCCACACTGTACAGGCCAGCTGTCAATGCAAACTCTTCAACATTCATGTTACTCATATGGTTCCTGCCCCACTAGCTAGGGAGGAGTGCGTTTAACCTGAGAGCGCCCACACTTGGGGAAGCTGCCAGTTAAAAGCTGGAGATGTGCTATTAAAAACTCCAGCGCTTGTGACAAAATGAGAGCAAATTAAAAGGAGAGTCAGAATAAATTTTATATAAAGATATAAATGGTAAATATAATCACAACCTAATATAATGTATAAATGCTAAATATAAATAAACACAAACACATTAGAATACAGTATCTAAACAAACACGTAACATATATAAATAGGTATAAATATAAACAAATATGCAAGTACAGACACAAGCACGTGTCTAAATAAGTATAAATATAAAAATAATATAATACTATATCACTAATATAGTAATATAATACTATATTGCTAATATAAAATAATATAATACAATGCAAGTATCAACATAAACACATTATGTATTTGTTTATACGTAGTATTTACATATTAAACAAATATGCAAGTATAAAGACAAGCACATAATATAATGTCTAAATAAGTATAAATATGAAATAATATAGTACTATATCGCTAATATAAAATAATATAGTGCTTTATCACTAACATAGTACTATAATACTAGTTATTAATATAAAATAATATACTACAATATAATAAGTATCAACATAAACGCATTATGTATGTGTTTATTTATACTTGGTGTTAATCTTATATATATTTATATTTATTGTTTACATATTGAGCAAATATGCAAGTATAAACACAAGCACATAATATAATGTCAAAACAAGTATCAATATAAAATAATATAATATAGTACTATATAATAAAGTATCAATGTAAACACATTGTGTACTTGTTTGTTTATACTTGGTGTTTATATTATATGTAAATAATAAGTATAAATATAAACAAATATATAATAAAATACACAAGTATAAATACACATAAACACATAATGTGTATAAGAATAGATATAAACAAATATATAGAAAATTGATACTTAAGCATGAATAAATATAAAGACATCATATATGCGCATAATATATATCAATAATACGTATAAACAAATAAATAATAGCTAAATATAAAGCCATCATAATATAGAAAGATAAGCCAGTATAGATGTATTATCTAATTAGTTTATGTAAACTGAAACGAGCAGGGGAAGGGAAGGAAGGAGGGAGGGAGGAGCCCGCGGGGCTGGAAGCGGCGGCCCGGGCCCGTGTCCCCGGGAGCCGA
>NW_005842105.1:724487-739887 GCF_000455745.1 Alligator sinensis
GGAAGCGTGGCCTCCGGGGAACGGGAAGCCTGGCCCTACAGGCAGGCGGGGAGCGCTGCATGCTGGGAAATGTAGTCAGTGCGCTCCTCCCCCGCCATGGGCAGAACCCAGGACAGCCCCGCCCCCGCCCGGCACGGGACTGCGCCGGCGCAATACAGCAACTCCCCCACCCCCGCCCCGGTGCGCTCGGGGGTCAGGCCCCGCCCCAAGCCCGTAGGGGGCGGGGCCAGGCCGATCCCTCCGCGCAGAGCCTGCCCTGGACCAAGGGGCGCTCTTAGCCCGAGTCTCGTGGCGGGGGGGTGGCTAGAGCAGCCTCCAAAGCGCTTAGTGCTGAGAACAGCAGGCTGACCCTGAGCGGGGAGATACAGTCAAGCCCAGGGATCTTGGTTTTCTGTGATTAAAAAAAAAAAAAATCCCCAATTTTCAGATTTAAAAAACTAACCCCAAATCCACATTTTTCTGTGATTAAAATGAAACACCACTAATCTAGAAATGGATATATAGTGCTGCTTCATTTTAATAATGGAAAATGTGGATTTTAGGGGGATGTTTTAAATCTAAAAATTGGGGAATTTTTTTTAGCAGAGAAAACTAGGATTCCTAACATTACCCACTTTCCTGGTAGAACCACATCTCAACCACCCCTGCCTGGTTCTGGGCCCAATGCATTCCAGTTTCCTTATAGACCTCATATAGAGAATTCACAATGGCTTTAAGAGGGTCACCTTTTAGTTTTCTCCTCTCAAGCTGCCAAAAGTGTGTCTGAAAACTGTTCACAGTGGGAGTCATACTTAACCCTCATTTTACTGTTGGATTCCAACATTGCCTCTTTTTCTTTCATTCCCATGAACAAAGGGATGTCTTCTCCACTGGTCCTTGTCATAAACCAAGTGTGTGCACCTATTTAAAGTGCTGCTTTGCCCACAGTTCAGATAGGAATGCTTCTTATTAACAGGTTACCCATGCCTCCGGGGTGGTGTGCTGCTTTTCTTCATTTCACTTTGGAATATCTCTGCTGACCTGGGGAGCAGAGTAGTGTTGACATTTATTTCTGTCTAAGACATAGTTAGCTGGACAATGCTATCTCCGCATATGCTAAACACCTGAATTCTAGGTCATCTACTGTTATGCCCTTCAGCTCAAATAACATTATCAATGTTTGGTTTACGAGAATTAAATAAAGCACTGCTTATTTTATGCCCCCTTTCTTAGAGCAAATTTTGACTTTGAAACTGTTGCTTAATTTTCCAGAAGTTTTGATGGCACTGTAGGGGGATTAGTACTTTGATGTTATAATTTTGAAATTTGCTGACCTGAAATACTATGAGATGTTGCTGCTCTCCATCATGCTTTTCTCCAAAGCTTTGATCAAGCTAATAAAAACAGATATCTGTAATCTCCATTCTCAATTCCTCTTCCCTCTGAGTGTGACATGCAGCCTTGATTGGGTCTGGAGCTGCACTGTTCTTCATCCACTTAATCTCTAACACAAACTATGATCTGTAGACAAATTCCTTCATCATGACTTTTGCCAACATAGATGGTAGATTTATAGTCCTATAAATTATCTGATCAAACCTGCTTTCTTAATGATTGCTAAAACTACTTCCCTTAGCCAGTTATCTGGTACCTACTCTAGTTCACACACCTTTTTGAATATTTTTGTAAAGCTTTGTTGGCACCGGCGTCTCCAGGTTTCCTATTTCTCCACTATTCTGTGTCTGCTTTTTATGGTAGTTCAGAGTTGATAACCATTCTACTTTTCCAGTTGTGTTCATCTAGCATGTCTAGAATGCTTTCGTCTGGGTGAACTGCAAGGCTTAATTATTTGTTACATGCTCATTCCTTACTTTTTATGCTTCTTTAGCATTTGTTGTCAAGTCACCGTAGACTTTTCCTTTTTTTTTACCACTTATATAATTAGCCAATGGTGCTTCCATGCAGATTCACCTTTTTGTATTTTTTCTTTGGTAGTTTTCTTGATGCCTCCTGTAGTTGTTGAGCCTCCTGTTCCCAAAATGTTTGCTTGTCCAAGTTCTGTGGTTTCTTCCCTGATTTACATAAGGATTTCTCTTCTGCTTTCTCAGTAGTCTTAGCTCAGTTACCCCTTTCCTGTATTTTTTGTTTCATTGCTTGTACAGGCCTTCCTTGATTACATGAAGGCTGTCCAACTGGTGGCCTGTGAGGGGCTTAGAGTGTGGCCCCCACCTCCTGCCCAGCCGTCTTTCTCCACATCACACTAGCTGCAACAGGATACTTGCCAGTGGTAGTGCCATACAAACTTGAATGATTGAGTTCTGCTCAGTCAATAGAATTCAGAACTGATTTGGCTAATTTGGCCTGAAACATTAAATTAAAAAAAAAATGTCTGTGTCATATAGTCCAGGAGGCCTGTGGCTTTCTCTGGTGCAGCCTGCAGACATGCAGTCTCTGCTGATGCAACCTCCAAACCATGGAGCCCCTGGTCGCTTAGAGCAGGGGCACTCACAACCTTTGTGCCCCATGGGCCAGATGGGCATTAGAGATATTTCAACATCCCGTCTTAATGGCCTGAAACATCCTCAAAACATCACCCTGTGTGCCTCTTTCAATCATCTGTCCATTCGCTTCCCCTCAAATACCTCCCAGTTTTCCTCCAAGCTTTCCCAAATGCATGACAGAAACTCATCAAGATTCAGATTAACCACCCAATCCTCTTTCAAATCCCTCCTCAAAACCTACCTGTGCCAAAATAGATACCAGTTCTTCTTGGCAGTTAAAATCCTTTCATTTGATTCTTACCTCATCCTTCCAACCACCCCCATTTCATATGTCTGCGTTGCATCCTGTTTGAAATGCAGATTAACAGTTCTCTGAAAACAAGATTTTTTATTTGGATTTCTGGTGATGCATAGGGGATTCAATCCTTAATTGTGATCTCTAGTTGATTCTGTAATATAATCAGCAAAGAAATCTTGCATCAAAACTTTTAACAGATATTAAGATTGCCAAGGGATGCATGTTAGAAAATTGAGGAAGCAACTTCTTGTGCAATCCTGCTGCAGTCCCCTTCATGCATGTGCTGTGTATTTAAGTTCTGAACCATGCACTTCTTTATCCATAAGATCATTACCCTATCCAGTGCACAAAACAGAGCTTACTGAATAACCAGCTTTTCAATATTTTGTTTTATCATTTAAAAATCTGATAATTTTTAAACCCATGCTTTATTTGCACCGTTCAAACCTGTTCTGAGCAGAGAATTATTAATTTCCTCAGGGGATTTTCTGTGGTGCCCTCACCATAGGATCTGAGTACTACAAACATTCATTAGTGTCCCCTTGGAGATGATGGGGTATTATTATCCCATTTACAGATGTGGAATGGAGGCACATGAAGATTCAAACCAAAAATGTCTCCTAATTTTGAAATGCCTAAGCCCTGACTCTTTCAAGAGAGTTTATAATTTTAAAGCAGTGTTTGTTCAAATCATCGTTCTGGTTTCATTCATAACTGAATATTCATCACTTCCTCCATAGAGATCCCGAGGTTTCACACTAGGATCCCAGAAAATGCCTGTAAAACGAGGAAGAGTATTAAATGAAATGAAGTGACAATGTTTGTAGCTGAAGTGCAGTTTCACCCTGAGTGCTGCCTTGGTTGGGTACAATGCAGAGCATTGCTGGATTCTGGATGTGCTTAATTACATAGATTTCCATGTTAGTTTTGCTCCACATTCAAGAAAATAATACATTTTTTCCAACTTGCATGGCCCTGAGAAGTCACTGTGGCCCCTGGCACTTATATGACCTCTTTGCAACATCTGATGTTACCTATAGAAGCTTATCCCTCTCTGAGCCAGTCAGCATGTAAAGTGCCACCCTGCCCTGCTCCTTGCCTCCCCAGCCCAGGCAGCATCACCAGCAATACTTAAGAACACAAGACATTGGCTCACACCAATAGTCCATCTATCCCAGTACCCTGTCTCTGACAGGGGGAAAAATGGATGCTATAGAGGGAGAGCATTGGACCAGATATGGTGCTCAACCTCTGGTGGGCCAAATGCAGCCTGCAGAGCCATGGCATGCTGCTCATGGGGCTCCTCACAAGTCAAGAAATTTGGCAGCAGGAGAGCTATGGCAATTGATTTGTCCATCATCCTCTGTAGCTACATCCCCAAACCCTGTGTAGCAGCTGAGAGCCAGGTCATGGGGGTGAACCCCTCGGATCAAACCCTTCCTGACCTCTAGCATCTCCCCCTCAGCGCGCTGCTCCCCACACGGGAGAGTCCTGCGAGGGCATTGCCAGGCAGGTGAGGCCTTGGGGCCACGTCTATAGCTCTAATCAAGCCTGAGGCTCCCCCAGGCAGCAGGGGAGCCCAGGTAGGACGGCACTCGGACCCTGCTGCAGCTCCCCAGGAGCGCGTTCCGCCCCCACGTGGCGGGCCGGGACCGCTAGAACCGCCGAGGGGGCGTGTCCAATTCTGCGCAGGCGCAGCTGACGTCTGCGTTGCAACCCCTTCCCTCCAGCGTGCAGGCGCAGTTGGGACTAGTGACGGCAGCGCGGCTCCATGACGCTTCCGGCGAAACAATTTACGACGCTGTAAGGCGTGACGCGCTCGTGGTGTTGGTTGCTGTGGAGAGGTTGGTGCCGTCGCTGGGTCGCGTCCTGACAGGTTTGCGGCGAAGCAACGGAGGGGCGGTTTACCCAACCCGGGGCGGGGGGCGTGGCCGCTTGAGGCGGTTGCGGGGTGATGCGGGAGCGTGCAGTGTGACGTCATCCCCCTCAGATCGCCCCCTCCCGCGGGGCTGTGCCCTCGCATCTTGGCTCCCTGTGCCATGCGGGGCCGCCTGCCCACCCCCATGACTTCGTCCCCTGTCTGTTCTTTTCCCTGTTCCAGGCCAGGTCTTAGCCGGCTGGCTGCGTAGCAGGCAGCTTCTGCCCTCGCAAGGATGGAGGCCGAGCAGATGATGGAGGGGCAGCCTCAGGTATTGCTGGAAGTCTTTTTTGGGGAGTCCCCTGGGAGGGAGGCTGCGGTTCTGCTGACCACAGGCTATTTTTTTTTTCTTCCAGGTTCCAGAAAACCCCCACGCAGAGTACGGACTCACGGAAAACGTGGAGGTACATGAGGCTGAGTCTCTGCCCTTGGTCTGGGAAAACGCCCTTGAAGAGAATCCCCCGTCTGGCCCTGCCAGGCGCTGGGCATCCGTCGGAGGTGGCGGACAGTGCGTGTGGCATGCCACGTGTCAGTACTGGGCAAAGTGGGGTCCCTGATAGGATGTTATTGTTGTCTGTTGTGCCTTGTGAGTCCCTGGCAGAACTCCACACCCCAGGATCCTGCTGGGGTCGCTGCTCCTGCTCGCACTGCCCCTGACTGCCCGGCCCAGGCGTGGCAGGTGGTGCAGGTCTTCACGTAGGATCCTGCTTGTGGTCCATGTGTTATCCACTGAAGTCAACTATGTATCCACTAGGCGGTACGGGGGCAGGGAATGCCTAAATACTTGGGGTCTTAATGTTTTTATTCAAATGTTTTGAATTCAGAGAATCGTAGAAAATGAGAAGATTAACGCTGAGAAAACATCAAAGCAAAAAGTGGATCTTCAGGCATTACCTACGCGTGCCTATTTGGACCAAACAGTTGTGCCTATCTTACTACAGGGACTTGCTGTATTAGCAAAGGAGAGGTAAGATGCTTTAAATGGGCCTGCACTCCTACACAGAAGTCAATTGTAAATACAGGCATTCTTTTCCCATTAAGGGCCTGGAAATCAGAAAAGCCTTTTTAACCAGTTCATAAGAAGTATGCTGTAGGTAAAAAATAATATAGCTGTTTAGTCTGTTGAATGGGCAGAATTTATTCCTTGGTGTGCTACGTGTAGGGTGATAGGATCTAGTAGTCTGATATCTAGGGACCTACTTAGTTTGTGATTTCATGAAATCCAGCATTACCCACAAAATCAACAAAAAAAAACCTTAATAAAAAGCGGTCCTCACTGCCAGGAGGGGAAGGCACTGGCTGGGAGGGCAGCATGAAGGGCACCAGTCAAGATGGCGTCTGCTCCCTCTTCTCCCGCTAGGGCTTCTCCACATATCAGTGTCAAGGGGTATGGTGGCACAATGGGCAGCCAACAGTCAAGACGGCAGTCACCCCATCATCCTTTCTTCCTCACTCCCTCTGCCCTGAGGTCTCCTCCAGTCAGTGCTGAGGAACAGGGCTGCCATCAAATGGGGTCGCAACACCAAGGTTGGGATCCACTGTTGTAGACCGCAGTTAAAATATGTTAGATGCTTCCATGAACTGTGACAGTTTTTCTCTTAGCTGTTAGAAGCTGGATTCCCAGGATTTATGATCCATGTAAGTTTGACTGAAAAAATAAAATCTGCAGTACTTACCTAGTGAGACTTAACTGTTTGCATGTTACAGTGCTTTTTATCCAAGAATTTCAACTTCCTGTGTGTTGGTTAGAAATATTTGGCAGAAGATACTGAGATGGCATGAATGCAGACTTATCAAGAGAGGGTACTACATCTCTCTACTTCCAGTGTGATCTCCTTCCTTCCCTTCCAAAGCTTAGACTGACAGACTGTAGGTTTTGTCTCTTACCTTATTTAACCCTGAACTATAATATGCCAAAATATGGTTTCAGTGATAGAATGAGCGTTTTTCCATCTCCATTTCATAGGGAAGGTTGAATAAAAGTTTTTTCTAGTTTTTGTCTAGAGCTTACGTAAGAGCATGAAAACATTCTTAATTTAATGCTTTTATAATTAAATCTGTTTTGGTGAAGATGATTGTTGTTCAGGTATTTTTTCATATAATAAAAGGTTACTCTACTTTTTCTCTTCTTTTTTTCCCCCCTTACAGACCACCAAATCCGATTGAATTTCTAGCAGCATATCTTTTAAAAAACAAGGCACAGTTTGAGGACCGAAATTAATTCCATGGGAAGGGGAGAATATTTTGGCTGCTAGACTTACTTACTTATTTGCTAATTCACTCTGTTATAAAAATTCTACGGAAATGCAAATACTGTTTTTCGTAATCTCACAATTTCCCTTACCTTTTCCTGAGTTATTTAATAAAGTACATTTTACATTTCATTTGCTCATTTGTCTTACACTAGATATTACCTGACTTCAGAATAAAGTATTAAAACTGTACAGATGGATGAAAGCTTGAATAATTCTAATGGAATATTTCATCTGCATACATAAAACCAACGATAAGATGACAGTAATGCTAAGAAGCTTATTACAGTTGCAGTTTTGGTTTTATAGTATCTCTTTCTGGTTTCAGACGTTCTTGAAAATCCAAACACTTTGTTCTGGTAGTCTAGAACTCAGTATTCATTGGTTTAGTAAAGGCAGCAAATACCAAGAGCTATCTGCATAACATTACACATTAGAATTTGCTTTAAAGAAATGGATTTTTTTTTTAAGGCAGAAAAGATGACTTGCTACAATCAGACTACAGGCTTGCAACAGTGGACTGTGGGGCTTCCCGTGGATCCAGACCATAAGCGGTGGCAATATTAATCCCTACAGGTGCTGCAGCTGCAGCCGCAGCCATGGTGACTTCTCAGGGCCATACAAGTCAGAAAAAATGTATTATTTTCTTGAATGTGGAGCAAAACTAATATGGAAATCTATGTAATGCAGCACATTCAGAAGCCAGCAATGCTCTGCATTGTACCCAACCAAGGCAGCACTCAGGTACATGGCATGGCTCTGGAACCCAGAGAGTTAATGTTGCTGCTGCTCACTCCACCTTTTCTCTGCTGCTGATCATGATCATAATTTCCAGTGAAGACTAAACCCCACCCCATTTCAGCAGTAGATGTATACATATACTGATACATGTTTCTCTAAAAGTCCCTAATGAAGATGTTACAACTTTAGTTCCACAATTGAACAAAAATTTTGCTAATGTGTACATTAAATCTCTGTGAACTAAGAAAAGCTTAATTTGCATATTTCACATCATTAGCTATGAAGAAAAAATCA
Organism: Alligator sinensis; assembly: GCF_000455745.1. Classification (NCBI taxonomy): domain Eukaryota; kingdom Metazoa; phylum Chordata; order Crocodylia; family Alligatoridae; genus Alligator; species Alligator sinensis. The sequence goes on from NW_005842105.1 coordinate 732,471, forward strand.
CCACCACCCACTTTATAACAACCTTTTAGGTACTGGAAGGCTTAAGACATTCTTCATCTACAGTTCTCTAGACCAAATAAAGTCAGTTTCTTCAACCTGTTCTCTGCCCCTCCCCAGGCTCCAGATGAGATATGCAAGGTCTTGAACTGTGTGTGAAGACCCAATTTCATGTGTGTATTATCCTCTGGTGAATCCTTCCCCAGTTCACAGCTACGAAGTATTTACAAAAGAATGAAGTATTTGGAAAAATACTGTGCAAAGATCATTTAAGGTATTGGCTCTTTGAACTGGAATAAATCACAAACATTGAAATTTAAGGGGAGAAAATAGTAATGAGGAAAACCTGAAGGACTGTAGTTTGCAGAGAAACGCAGCTAATTCTCACCAGAGAGGATGTATGTAGCAACTATACATTCTGTCTGTATGAGAGTGAGTTCTTGGATATCAGCAGTAAAATGTTCTCATCCTGCAATGTTTCTTAAGGGTTTTTTCTTGTCCTGCCTGAGGAGGGCTCTGTTTCAGAGACAGAGATATTCTGATAGTGGTGGTCACAACCCACATGAGATTAGGAAACCTAATTTCAAAGCTTCTATGTAAATCAAGCAGAGCAGAGACTTGGAGATGGGTCTCCCATCTTCTAGAACAGTGCTTCTCAAACTATCTGATGTGGCAGACCGGCAATTTTTTTTCCAGTGGGCCAAGGACTGGTGCCCGGTTCAGCTGGTGGCAGCAACTGCGTGTAACAGCACTACACAAATGCACAACTGGCTGTTTGATTCTCTTTCCCCACCTCGCACAATGTGACATCACCTGGGGTGTTGGAACGTACAAACTGTGGCGCTATGACATATTAATGTTATTCTTCTGAAAATATATTTCTTTCCTGGCAACTTGCTGCAGACCAGCGACCTGTGGCTCGCAGACCGGCACCGGTCTGTGGACCACCACTTTGAGAAGCACTGTTCTAGAAGAATGCTTTCATCACTTTATTTGCTCCTAGTGCATCTTTGTTCTGAATTGCTCAACACTTAAAAGCTAGAAGTTATTTAAACCACTGAATTTTTAAATAACTATTGTATTAAAGCAAAAGAAAGACCAAACTCTACTGGGAGAAATCAAAGCTCAAATAGCACTTCTTAATTTATTCGGCTTTTTTAGTATGTCTTGTAAACAAGTGTGCAAGCCAGCAAGCTGGCCATAGATTTATACATTTACCGGGTAGTACAAGCTGGACAGGTCTTAGATGACATAGGCTTAGTTTGAAAAAATCATTAAAAATGTACTGCACAATCTGTCATTGGGATTTCACTGCTGTTAGAATCCCAGCATGGGAATTGCAAGCCTGAATGAGAGAGATGAACTGAATGTATTATTTCTTTCAGAATCCAGGTCCTCTCTTTCAACCCATTCTGATTTTGTCTTTTTGTGACTTCCAAAAAAGATATAGGAGGAGGAGTTTACACAGTGCAGCAGTAGTTTAACCTAAAGCAGAAGTAATCAATCATTTTACTGGAGCTTTCCAACTGAAACACTGTTTTGCATTTATTTCATCATACTTAAAAAACAAAAAAAACACTAAATTCCCTGTTTTCCCCACATTAATATTACCGCTACTCTTCCTGTGTTGCAGAGGAATTACCAACAGTTTTTCCAGTAGAAAGGGCAAGTGCTACTGGTGTAATAAATCTGAACCGGTGAGATTTGTATGGCTTTTTGAGCCTTCCTTTGTTCCTCAGGCCAATCCAAACTAATTTGCCTATTCCTGCATTGCTGCTTTCCTGCTGCATCTGTTCAGGATGGGGAACGTACTGGAAGTCCCAAAATGGAGACTACCCTACTATTACCCCTAAGAGAGATTGTTCCTTCTGCCCTATACCAGAAAGGCCTGGTTTCTGACTACTTGCCACTTTCTCCCTGTAGCCGAATCGGTGGTTCTACTACCAGAAATTGCTCCTTCCATTGCCTCTGTCACTTGCAAGCAATTTGTGTCACAAATCTCTGCAGGACCACATGCAGGAATTCTCTCCTGGTTTTCCCTGCAGATTTCTGCTTGATACTGGACTCAGCCACGAATCGCAGTACACGCTCTGGCCTTGCCAAATGGCATCCTCCACTTGGTTATTTAATGCCTGGATGACGTGCAGTCACCAGTCCACAGCCTTTTGCAGCTGTGTCCAACACTATTGCTATCATAGATGTTCCTAACGGAGCTGCCCCCACTTCCATTTTAGCAGTCACAACTGGAGCCCCATTTGATGGCTCAGTTCCCCTCATTGGTCTTGTCTCCTTTGGGGTCACAGGTTGTCAACCTGTGGCCAGTAGGGCACTAAAATCCATATTGGCCACATCTCTGCAGATAAGGTGAGGCCAGAAGCTTGGCTAATAGTAATAAAAAAGGTAGGAAAATGTATGACTTCCACAATTCACACAAATCCAACCAGGGTTTGCCCCACCTCTGATTCCAAGGAACCTAGTATTCTAGTCTCTCGGTTTTTCTCCGTATTTCCAGTTAAATCACTTAAATTTAACAAGCTGCTGATGAGGCCTCACAAGTTTTATTTTTTATTGTCTGACATTCTCTCATTTTTAAAAAGCTAGTTAAGTTTAGGCTCATTATTTGGAAGGTGATCACTTGAGATCATTCCGTTAAAAAAGCCAAGCTGAAAGAACACTGTTACTGTTGCAAAGTCAAGTTCTTAAAAATTAGGAAATGTCAGAATCAAGGTTGCCCCAGGAGCCTTAATTCTGCAGCATTACTATAGGTTATGAGGCCTTACCACATCATATGCTATTTCAGTAGAATCTTCCCCATTCACTTCACAGACAGGATTTAAAATGAAACCCCTGTGTAAATATTTGCAGGACTGGGGATTATGGGGCCACTACACAGGATTTTCTGGATTCACTACACAGAAGAATCATTATTACCATGACTGCCTGTCACATAGAGAAAGCCAACCTAGCTTTAAACTTGCTATCTTGTGTGCTGCTAGCACTGCAGCCGCAGCAGCACTGAGCAGGCTAGATGCCTTACTGCCTAAATATCCAGTTTCTTGAGTGGGTTTTACAGTCCGTGCTGATTTGTATGCTGACGCAGGTAGACTACTAGTGGAACTGCAGCTGGCTAGTTTTAAAACAAGCTCTGATATGTCTACTCCAGTGGTTTTCAACCTGTGTAGACTCAAGGCACCCCTTGGAAAATGCTAGCGCTTATTTGTCATTTGTTGTTTAACTACAGAAGTATAATATATCAATTCTTTTGTTGCAAACAACTTGGAAAGATCCCAGCAGGTCAAATCATTTTGACACTGGATTTCTCAATGGACTCTCGAGGATTATTTGTGAATCATGTAGATGTTTGCACACTGAACAGTGTTTTTACACAGCACTGTTAAAAGAATCTCATAGTACCCTGCCAGAGAAGCACTGGTGTACACTATGCTGAAGTCACAGTGACTGAATTTGTAAATATATGTCTGTATTCACAGCCTCAGCTGTAGAAGCCACCTGTAGGGCACTTTATATGCCAGATACCCAAGATCCATTCAGATACTTGCCAGGGGTAGATCTTTCTCTGTATGTGAGCAATAGCATTTTGTTCTGCTAAGATAAGAGACTAAACAAATCCTGTTGGATATATTCCTAGAGTTATCTGTGGACACATTCCCAGAAAGAAAGTCTAAGTATGAGCTTTAGATATTGTACAATGCTTTCAGAACATATTCCTTGATTGTTTCCTAAAATCCAAATATTTTAGTATTCTCACTGCAGAATGTTCCAGTCCTCTCATACCTCTGTAGCCATTCAAAGGTATTTTATGACAGCTTGTATTTTTTGTTTTTAATTTTTCAGTTTTGCTGTAGAGAGTTGCCTTTGCTAATTTGCATTGAAACATTGTAGTATGCATTATAATGGCTCAGAAATATCGGCACAAGAGTGGCCAAGAGATGTACCCACTGGGAAAAATTATAAAATCCCCAGGAATTCAAGGGGATTAGGGGAAGAGACTTAGCTAAAATATTTATAATTAAGGCATTATCCACAAAGCTTGTCCCAGTGTTCTCTAAGACATTAGAAAATTGGAATTAAACAATGACTCCTTGTAGTCCACATGTAATAGCAGGAAAGGGAAGAGAGATAAAGGTGAAAAGTCTGTTTTGAAAAGCATGCAGATATATTAGAATGAGACTCTTAGTGCTAAGCCTTTAACAGGGGTCATGATAATTCTTCACCAAAGCCTGAAACTTCTAAAAATGTTTCAAGGATTTTAATTTTCATGTTTTGACTTACTGGAAGGAATATACATGTTGAAAGTCTGTCCTTCTTCCTTACTTTAGGCAAAAATTGGCTGTCCTTTGTTTATCACTAAAAAGCTTTTCTTATTCCCTTCAGATACATTGGTGCTCAAGATGCAGTGACTTACCCTCCTTCATCTCTCCCAAAACTGGCTGTGCTGTAATTGATAATCAGTGCTAAGTACTGTTACTGTATTTAAGGCAATTATTTTTATAGGCTGAGGGTTAAAAAATCAGGGCAGATGGTTATAGAATAACCATTCTAAAGAAGAAATGTGTTTTTGCCTTGCAAATTATCTGCATAAGCTTGCTGCGTGTTACTTAACCACTACTCCTTATATTTTTATGAATATTTAATGAAATAAAGCTCATGACTTGATTGTGAACTATCACTGAGTATACATGATCCGTGAGTTGCCATTGAGAAAGGATTACAGAGCTCATCCCATTGCACAAGACAATTTTAACATGTATCAGTTTATTCTCCTTTAATACGTACTCATAATTTAAGAGAAATTATGTTGTAAATGTAACATCATGGAGTTTCACGTTCCTTACCTCATCCCTTGTGTTTCATTCAGCTCCTTGCACCTGTATTTAGTTCTTTAAGTGCAGAACCAAACATTTATTCAGGGCTGCAGCTTACAAATTTGGTTCTTTGCATCTTATGAATCACCACTAGTAACAGATCTGCAGACCACAAGCAACCCTATCACATGTGCAGTCTCACTGATCTTTCAATTAATTATGATCATTGCAGGCTTACTGGATTGTACATGTGTCACTGAGGAATAAATGGTAGTGTTGAAGTGATGTTATAACCATGATAGTCCAGGAAATATGTGAGGGGCAGGAGTTTTTGTGGGGGATAGCTTTTATTGGACCAACTGCTTGCTTGAGATAAATTTTGACAAGTACCCTTCCTTGGCTTTCACTGAGAAATTACCTAACCTGTTTATCAGATTCTCTCTGTTAACCCTTTAAAAGGACAGTGAATTATTCTGATGACTCTGACTACAAATACCAGCATCAGCCAAATTAATTTATTTGGAATAACAGCTGTTGAGTTCTTTTTTCCCCCAATCAAATAAGCATGCACAGGAAAATGGGGAATGCAAGTGGAGAGGGTGAACTAGCAACTGCAACTGAGAGATCAAATGCAGGGAGCTAGAAAGACCGCAAGAGGGGAACAGCAGGGAGGAAATGCATTAAGAAGCTGATAAGTAAGGTAGCAGTGGGGATTAGCGTGTGCTTTTCCATCTTAGAGATAAATAGAGACAAGAACACTTGCTTCAACTTTTAAATATCAAGAATTCTATTATGATCCCAAAACACAGTATAGGAAGACTTCAACTATCAGTTTTCATTAGACAAAACAAATTTCCTCCAATTTGTGATTTTGTAAATCTGAAGCAGAACATTTATTTCTCAGCTTTTCACACCACTTCTCTAAGCAACTGGTTAGCATAATTTGTAAACAGTCTAGTTGATCATACAGTTCTTAGATCAACCTGGAATTTCAAAGCCCAGAACATCAGTGCAAGTTTTCAGTTCAGCTGTCACTTGACATCAGCGTTCCAATCATTCAGCTGTCATCAACATTGTTTAGGATGTGATGTCACCTGCTATTGTGCTTCCATCTAGGCCAGTTTAGGAGGATAAATAAATAGTCAAAATGGTGTCTGTGTAAGGGCATGCTGTTAAAAAAGGACTGTTATCAAGGAGAGGTTTCATACAAGATAACAATCTTGGAACTGGACTAAGAGGGAAGAAATTATCAATTCTACAAGAGAGATTTTTCCCTTACTAATTTATATATCCATAATATAACTGCATTCCTTGATTTGTTCATTTAAAATCACTTGTTAGGATTTGTAAGGAAGTACCGCATAAATATGCAAAAAGCCAGACACTTATTACTGTAAGACTTTTTCCTTCTATATATATTCCTCTCTCAGTTCAGTAGTGACAGCAAGGTCTAATGAAGTCTTGCCACTCACTCACTCTGTATGGGTTAGTATTTGTCAAGTGTTCAGCCATGACTCCCTGGCTTGTGCCTGTGGTGCATGGGATTCTAAAATGTTTTCCCCTTCAGCCCTTCAGAGCCAGACCCACAACTGTTTAGCTTCTAAGGGCAGACAAAATCAGATGCATTCAGTCCAGCATTACTGCTGATTGTGAGATTAATATCAGATAAAGCCAGTGCTCAAGTTGACGGCAATAGCAGGGAAGTGATTTCTCCAATCTCCACTCCAATTTCTCAAATATTTTTCTCTCTGTAAACTTCCCCCGATTGGAACCAATTAAAAATCTACAGTAAAACATACCTATTTCTTCTACTTCAGTTCAAGCCAAAAAGAAAATACAAGCATTTTTCCTTAGTAAAGACCTGCTTTTTATGGCTGTATAATTACCTGTATACTTAAAAATTTGACATGGTATTTTTAAAACTGTACAGTTAGCTTTAGGTAAGTTAGCGTGAAAATTAGGCCAGTCCAAAAACTATGCACTTCAAGCAAAATTAAAAAAGATAAAGTTATCTACAAGGCAGAAGAAATATTTTATAATTCTAAACCAGAGGCTTGAACAAAGACGTTTTAAAAAGCATGTTTAAGGGATGCTTGACAGTCCATTGCTAAATAGCACAAAGCCTCTCTTGACTTCTAACCAATTTAATATTTTTTGTCATACCTTTAATTTCCCCATGCCTTCCTCTATGACTGAATCAAAATATTTGCTGAAAAATTAAATGAAAAGCAACTAACATGAGACCGCAAGTTGAAAGATGGCAAATGAAACAAGTGAACCATTCCAGATCCACTATGCTCATTCAATAACTTTGAAGAATTCTAGAGGCAAGGCTTTGATTATTTTATTTGGGGGGGGGGGGGGCGCTGTTTGTTCTTTTGGCAATACCTTTTATTGTACCAACTGTGTAGTAGGGAGAGAAATTTGACAGTCTTTCGGGCACACACTGCCCTTCCTCAGTTCAAAAAAATTATAGGTCATACATGGTATTTCAAGGGAAGTGTACATGAGGTAGGTCTGCTCCTAACTGTAATTCCTTCTATCAAGATAAATATGGCATCTTTTGCCTCTAAAGTGACAGAGAGAGAAGAAAG
>NW_005842105.1:739897-740675 GCF_000455745.1 Alligator sinensis
AGAACAATTTATAGAAAAAGTGGCATGTCCCTCCATTTGGAAGCCAGTTAACATCAGCTCTGCCTGGATCAGATTGATCATTTAGAAAAATGAATACTCCAGACAGGCAGAGTTCTTGAAATTCAAAGGTGACCCACAGAAAGTGAAGATATGTGTTTTATAGCAACATACTCCCCACTCCTTCTCTGACTTGGTTTTAAGAGAGTCGCTAGGTCATATTTTAGAGAGATGGGTTTGTCAGGAGAGAATTTAGCAAGAGTTACAAATTGGATTTATTACAGGAAGCTAGCTTAACCTTTAAATGTGGACTTTCTTCTACCACTGTAATATGCAATAGTGGCTCCAACTCATTACAGGGCACTATAGGCTAATACCAGGGTGAGTACCAATATACAGGAACATATACATTAAAATGTTTTGCTGCTTTCATGTACTTTGCTTGTCAAATCTAAATCTGTCACATTATTTCTTAACATTCATATATTTGGAGAAACTATTAATAAACTGGCATAAATCTTCTATGATATTTTAACATTGTCAAAGGTTGCGCCTCCTAGTTATTTTGTGTTCATATTGTCTTGGACGGCCACAGACGACTCGAGTTGCGTTAGAAATTGGTTGTACGTTAGGGCGGGCTGGTGAATGGAGAGGCAGACACAACTTATTGGTTGCAAAAAACTTTACTCACGCCGCTTGCAATCACGACGCAGGTGGTCCGGTCGTCTGAACAACCACGCGAGTTGTTCCAGCTGGCGGGGCCCAAGCCAGTTAATCCGTC
>NW_005842105.1:742026-742675 GCF_000455745.1 Alligator sinensis
CTGCAATCGTGGAAGATGGCTTAAGAGATTTCCCACTGGCTGACCTGCCATCAGGTTCAGGAAGAGTCGGAGAGTAACAGCGTTTGCTCCTCCGTATACCTCTACGCAGGCATCTATTGCTTCCAAGGGCGTTGGAATTGCCCCGGGGTCCGATAGGTGACAATGAGCCCATCTCTCTTTTCGTTGGATTTGTGTTAGTCCCATCAGATTTGTTCTCAGACTCCATGAGAGATACGACACTCCCACTATAGCCAGGAGAAGTTGTTCTGCAGTAGCCTTCTGCGGGCGACCCTCGTGCCAGGTATGAAATTTGTGGGTTACCTGTCCCACCACAAGCGCCGGGAGTGGGATGGGCCAGTGGGCACTGTCCGTGACCACATTCAAATCAGTAGCACGCCCTCCGCTCCACACTGCTTGTCGGGTCAAGGCACTCGTTTCTTCTCTATCCAGAGTATCAGATCCAAATTCAACTATCAGTCTTCCTAACCATATGGCCAAGGTTTCTTCCAGCCTTATTTTGGATTCTTTGCAAAGCTCTTGTATCTCTGGTCTGGTGCGTGTGCGCGAGATAACAGTGGTACGCTTAGTACCTTCATCATCTGCAATATGTTTCATCACTGCTATCGGATGGGCTGCGAGAGAGAGAGAG
>NW_005842105.1:743687-756854 GCF_000455745.1 Alligator sinensis
ACGGGAAGAAAGATCGATAGGTGATCAGTCTATCGATCGGCAGCTGCAAGTCAGATAACTTCAGAGGCACTCTGCAGCGTGCTCAAAGCTCTTCGACTTGGGTGGAAGTCGCGTGGAATTTTAAACGGCTAGCGAGCCAATTACTAGCTCTGAATAATTTAGCACTGGCCAATAGCGGGGCACAAATTTACATTCGAATGGCGGGAACTCTTTGCACCGTGCATTTCTGTGCTGCAAAGAAGAAATGCATCCTGCAAAGGAAACTGCAAGTTGGCGGGAACTCTCCTACACGCGGGTTCTCAATTGCAGCAGAACACTCTGCCGTGCAAAGGAGCTCTCATGTGGCCAGGAAATTCCATAGTGCCGAGGCACAAAAAATCACTGGGTTGTGACACATATATTCTCAGTGGCTCCGATTTTCTTTGAAAGTGTGTATCTCCTCTGGATTTATGTTAGTTCATTTCTGGAAGAAACCACAATGGGAGCACTAAAAAGTTATTTTATCCTTTTTCTGAACCTGATTAGGTTTCAGGGGAACTTCAGGGTGGCTGTTCTTAGGCAGCAAAATTTCAAAAACAACTTGAATGGGAAATTGCAGAACAAGAAATCATGCACAGCCTGGACTGTTACGTATGGTTTAAAAGGGACTGAGGATTCCTATCCCATTACCTGGCTTAGCTTTTGTGACCCTTTTCTTGCTATGGGTTTTTTGGCCTCCTGTTTGCCTCTCCCAGCACTAGCCCTCCTCCCCACTTCCTACCTTTCCTACTGAAATCACTCTCTCCATTTTATATACTGCTCTGTGCATGTCATTTCACAGGATCAGATGAAACTTGAGCTAACACAAGCTTATGTTATATATAGCATAGAGGTGCAAATATACCTTACCTTCTGCCATTCAAAATTTAGCCAGGGTATATACATAACCAAAAGACAATTCCTAGCAGTTTCTTAATCAGCACTGTTTAGGAGTTATGGTACATATTTATCTCAATTTTTAGGCATATATTATGCCCCCCACTTGACTGTTGTTCTTTTTATCTACACTTCCCAGGATATCCAGTGTCTGCTTGGTAAATTAGCCCTGAGAAACCATCCCGACAAGACTGTTGACAGCCCCAAGCATTAGCTATTGCATTTGCGGGTGCTTGGGGCAAGGCTATAAGCCTTTAGTTTGCCAGAAACCATGTGGTATTTATTTTTCCTCTCATGTATGTTGAGGTGTTGATAAGATGGGTGTCATGCTATATAACAAAATGGGCTACCAGGATATATTCAAAGCAGTAGTCTTTTCCACTGCATTACTATTGAGAAAGCAAGGCAGTGTGCATTTTGCACGACTTGCTTTTAACAGCAGGTTGTCTGAGGATTAGGAATGTAAGTTGGGTGTGACAGTTTGGTTTAGATAGCTGAAGAGAGAAAAAGCTGAGCAGATATTGATAACAGGGAGCTGTTCCCTGGAGAGCAGGCAGACAAAGATCAGGAAGTGAGGAAAGTAGAATAGAAAAACTGTATGAGAGGAACAGTATCAGGGAAGGGGGAAAGAAGGGATAGAAACAGGAAGACAAAAGAAAAAAGCAGTAGACCCAGACAGTATGGTAGAAAGCAGGAACAATGATTGAAATCCCCCTGAACAAACAAGAGCTCCTGGTTATCGCTCCCTACTATGCTGTGGGGAGGCAGTAGGCATATTTATCCTAGCCCAGCCTTTGTAACTGCATTCAAATGGCTGGTCCAAGCACTCTAGTACTTCTGTGTTTCCAGCAATGGCTGACCTTCTGCATCTATACTTCATGTAGGAGATTACCTTTTCTTTGGTCCTTCCCCCAAATCTTTTTCATGGCTGTACTCAAACAACTGGGAGGAAGGAACCAGCTACCTGTCCTTTCTTTTAACAATGGTGGTGGCTTGTTGGAGAGGGAGAGATATATATATAGGATGGTCAAAATGTTTCCTGCAGTGATGAAAAGTCCTAGAAAGAGGATGAAATTAAGTGAGAAAAGACTGAAAGTGAAAAAAGTCCCCTATAAAGAAGAATCACAAAGAATCATAGAAAAGTGGGGTTGGAAGTGGGCAATATCAATATCCTACTCCAAGGATGGGAAGTAGTTTGTTAAAATACACTCAGCGAATTAAAATGTATATCAGTAGATGGTGAGACACTTCTGGGGTGGAGAGAAAGAGGTAAGAGACTCACTGAGCCAAAAATGGGGAAATCATCATGTTTCTAAGGCTCTTAACACAGGCTAAGCTGATTAAGAATTTAAGCTTCACCATATCCTGCTAAAATTGAGCTAGCAGTGTTTCTGTACAACTACATCAGTTTTAGCCATCTTATGTTACCTAGCCTGATCTAAACTTGACTATTTTTCATAGTCAAAACAGTCAGAGGGGTGAGAAGAAAGATTGCTTCAAAGATGGGGAGGGATAGAGGAGAACAAAGAGAGGCACAAGAGGAAGAGGGCAAAAAAACCATGTGGAGTGTAATTAAAACTAGAAGAGATTGCAGATTACCAGATGCAGGGAAATAGAGAAAGATACCACTTTGTAAAGAAAGGGAACAGAGAAAATGGAATATGATCAGGGGAAAGTACGATGCAAACAAACATCTCATTTGGTATCTGAATATGATAATTATCTGAATATGATAATTTTAAATGCCACAGTGATGATACAATTCTGTGGAAACAATAGGTGTGAGAAAATCAGAGAGGGGTTAGGAGTCCAGTGGTGTGCCTAGGAAAGGAAGATAACCTGCTTTGGTGGTGTCTTGCTACCTTGATATTGTTTTTTAATGTATTTGCTTATTTAGAAGTATACTAGGCAGGCATTTGGATTTTTGTGGCATTGGTGAATGCTATTGGTATTAGAATAATACAGACCTAAAATGTCAAGCAAGTTCCTAGCTTACACGAAAAACAACTTTCGGCTTCGAAAGGTTGAGAACATAACTAGGCAATTATCAATCTTGGATCTTGTTCTGACCAATAGGTAAGAGTAGGTGGAGGATGTGAAGGTGGTTGGAAACAGGGGAGGAAGCAATCACAATATGATAGAATTCATGATCCTGAGATCAAGAAAGCATGAGGTCAGTAAAACAAAATTGCTAGATTGCAGGAAGGCAGATTTTGATTAACTCAAGGAGATAATAAGCATGGTGCCATGGAAAGACAGACTGAAGGATAAAAGCACCCAGGAGGGCTGGAAGTTTCTAAAGGGCACAGTATTGGAAGTCCAACAAAAAAACTGTCCCAATACAGTCGAAGCATAAGAATAGTAAGAGACCAATGTGGCTATACAAGGAGCTTCTAGGATGCCTCAAAAGCAAAAGGAAAACATACAGGCAACAGAGAGATGGACAGGTCACTGAAGAAGCATACCAGAAAATAGCAAGAACATACAGGGACAAAATCAGGAAGGCAAAGATTAAAAATTAACAGCCCCTGCCGAGAGAAATTAAAGACAATATGTTGGCCAGAAAAGAAAGACCAAGGGAGCTGTGGGTCCACAATTAAATAGCCATGGTGAACTCTAAACAGAAGATGTAAAGAAGGCAGAGCTTCTCAATGGCTACTTTGACTCAGTCTTCACAAAATAATTAAGTTACAACCATATATCTAATAAGGATTATTTGTATAAGGGGACAAGATGAGGGTTGAGATAACAAAAGAGACAGTGAGAGAGCGTTTGATGGGTAGGACCTGATGAACTTCATCCCTGAGTACTGAAGGAACTGGCAGAGGAGATCTTGGAGCCCTTAGCAATAATATTTACCGAGTCGTTGGACTCAGATGAAGGACTAGAGAACTGGAAAGGGCCAACATAGTGCCCCTCTTTTAAAAAAAAAAGGCAAAAAGGAGGACCTGGAGAATTATAGACCTCACCTTGATACCTGGGAAGTTACTTCAGCATACTGTAAGGAAGTTTGTATGCAAGCATCTGGATAAGAAAAGGCTGATCACAAGTAGCCAGCATGGATTTACTAAGAACAAATTGTGCCAAACAAATTTGATTTCCTTCTAGAAAGTAACTATTTGGGTAGATGAACAGAATGCAATGCATAGAGTGTATCTGGACTTAGATTCATAGATTCATAGATGGTAGGATCGGAAGGGACCTCACTAGGTCATCGAGTCCAACCCCCTGCCCTGGGCAGGAAAGAGGGCTGGGGTCAGACAACCCCAGCTAGGTGCTTGTCCAGTCTCCTCTTGAAGACCCCCAGGGTAGGGGTGAGCACCACCTCCCTTGGAAGCCCGTTCTAGATTCTGGCAACCCTTACTGTGAAGTTCTTTCTAATATCCAACCTAAATCTGCTCTCCATCAATTTGTGGCCATTGTTCCTAGTTACTCCAGAGGGTGCCCTAATAAATAGAGCATCTCCTATTCCCTGCTGCCCTCCCCTGATGAATTTATAGGCAGCCACAAGATCACCTCTCAGCCTAGTCTTGTGAAGGCTGAAGAGATCTAGGTCCCTCAGTCTCTCCTCATAGGGCAGGGGTGGGCAATTATTTTGGACAGAGGGCCTCTGAGTTTTGGCAAGCCATCGAGGGCCGCATGACAGGCAGCCCGGGGCAGATAAATATTTATTTTCTAAATTTTTTAGGGGCCCCGCAGGCCAGATAGAATGGCCTGGTGGGCCACATCTGGCCCCCAGGCCGCATTTTGCCCACCCCTGTCGTAGGGCCTTGCCTGCAGGCCTCTGTCCATATGAGCGGCCCTCCTCTGAACCCTCTCAAGATTCTCCAATCCCTCTTGAAGTGCAGTGCCCAAAACTGGATGCAGTACTCCAACTGCAGCCTGACCTGTGCTGCATAGAGGGGAAGCATCACCTCCCTGGACTTGTTCATCATGCATCTGCTAAAGCATGATAAAGTGCAGTTAACCTTATTGATCACTTCGCCACATCGACGACTCATGTTCATCCTGGAGTCAGCTATGACTCCAAGATCCCTTTCCGCTGCTGTGCTGTGTATAAGTGTATTGGTGGTTCTTTTTGCCCAGGTGCAGCGCTTTGCACTTGTCTTTGTTGAACTGCATCCTATTTCATTCTGCCCATTTTTTCCAACCTATCCAGCTCTGCGTGGATCCATTCCCTACCCTGGGGTGTGTTAACAAAGCTTTTAACAAAGTCCTACATGACCGTCTCATAAACAAATTGAGAAAGGTGGGCTAGATAAAACTATTATAAAGTGCATAGACAACTGGCTCAATAGCCACAAGCAAAGAGGAATTAGAAATGGATCCATGTCAGAATGGCAGGAGTTCAAGTGTAATTCCACAGGGGTCTGTCCTGCACTCACAGCTGTTTAACATATTCATTATTTGAATACTGGAATAGAGAGTTTCAGGGAATTTGCAGACTATCCAAAACTAGCAAGGATTGAGAACATGTTGGAGGACAGGAGTGCAATTTGGAAGGATCCTAATAGACTAGAAAACTGGGCTGGAGCTAAAAGGATGAAGTTCAGTGCTGACAAGTTCTAGGTGCTATACCCTGGGAAGAATAATTTAAAAAAACACATACAAAATGGGTAACACCTGGCTGTATGGCAGCACTACAGAGAGGGATTTAGAAGTTTTGGTAAATCACAGACTCAATATGTAGCTGCACAAAAGGCAAATACAGTTTTGGGCTGCTTCAATAGAAGCACCAGGTGCAAGACTCAGAAGGTGATAATTTCTTTACTCAGCAGTGGTTAGGCCTCATCTAGAGTATTGTGCACTTCACTTTTTAAAAAAGGACATGGAGAAATTAGAGATGGGTCAGAAGTGGGTGACAAAAATGATAAAGGGTTTCAAAGACAAGTCATGCAAGGACAGGTTGAAGTAAATAGACATGTTTAGCTTGCAGAAAAGGTGCTTAAAAGGAGACATGATAGCAGTCTTCAGATAGGGAAAACACCTCTTCTCTCGCTGCAGAGAGCAGAATGTGGGAGAGGTTGAAGTTGCAGCAAAGTAGGTTTAGACTGGTTATCAGGAAACACTTCACTGTGAGACTAGTGAGGCAGTGGAATAGGCTACCTAGGGAACCTGTAGACTCCATCATTGGAGGTGTTCAAGAAGAGGTTGGATAGCCACTGGCCAATGATGATATAGGTGTAGCTATGCCTACACTCTACTGTGGGTAATTTCCCATGCTTCTTGGCTTTGCTGGTCGCCAGTGCCACATGAGGCCTGTTGCTATGTGCATCAGGGAGGTTTTGGTTTTTTCTTTTTTTAACTTTCCTTAGAAGCATCAGGTGTTGGCTGTAGCCAAGGCTGGGGATTTTGACTAGGGTGTGCCAGTGCTCCTGCTGAGACTTACACCCAGAGGTTCCTGGTTAGAAGGTCTTGCCTCTCTGCCTATGGTCAGACTAACTGGCATATTTGGGGTCAGGAAGGAATTTTACCCTGTGCTCAGATTGTTATGGACTGTGAGGGCTTTTGCTTTCCTCTGTAGCAGGGGGTGTGGCCCTCGTCCTTTGATATCTCAAGTGTATTATAATAACAACCCTTGCAGCAGCAGGAGATAGGCCACTGCTGTCCCCCTGGCTTACTGTGGAAAGTTAGGATGTTATCCCTTGTGGTTGTTGGGACTGACCATGTAGTAGTTTTACTAATCCATTAGACGAGTGGTTTTCAACCTTTCTTCATCTGCAGACCCCTAAATCATTTTGAATGGAGCTGTGGACCCTTTTGAATTGTAAGTGTAGGTATTCACATACTTCTGATTGATTGTAGTCATCTTTTGCGACCCCTTAAATATAGTCTGTGAACCCTCAGGAGTCTGTGGACCACAGGTTGAAAACCACTGGGTTAGACGATGGAGTGGTATAAGATGGTTCTGATAGGGATGATCCTGCCTGCAGCAGGGAAAGTTCCCAGCCAGCCCTACTTTCCTACGATTCTAGAAATTTACTTTGACATCTCTGTACCTTTTCCTCACATGAGTCCAGAGGACCATAAGGATTTGATTTTATTTTTCTTAATTTAAGATGATAAAATATACAAGTGTGCCTTGTATTTCAAAAATCTTGGTGGGGGAGGAGTAGAGAGAAAGATGGCTTCCAGTCTCTGGATCTCTCCTGGCCTCCCAACAGGTCTCCTGTAAACATCTATATTTTCCTGGCCTCCCAACAGCTATTAGCACTAGCAGCCTCCTCAAATCTGCTTGGCTGGCTGTGGGCCTAGAACGTGTGAGGAGCTTGAATTACTGCTTTACCTGACCTTCTTTGTTTAAATAGAAGCCCAGTATTTACTTATTTTAATAGAGTAAAACTTTATTCCCTGCTGTATTAATTAGTTAATTCTGCCGAGGGATTAATTTGTTTGGAAGTTGATACTCCCAGTACTAAAATTTATGTAATGTAGGTTGGGGATTTGGGGTCACCATCGTAACTGCCAGTATTGTGGAAGTCAGCAGAAGAGTTCTTCTAGTTAGTTATAACAAAGCAAATGCATCTTTTCCAATGAAGCAATGTAATTACAAGAATACTAATTGAGTGGTATAGAAAGTGACAGAGAAGTGGATGCTGTGGAAATGTTAAGTGTTTGCCGAGGCAGCCAGGACCCATTTCCTTGTGTGTTTCTGTTGGTAGCACTGGAGTTAACTGCCCCTTTTTTAAAATGGGGAGTTGAAATTGGAGGAGTGCTGGGACCACTGTTTTCGGAAAAGGCTTTCAACCTTAGAACCCTTCTCTTGCACACCTGGACTTTCAGGGCATATTGCAAATCTTCTCTTTCATCCTAGGCTTTCTCCAACGGGGTTCAAATTCTGGTTTTCTATGTGCTTAAAAACAAGACTCTAGATTATTAGTAGTGTTTAGAACCTCAAATGAAATGTTTTCATTTGTTTGCAACTCTTTATTTATATACATTTATTCACGTGCTCGTGTTGAAGGGCAGGAGAAAATATTTGCCTCTGCCCCAGAATTTGCCCATGTTCTTCTTTCCTCCTGAACTGTCAGTCTGCTTTGCCTGGGTAGCTGCAATCCTTCATCCCTGCTGCTGTTGCTGTACTACCCCTCTCTGTGCTGCATTTCCCACCTAGGTGGCTATGCTGCTTTTCCTCCCCCATTCCAATGGCTGTGCTCGCTGTGCTCTTCTTCCCAGTTCTCCCTCTTCCTAGCTATTTTGTGGGAGGAGGTCTTTGAGGTCTGTTGGTGTCTCCATGGCAGCAGTCCAGTTACAGAGCAGATGAGGAATTAGGTGGGGGAAGGGATGGAAACAGATTAGTAGGCAAGCTGCTTTGTACATCCCCTCCCACAGTTCCTGTTACATGCCAAGGGAGTGAAGATTTAGATGTGATAGAGCCGTAGAAACTGTGCTGATTCAGAAACAGAAAGGACAAGAAAGAAGCCGGAGGCAGAGTGAAACCAAGCAAACTATAGCTTCTGTAAATTGAATGATTTGCCTTTGTTTTGGGAAAATTATGGTCTACTCCCTTGGAATCTGAATTAACTGCATATACTATAACAGGCCTTTATCATATTTAATTACAGGAACGGTGGGGACCCTGGAACAAAGACACATAACAGATTGGGCAGCTTCAACTTCTGATTAAGCACCTGTTAGGGAAACAATATAGCGATGCTGCTGCCTTTCTAGAAAAGTAGTAAAAAACTTGGAGAAGGCCTGAAGGAAGGCTTGGAAAGGATAGTGATCCAAAATGGTAAAGTCATTAGAGCCTGCAAATCACTGATTATTTCTGAAAGTAAATTAGAGCAGTTTAGGGATAGTGAAAGCAGGCCCAACAGTCTATCAATTTAGGCAGTAATGTATTTGGAAACATGGATGTGGCTACCACCCACTGAAAAAGGAAAACCAAATTATCAGCAGTCAGAAAAATCTTATGCCACTGGCAGTGTTGGTTGATAGATAATGGAGACTTGTAAACACAGCTGTACAAGAACCAGAGGTGGAAGTCTACTTATAGCTTGTACATCTCAACAAAAAAAAAAGCACCTGATATTTATATTTAAAACTAGCAGACATCTTGGCTTCAAAGAATACTACTGGACTGATATCAACCAAGTATCTGGCAAAGATACTTGAAGCAAGAAGTCAGAATTGCAGTACGTTGATGAAGAAAGAGGGATAGAGAGAGAAGGAAAGAAAGAAGTAGAACCCCACTTGTCCTATTAGAAGAAATCTGGAACCATTTTATGATTAGCATTCATGATGGATTATCTAATATTAGGTCTCCATTAGAAGTTAGTTATAGTCATTCTTAGGTTCTTAGAAGATGAGGGCCGAAGCACACAGAATTAGATTGCATTAACTACAGAACGGGAGAATTTTATCTGACATTATGGACAGCTGGAATGCCTGTCAATAGGTTGGGGGTTGATTTTGGGAGAGTCTTAACACCTTTGCATGATTTTTATGGTATGACCAAGTTAAGAATTATCCCATATCTTCTTAAAGAAGTAAAGTTTGTGATAGCCTTAATAGGATACTGCTATTTACCTTAGGGACACTGAAAGAATCCAAGATGGCAAACTGTTTGAACCATTGTCCTGGACTTTTTGTCCATAACAATTGCAAATATTCCTCCATGGTTTATGCATCATCATTTCCTCTAGTTTTTGATCTGCATGTCAAATTTCCTGTTGGAGGAACTAAATATAACAGAGGACAAAGTAGTAGCAGGACTCTGGATATGACTAGGATATGGATGTTGAGGAAATATGAGAAAACACATCCCTACTTTTGAAGTATGTCCTAGATCAGAATTAAACTCCATCTGACTGGAGGGCCTGGTGGCAACGTGGTGGGGTTACTCATGGCAGGGTAGCTCCTATAAAATACGACAATGTTGCAACATCCAGAATAAGGCAAGTATAAAATGCCTCAAAACCCTAGCCCCCACACCTTGTACGTACTCCTTGGCTGGAGAAAGGCTAAGGGACAACACCCTGACAGAAATGGACCTTTGCTGAGGCATTAGGTCAGTGCTTCCCAACCTTTTCCTTAGCATAACCCCAGCTAAACATAGGACATTTTTTGCAACCTCAGAATGATGCAGACAAGGTCAATGCTCCCTCCCCCCATGGGTGACATGGCCAGAATGGAAGCTGTTGGGGCGGGAGGGAAGGACGTCAGTTGCCTGCTGCGGGCTCAGGGCTCCCCACCCTGCTTTTCTCCCCCTGGGGGTCTCTGTGGCCCAGTAGGTGGGATCCATTGTGGGAAGGCAGAGTGGGGTTGGGAGGCTTGGTGCCACTGCTGGGAGCCCCATGCTGGCTGTGCCATGGTGAGGCAACCCTGCCTGCCCAGCAACAGTGGTGGTGACATGGAGTTGTGCCCCCTGCTGCTGCCGGATGGATAGGGGGTGCCTCACCATGGTGCAGTGGCTGGTGTGGAGCTCCCAGCAGTGGCACTGAGCCTCCCTGCCCCACTCTGCCTTCCCGCACAGGGTCCTGCCCACTGGGTCACGGAGGCCCTGGGGGGGAGGGCAGCAAAGTGGGGAACCCCGAGCCTGCAGTGGGCAGCATGCATCTGGCCCCACCCCATGCACAAATCTGGGGGGCAGGTGCCATCCCATGCCTCTCTCCCCAAGAGAGTGTGCACAGCAGTGGGGAGCCAGCCCCTCTGCCACCCCTGGATGAGCCACACGTGGCTCCATTCTGCTCCCCCAGCTGGGCCCTGTATTCCTGCCTGGGCCACATGCACAGGCTTGGCTGGGCAGCATCCTCAGCCCTGCCCCACTCCCTCCCTCACCTCCATCCCCCATAGACTTACCTGGAAGGAGATGCTGTCTACGCTGCCTGGCTACCACGTGCATGTGTGTTTGTGCACATGCATGTGGCACCCCCTGCCTGATTGCCCTCTTCCTGCTCCCCACAAGCCCAAGCAGCCCCTTGCAGGCTGGAACTCTGCTAGCCTGCAAGGGGAACCTGCCATGTCTTGCTTTTCCTGTGATTTCATCATAATCAGTCAACTCTGTCAAGTGTCTTTGCAACCCCATTTTTTATCGCTGTGACCCCAAATGGGGCCGTGACCCCAAGGTTGGGAACTGCTGAATTAGGCAGTCAGCAGCAGTTCTTATCTGTTGCTCTCTGGCAGAACCATTGAGGCACTGAATGTCTGGACTCGGTCTGGCCTTTGGATTCTGTCTCAGCAGTCTAAAGGGAGGATGGTAGGTCTTGGGCAGCCTCCAGTCCTCTTGCCTAGGCATATGCATTGAAGGTAGGAGTGCACCGATAAAGATTTTCTTGGTCAATACCGTTTATTAACCAGCCATATTGGCCAATACCAATCTGATAACTGATTTATAGGAATGCAGTCAGGCAGCATGGAGAGCAGTGCCCTGCAGGTAAGTCTGTGGAGGGGAAGGGATGTGAGGAGCATGGGGGAGGCAGATCAAGGCCCCCGCAGTGAGGGAGGGAGTAGGGCAGGGACTGGAGGCGCTGCTCAGCCAGGGCGGTGAATGGGATCTGGAGCCAGGGTGGGGAGTGGGACAGAGCCGTGGGTGGCTCGTCCAGGGGGTCAGTGTCCTGGCACTTAAAAATGGTGGTGGGGGTGCTTGAACTATAGCTCATTAAATGACCTTTAGTTCAAGTGCCACCGCCATCATTTTTGAGCACGGGAACACTTTTAACTGGAGTGGAGTTGAGCAGGGCAAGGGTGGATGCAGGCTGCCCGCTGTGGGCTTGGGACTCTGTTCTGTTGCCTTTGCCCCGGAGGCCCCTTGTTGGCTGTGCATCCCCTGCCCACCTGGCAGCAGGAGGCACAACTAGCTGCCCCAAGTGCTGTTGGACAAACAGGGGACGCATAGCCAGCATGGGGCTCCCGAGAGAAAGGCAGCAGAGTGGAGAGCCCCATTCCCAGTGAGCAGCCTGCACCTGCTCTGTGCGCAAATCTGGGGAGGCACATGCCCCCCCCCCCCCAGCATATTTCCCTCAGGGGAGTGTGTACAGCAGTGAGAAGCTTCCCTGCCCACCCTGCATAGCAGTGGGAAGCTTCCCCCACACCCCAGGTGAGCCACTTGCGGCTCTGTCCTGCTCCCTGCCTCAGCCCCGGGTCCCATTCACTGCCCTGGCTGGGCACCAGGCCCTGCCTCACTCCCTCCCTCACTGTGGGGGCCTCAATCTTCCGCCATGCCCCTTCCCTCCCCCACACTGGTCCCCTCCACAGACTTACCTGCAGGGTGCTGCTCTCCATGTTGCCTGGCTGCATTCCCGACCGTAGGCATGCATCCGGCTGTGTGCATACACGTGGTATCTTGGGGCCCTGGCCAGAAGGCATGTAATATTTGTTGGTGACATTATTAGCTACACTGGGCAAAAAAGACCAATGTTAATTTTCCTTTTATCGGTGCTGAACCAATATGCCAGGGGTTTGCAACCTTTGTGGGTCAGTGTACCCCTGGCAGCTGGATGTGGAGCAGTGTACCCCTGCCAGCCAGACACAGTGCTAGGGGGGAATGGCACACAGCTGAATGTGGAGTGGTGGCAGCTGCGTGCCATGTCCCCCCAGCAAGCAAGCATGCAAGCTTCCCCTGCCCTCCATGTCCAGCTGGGTGAATGGTGCAGCGTGGGATCATGCATGGTGGCTCTTCATCCTCACCCACGCGTACCCCCTAGGGCCTTCTCACGTACCCCCGTGGATATGCATACCTCCAGTTGACAACTCCTGTGATATGCAACTGATATATCAGTGCACCTCTAGTTGAAGGTCTCGGTATGATGGTTGCAGGATTCCATACAAGCAGATTCATCAGGCACCCAACTAGACCTTTTACACGTATACCATAATCCAGAAGATTAACAGTTGCTTACTACAGAGAGGATGTATAACAATGCATAACAATCATTAGCTGTGATTGTGCAAGTGGTGACTAAGAGATGGGGATTTTGAGGGCTTGCAATGTAGTATTCTTTTACCTGTATTAGACTTTTAGGCACATTCCTTACAGAAGTTTATATCAGTGGAGTGAATGAAATACATTTTATTTTTAATTTTGAAACCATTGTGTTGAATTTGTTAGCTAATTAAGTACTGCTAGCTTGTTCCTTATCATTTAACTCAATTTATTTTCAACCGTGACTACATATAAAAAAAATTAAAAATGAGCCCCCCACCCCCCTGGCTTTTATAGCTAAGATGAAGCATGTACCACACATTTGCTCCAATGGGTGCCCTAGGCATACAGAATGCATGGGGCGGGGAGGGGGGAGGAGGGAAAGA
>NW_005842105.1:756885-757514 GCF_000455745.1 Alligator sinensis
CGCGAAAAGGAATGACCTTTTTATTATCCTCCTTCCCAAATCTCAGTTCCTCTTCCCAGGCATCTTCCTACACAAATTGCCAATATAAGGAAGTTGGAACAGAGTATTTTGACTGTATTTTGCGTGTTGAAAATCAGGCAAAATAAGGTCAGGTTGCCCTAAACAGGCTTCATTTTCGTAGGAGCAACTGGTTTGCTTGCAATAGCTTTGCTCCCTTCATATAATTGCAGTAGCCTTGGACCAGAAGGCTGTAAGACTTTGGGTGAGTTGGTGCAGGGTAGGACGGGGTGCTGACCTGGCCCAGTACAGCAGGGGGCAGGGCAGTTGATCTCCCGTGGAGGGAGTGGGCAGGGTCGCCCTGGAGGCCAGGCTGGGACCCCTGCAGGGAGGGCAAACTCAGCAGAGTGGATGGTCTGGGGCTGAAGGCGGGCAGGGAGCGGTGTCTGGGAACGGGGTGGGCAGCTGGGATTGCAGGGCAGCGACAGGGCCTGGGGCAGAGCCATGATCCACTCCCTGCATGTCCCTGCCACGGGCGCCGGTTCTGTGCTTAGGGACACGTAGTGTGTGCCTGCAGTGCCCAGAGCAGCTCAGGCGGCCGGGCCAGCCGGGGAGGCTGCTGCCACCGCCCT
>NW_005842105.1:758349-767564 GCF_000455745.1 Alligator sinensis
ACCGGGCGGCCCCGGCCCAGGCCCGGCCCCGTGCATGCACCCCGCTGGGGCCCGGCCGCTGCCCTCGGGCGCTTTGCTGCCGTCTCCGGGCTCGGCTCCGCCCCGCCGCTGCCCCCCGCCGGCTCCTGGCTCCGGGGCGAGGGGGCAGGGCAGCGATGCCAGGTCTGAAATCCGAAGTGATCGGCTTTGCTGAAAAAGTGTGCAAATAAGTCGCCGTCTTCTGTACTTGATCTTGCTCCCTGTGACTGGGTCTTCGAAGTGGACCCCAAAGTCGGTTAAGACTCCCTGAGAGTGGTGTGGGTTTTGCCTGTGCTGCATCAATGAGCTGCCTCAAATGATCGGGGTTTTGAGCGCTTTTCCTGTTGTTGATTGTACAAGGGTTGAAATTATCACATAAATACAAGGCCGGGCACAGGCATGAACAAATCAGGCAGCCGCCTGGGGCCTGGATACAAAGAGGGCCCAAAAATGGTGGTGGTATTATTATTATCTGTAGTGAAGGGGGGCCTGATACTAAAAGTTGGTCAGGGGGTGCCTAGAGTCTAGGTGCGGTGCTATATAAATAAGATAGTTACTGTACACCTGGCAATGCTGGAGCAGGGTGCTGTTGCCGGCTCCAGGTGCCTTTGCACCTGTGGCACGGCCCAAACTTGGTGCCTCTCCTTCTGCCGCTTTGCCTTCTCTCTCCCCTGCCACATGAGTCCTGCCAGAGTTGGGGACTCCCTTTGCTTCCCAAGCTGGTGGATTCCCCACCAAGCACTGGGTGGGAGACAGCTGTCTGCAAAGGACTGACCTGTCACTAAGGCCCCCACTGGTTTTTCCAACCATTTTGCTGGAAATGAAACCGCATGAGACTGACCGTGTTTTATAGAGACAAGATGCTGGCTGCCCAGGTTCCCCTCTGTAGCAGGCTCAGGAGTTCTATCTCTGTTAAGTGTCGGGGTTCATGGCAGTTTTAGGAGGAGTTTTGATTTATGGTTTAGATAGGGATGGCCCTGCCTCAGGCAGGGGATTGGATTTGATGGCCTCTGGAGGTGTCTTCCAACCCAACCGCCCTATGATGTGGGAACTCGCAAGCAGATATTTTACACTAGCTTCTTTTCTTCTTAATTGGTACGGTAATCCAGAGCTGAAAAACGTGTGCAGGATTTTAAGAAAATGTGCTTTAAACTCACAGTGAACATAAGGCTGGTGATAATGCAGGGTTCTTGCATCTAGATCCAAGGGTCTTGTAGCCCAGGGGAGATGCCACATTGGAGTTCTGCTCACAGTCCTCGCACCTATGTTTAAGAAAAATAAATTGTTCTTCTGCTTCTGTGTATGGCACGTTTTTGATGGCACAGCAGAGTAAAATCAAATTAAATTAATTGTTTCTTTACGTTAACCTTTTTGGCCTTTTGAATAAGTGTGGGACTGTAGATGTAGGATGCTTTACTCTTCCCCTCTGTCATCCAGCTCTGTAATGTTCGTTCTTTGTGCACCCCGAGCAGAAAGGAAGGATTCTATCTCTGGCTTCTCTTTCTCCCTCGTTTAGTGGTGTTAATGAAGTGCTGAGCCAGTCACTGAATGTTGCTTCTGCTGACTGCCCTATGTGGAGGAACAGAATAAGAGAGAAAAGTAGATGTGAGATGAGAAGGGGAGAGGAGAACTAAGAGACACAAGAAGTGCTGTCAATAGCTTAGTGACATATCGGCATATGAAATGGAGCTCTATCATGTTCCTTTATGGAATGTCAAGGACTTGGATATATCTTGTATTTGTTTTAGCAGCCTTTTTCTTAAGGGATTTGCCTCATAAATCTGATCTATCAGCCACAAGAAAGATTGCTATGATGATAAAATCTTCATGGAATTGGAGCTGAAGGGTGGGATGAGCAGAAAGATTGTGAAAGGTCTTTCTCATTGTCAAGAGAAGGAAGGGAAGCTCTTTTTTTTTGTTTGTTTTTGTTTTTTATTTAAACTGAATTGGACCGTAAAACCTATTCTGGCATATGAGCAAGTGATAATTCTTTCCCATCCCCACAGAAGATTCCTCAGGGATCCAACTTCCATATCTTTTAACATGCAAATCCAAAGGATCGGAGGAAACAGATGAGTGGAGAAGCAGAAATATAAGATGAACAACTTGACTTTGGTGAAGAAGCTTGTAACTCAGTTTTGTTTCCTATAACCATCTGCCTATTCATCTACTGTTTGGTAGTAATCTTTCAGTTACAGACCTTTGGAGAGGTGATCCACTCCAGACAGGAACAATGCTTGAATTATGTCTAAAAATGATAACATTCTGTAGACTTGCCCACTCTAGGTGTCTAGGTAGACCTGGGCCCCGGGTCTACCTAGACACCTAGAGTAGTAAATGACTTGAATAAACATACAGCTTCAGTCTTCCATTTCCTAAACACACATTGAGACAGACAACATAAGGCTTCATGGTAATGGTAAATTCCCACACTCCCCATGCTGTATTCAACCAAGTGAAATGGACTGCTGCCAGTTCATTCATACTATTTGATGAAATACATTATTACCTACAAAAACCTCAAGCCTCTGAATGAGTTGGAGCAGGGTGTCACCTTTAGAAACTGTCCCTGTCTTCTTCCTGATTTAGATTAATACGTCTAATAACCACCCCTGTGGACATACTGCACATATCTTTCCTTAGTACATGGATTTCCAGTGTAATGGTCATACACTTCAGTTTTCTTACTCTTGTATAATACTGGACCACAGCTGCACAGTTGGGGTGAAAAACATGTCTTTACACAATACAGTTAAAGCTTAGTAATTATAGCAGCTGGTGGAGGCTCATGGTTGTCTCTCTACTGGTTCAGTGTGTGCATTTTGGTCAGACTGTACACCCCAGTGAACTATGTATTTTGTCTAGTTCTGATTTTTTTCCATCCAATTCTTTGTAGTAAAGGCATCCAAAAATACTGCTCCACATACTGTTGTATACGTCCCTGAATAGGGTTAGTAAGGACAGCTAGATAGAATACCTCTCCAAACGTTTCTTAGGGAAAAATAAGCAGAGTACTCAATGAAGGCATATAAATAGTTGTGATAGCAGAAGAGCTGCTCGAAGAAACCAAATCATGTTACTTGTAACCAGTTAAGGTGACTGTTTTTAACTAGGTAAAACACAAACATGTTTAATGGTGTGTTGTGTGTAGAGCACTCACATTTTTTTCTCACTTGAAGTTTTTTTTTTTTAAATGAGCAGAAGAAAATTGAGGGCGAAGGGTTATGTATTCCAACCAGAGCTAGACATCTTACCTCATAAAAATGAATGAAGTGTGTGGAAGTAGAGGTCATAACTCTCAGAATAGCAAGAAAGCTGCCGTTTGTTTGCCTGCCGGCAGGGTACTTTAATTTCATTTGGTTTGGTTTTTGGGACACGGGGAGGCTTTTGGATGCTTGTTAAGGAGGGCTCAGCAGAACTGAAGGGGAAAAAAAAAAATGGGAGTAAAATGGTTATGTGACCCCTGCTGACTTGACTCAAGTTCTTATCTAATATTTAGATGCAAGTCCCATGCTGTCCACACACAAGCCCTTACTGTGATTTCTGTGGTCTCTGAACATATGCCCTTAGCTGGGTAAGCAAAGTTACAGCATAGATTCCATTAATGCAAGCTCTTAATTCCCCTACTTTGCAGTGAGGATGCAGTTGAAGTACAGGTTATGGAATTCAAACTGGAACTCCTCCAGTGCCTTTCCATAGTTCTCCAGGCATAACAGCCTTTCTGTTTGCTTCTCACTTTCATCCTAGGCACCAGAAGCCACCTGTGGCTTATGTATACTTGGTCAGCATTTAAATTTCTTGCTTCATACTACCAGCTCCATTTTTGTACAGAGCAGCTCACCTCCACCTTTATGCACTAATGCCCCAGAGACCCTCATCCCAGCATTCTGCTATCTTGCCAGATGTTTGCACCATGGTTCTGATTGTCCTCTGATGTGAGTGTATGAAGGAATGTGACTTCCGGAAATGTACCTTGAAATGCTCACATAAAGATGCTGCTTTAAAAGAAGCTGGAGGAAGAGGGCATCAGGTGAATGGCAGCCCCATGTTGGGTGTAAACTAAAGGCTGCAAAGGCACATATTGCAAGGATGCCAACTAAATAGATAGCATGTCCTTGTAGTGGACATTTGGGGACAGGTGGATGGGGAGTTAATTCCTAGGGCAATGTGGAGTGTTCTGTCAAAGCTTGTTATCATGTTTGACAGACTTTTAAGGCAGCAGGGTCTGATTATTAGATGAGGAAACAACAACTGGAGGCAGCAGAGGAGGGAACCTTGGTAGTGAGGCACGGATCAGAAATGGACCTTGGACCTGGAACAGGCCATGTGGCTAAAAGATGCTCTCGGACCAAATTTCCTGGCTGTTCTTGGTGATAGCCCCCAGGAATGGATCGGAGAGGAAACCAGCATCAAAGCCAGAGCCAGGTAAGACAGCCACTACTTTTGTTGTGGAGGAAATTGCAACATAAGTGAGAGGGTTGTGCTGTTTTATAATCAATCCAATTATTGTTATGGATGGTATTCCATGCTGTGGTGTAGCTTTGTTTGCAATTGAAGGTAGAAGCTGTTCACTTTCCTGGCTTCCTTGTCTACCCTCTCCCACCATATATTATCCAAGATGGGCTCCAAGCAGACAAAAAAATTAAATGTACACCTAGTACATTATTCCCATTAAGACATGTAATAGGTTGCTGTTGTCACATTTATTCAAAGTTGGGATTTCAGGCTTAACAAGCATCTAGAATCCAAATGCTGGCTCCATTTATAACTGTTATAGTTAGTAGCATTTAAAGTGATGTCCCATATAGAATGTATTATAAGGCTTGCTGGCAGTATTGAGTGGAAAAGTGCCTTGGTGCTTGGCCTCCTTTATGTTCTTGGGTCTCAGTACACTGTTATGACAGGGTTGAAAAACCCTGGAGCTTGTTCAGATATCTGCTGCTGGTTCAGCTTTCTGTTAATGTTTCATAATTTCTGGCTAATAGTGCTTAAGAATTTCTGGTACAGGAGAAATTCAAGACAGTCAGTGAGATTCTTGGGCAAAAGAATCTTCCCAGGCCAGCTCCTCTATTTACTAACCTTCTCTGGTCATTCATATGCTTATTAGTTATCAGCCAATAAAATAATGGGTTGATACATACAGCTAGTTTTCTGTGGGAAGTCCAGAAACATTCTTATATTTTGCGGTCTGGGACCTCCAGCAAATTAACATCCTCCAGTGCTACTGTTGCTGATAAGAGACCACTGATCTAATGGCCAACCAGAGCCACAATGCTTTTACAAAAAAAAAAAAAAAAAAGAATTAAATATTTATTTATTTATTTATTTATTTTTTGACTCTGTGAACTGGTAAATTGGAATACAGTTGTTGCTAAACAAGTAGATGTGTAGAGATGAGCTAAAAGATGTGAAGTAATGAGTATCATTTTGTGGGCTTGTAACAGAACTGCATCTGTCTCTACATTCTTTCTTAAATATAACTTCCTATTTCATTGTTTTGGCAGGAGCTTCCACCTCTGCGGAACCAATTCAGAACCCCCATGCTTCTTCTGGAGAAAACCCTAAACCTACAGGTGATGGGGGGGCGGGGAAGAGGATCAGGGACAACCAAGAAATGCGGAATGACTTTGGCACAGCTTAGATAAGCATTTTAAGCTGTTGAAGTAACAGTTTCTAACTCCTCTACTTGCAGCAGATGAAGAACAAACTTACTGCAGACTCCCTCGAACACTAATATCAGCTACAAAAGGAATGGTTGCTTTGGCCAGCAGGCTGTAAACTTATATTTCATGATATCACATGTCAGATGCACAGTGGACACTGGATAATTCTGCTGGCAGTCAGTCTGTGCACTCCTGGAATGGAAGCGTATCTGGGAAGATGTACCGTGTTCTTTCACACTCTGTGCTTCCTTCAAGTAAAGTGAATAGATGTGCTGCTGATGTGCAGTTTCATTATTTGGGTGATGGCATGGATTGGGGCAGGTAACATGGTGTTATCATCTGGCATCTGGGCTGCCTGTTTTGATTCTTGGAGTATTCTTGTACTATTTGGGTATTCCAACTTTATAATAAAAATGTTTGGCTATAACTTCCTGTCTCAGATTTTCCCCAAGTACTTGCATGATGCTATAGCAGTAACAAAGGTTTTAAAAAGACATTTAGTCCAGAGTGGAAAAACCGGTGTGTGTATGGAAGCATTACATAGCATCATATTTCCCCATTCGTTTTCCCTTTGCAATGCAAATATATAGGCATACAAGATGCACTGTTATTTCTGTTGTTGTCTTTGACTCATTCTCAGTTATCAGAGGTGCATTCTTCCATTTGCAGTCCAGTACAAGCAGATAAATAGTGTCCATTATCTTCATAAATGTAATGCAGAATGCCAAAATAATATCACAGGCATTGGGCTTAGCAGCACTTTAATGGGTCTGTAGGCAACAGTGTTCTTGCTTTGTCACCCAGGTGTGTTTTATCAGTCACAATTGTAATAAAACACACCAGTATTCTATCTGCTGTTCTTATCTTGATGTGCAACTTAATTAGGGCACAGAAACACTAGTGATGCCCTTATTCCTCCCAAATATGGTTCCTTCTTGTCCAAACAAGCAAGCAGCAGATCTTCTAAACACCCTACTGGCGTGCACATTACTGGTGCATCTCATGATGGTGTTTAGAACTTGTTTATCATTAGGCAGGCCTCAGTCAACCTGAAAAATTAGTATCCATTCTTGTTCCTATGCTTGTAATAGGCAGATTTGTGGTCCAAATAGCACCACTACAATTTAGAAATCCCAACTGTTGTTTCAGAACTTGTTGTGATTTACCTATGGGTAGAGGATGCTGCTATAGCAATAACCTCACATAGCAATGTGTCTACATCAACAGTTGGCTGACCAACACCAAACTGGTTAACGGCCTACCTGTAACAATCTGAGGTGGTCCGTTTCTGGTAACAAGCCCATTTGTGGTCTGAGATGGCTTTCATCATCCACATATCTGGTGCTGTAGTGTCAGGGCAAGTCTCCATAATTCTGTGGTCATCTTCCTCATGTGGATGCGGGTTATGAAATGTCTCTTCTCTATGCCTGGGGCCCCCTCTCTGGAACTGCTGGTCAGCATAGAGGGAATATACAGTGAGCACAACTACCATTCTGCCATGTAAACTTGCATGGTTTTCTTGCCCAGAGATGCTGCTTCCACCTTCTGAGTGTCTTCCACTACTTTTTAATTTCCTTTGTCTGCAATTTGCTGTGTAAAACAGTGAATCCAAAAGCAGACATTGCTCATCTCATTGTGCTGGACCCATGCCCTTTCTATAGCTGGGATAGGCAAGAATGAATGTGTACAGCTAGAGCCACTTCTAATCTGCCACATTGGACTAAAACATGTCTACAGACAAGCTTGAAAAGGATGGACAGGCAGTTCCACAAGCATCAGGTAACAACCACTAGAGCAGTTTAATTGCTTGAGTATTGAGGAGATTGAGGTACACCCTCAGAATTTCAAAATGCCTTACAACAGCATCCGTGTAAAAGCAACTATTTAGGTGCAGCTTGCAGCATGATGCTTGTGGTCTTGACCAGCTGGGGGTAGGCTCCATATTGACTGCAGTGAAAAGCAGAAAAATGAACATGGTGGGTTTGCTAATCCCATGACTCTTTCAAAAGCAGCATTAAGTTGTCACGATGAAGTAGATGACACTGTTGGAGTTTGTGCTGCTCCTAGGGCTGTGGACTTCTTCAGAGAATTTTGATGTTTGTTTCAGTAAAATTTTCAGTTTGTCTTAAACTTGACCTGCTCTAAGCCTAGAGGAAATTCAGAGCCATCTGGGAAACTGGTATCATAAAAGAAGCTGGTTAATAGTTATAGATGTAGTTTCTGTTCTGAAAAATTAAGTCTGAAGGTGAGTGACAGACAGTGGGAGAAGGGAAATGAATTAGGCCATCATGTTTACTTTATTAAGAATATATTGCTTCTAGGAAGAGTTCCTACTCCTACCCTGTCTTTTTCCCCCCTGCTGAGCAGCCTGGGTTGTTCAAGGGCACTTACCTGACACAGCCCTTGTGTTCTAGACATGCCCTGAGGTGTACAAGTAACAAGTTCTGCTTCACAACAGAATCCACTTTTCTTGCCTGCTCCATAACTTAATTTATTTTCTTCACGTTTTAGCAAACCTAGACTTCGCTTTCATTTCCATCCACTCACCAAAGATTAACCAGCACTCAGTCTGCATAGCTATTCACTAAGGAAGTCAATGGCATACTCATGTAAGGGAAGGTTTTGTTGTGTAGTTTATAGGAGATTTTTGGTCTGACGTCTAAATACATGCTTACTAAATGTAAATCAAACTGAAAATAAATATGCTTTAGGTTACGAAGGGTCTAGTTTAATAATATTACTGACCATGCCAGATGTAGGATTGGTTATCAGTTTAAAATTTATAATGAGAAGTACTTGGGTGTTTTGAGACATATATTTCAGTATACCATTCAGACTATATATAGATACTGAATAAAGAATTTCAGAAAGTTCTTTAAATTACTTCTAGTTCATTAATTGCTCACCATTTTAGAATTGTAAAAACAAAACCACTGAACTGTAAGATTTGATGCCGTATTACCTAAGTCTAGTACATTAAAGAATAATACGTAAGAGACCATCCTTATCCAGTACCTTTTTGTAATTTTCATTTCTACCAATAATCCCAGGCAGGATTTAAAAACAAAAATTTGTCTGTCATTCATTATTCTCTAGCTTATGCAGATTGCTAGAGAACATAAAATAACAGATCACTTCTATAGCATCAGGAGACCAGATGGGGAAAAGAAAATCCATTACCTGTCAAACTTCAAGTTAGAAATGTTGGGTCATGCTTACCTTGCAAAACAGCCACAGATCACACATTCATTCATTCCCCTAGGTTCAAGATCCAAAAAACATGGAAGAGGAGAAACCCTTATTTTGCAAAATCTCTTGAAAGTTTTCAGATTTTGAAATAAGGGAACAGTAAACTGTAATTTAAAATTCATCCTGACATGCTTATATTAGACTCTGGGTGGTGACTACCAGTTTGCTAAAAAGTTTATGGGAACATACTGTTATCCATTATGTTATGCTAGGGGTTGTCAACTGGGGGTACTCAGACCCTAGGGGGTACTTGAGAAGGCCTTAGGGGGTATGTGCAGGTGGGTG
>NW_005842105.1:767595-778931 GCF_000455745.1 Alligator sinensis
ATTCAGCTGCGTGCCACCTTCCCCCGCCCCGCCCCGCCCCCGGCATCCTGCCACCAGGGTTACACTGATGCAAAAAGGTTGAAAACCCCTGTGCTATGCAATATATCCCATGCCAGCTACTCCTCCTTTCATCTCCCTTCCACCCACCCCTATATTTTCACATTAATATAAAACAAAATACTGAACAAACTACACCTGAAGCTCTACCATGAAAATGTCTAAGCTAATGAGCCTGCCTGTGTGCTGTTTGCAGTTCAAGAGATGGGGTTCAGCACATGGAGTGCTGTGGTATGTTTGAGGAGTGTAGGTTGTGGTATGTTGGAGGCATTTATTTTTAGTGAGTTTGTGCAACTATAGAAGTTCAGATATTGTTTTATCAGTGAATCTGATGTTATTGCTTTTATGTTTAGTTTTGAACATCTGAATTACAACTTCATCTAGTGTCTAAATGATCTTTCTTTGCATCTCTTTAATTCAAAATTCTAGTATTTTTTTTCTTTTTCAAGTCTGTGCTTAAGGTTTTTAAGAATACATCAACTTTTGCTTTGTTTATAGATCTTTTAATATGTCATACTAGTGCTCAGTAATTATAGAATTATATATTTTATTAGTTGAAAGTAATGCTGATTGTCATTTGTCTTTTGAAATACAATTTTCTGTCCCTTGTGGCCAAATCTGGTTCTTTGCCTGGCCAGAACTTGGATTTATATCAAAGATTTGTCCTTTTAATACAATCATATGGCCCACTGCGTTAAACTTGGTTTATGTCCTTTGAATTATTGTCTTCAATTATTCTTGCATATGGAAGGAAGGGGGTGGATATTTGTTTGTAAACTAAATTTAAATATTTGCTTATTTCCCTGAAGGTTCATCCTTATTTTAGGGCAGATTATTACAGGAGGTTATTGCTATATTGAGAGACAATAGCTAATCAGGCCAAGTCACAGGACATCACTATTTACTTAGCTGGATTATCTAACTTCTTCCTCTGAGTGAAGACTTAAAACACATGCATATGTCCTCCTATGTTGTTATAAATATTTCAGAGTATTGAATTGCCCATCTGTGAGTCATAAAAGAAGAAAAGAGAAGAACAAGATATGAACAAAATTATTGGCTCATGGTAAAACAAATTTATGTTCCTGGATGAATGCAGAAAGTAGTTACAGGATCAAAGGTTTTATTTAAAAACAAAACAAAACAAAACCCTACCCATTATGACCTCTTTGGGTGCCTGTACACGTGCAGGACGCCTGCTCCAAGTCATTTTAATTAGAATACAACAGAGCAGACTCAATTAATCAAACAGCCTTTCTATCACGTGTATTCAGTGTCCCTGTGTTTCAAAATGGCAGTAGAGAAGCTTTAACCAAGCTCGTCGAACAAGCTTTAATTCACCCCTGCCGTCATTTTCAAGTGCAGGACACTGAATACATAAGGTGCTGCTGGCACTTTAAATTAAAGCAGCTCCCAAGAGCTGCTCTAATTAAAACACCCCGTCCCCTCTCCTACTCTAGAGCATGTGTATAGATGCCCTAGGTATTTTCTAAAGGTAAGCAGCATGCAAAGAAGGTAGTGTTACAGTCTTAGAGCTCAGGTTCTCTTGCTCTTAACTCTCAGTGAAATCTGGTCAGTATTTATTACTGGTATTTAGAACCCTGATTGCAGTTCATTAATTTTCCAGTAACAGTGCCAGCCAGTGAGGAGGAGAAATCAAAATGTACACCATCCCTTTCCCAGCAATTCAGAGGATCAAATGCAAGTTGTACCTGCTTGAGGTTGGTGCTAGTGGTGCTTCATTGGTGTGTCTGGATTTACCATGTTAAGTGGTTTGGTCCCAGTTTGAAACGCACAGATTAGGAAATACATTTAGCTATGTAGAAACAGACTTGACCAGGAAGGGTTTGCTGGTAAAAGCTTGCTTAGTGAGTGTTCAGGAATACATAGAACACTATAAATTCTGAAGTAAAGAAAGACGGACTCCCTTGTTATAGGTAAGTGCTGTGAATAGATTTTACTCAGAGCTGTATAAGCAAACACTCTTAGTGGGGGGTACAGTTTAAGTGTAGTTTTTACTGGTGTTGTAGGTCTAGATTATGTCAGTTCCCCAGCTAAATAAAGCAGCATACAGAATAGATACCAATATATTATCAAAGTATTCTCTAGTTAAATGTTTATAATTTGTAAATGATCCTTTTTTATAGGGGTCTAAATGTAGTTTGTTAGAGCATAAACTCTAGCTAATATTTTATATTGGTGCCTGTCAATTAGATTTTATTGTAAAAAGTCTCTAATCTTACTGTACCACTCAAATTAGCCCTAAAGGCATTGGCTATTTAAAGAATAGAGGCCATATCCCTAAGGCTTCAGTCTACTTTACTGTTACCAAATAATTTCTGTGTTTTTGAATGCCAGCTCTCTCATTCTATAGTGCATATGCTTCCTTAAAAAAACACAACAGTTTTATAGATTTTGACATTCTGTAGAATCTATAGTAATATCTTGCACTACCAGAACATGAAAAGTGATATTGCCAACCCATATGCATATATTTTCCTTTTCTTACAAAAAAGGACAGAATACCATAATTACTTCAGATGTGTCTAAATATTTGCAATAGCTATTTTTACAACCTACCTTTAATCCACTATAGGTGAAACTTGTTCACAGTGTTTGTCTAAACAGGAAAGCTATTCATAGCCTGTTTCTCTGGAATTCAAAGCACTGTAGGTATTTTAGAATCCATTTTGCAGATTAAGTTAGACTGGAGAGAGCCATTCTTATTTTGGAGTATATCAATATAGAGAGGTATTTCACCCTGGCTTATCTGGCCACAGCTATTCTGGTCAGTGTTCTTATGTAAAAAAGCCTGTGGTTAGAATCCCTCATAAACAGCTTCTAGCAGTCTGTCAGGCCATTATTACAAAAGCATGTGCAAGTTGCCCTGTTGTTTTTTGATGCAGTAGAAGGACAAAGAATGGAAAACTGTTAGGTTATCTATATTGTGCACAACTCAAGAAGCTCAAATTTCCATTTTCACTACGTGTCTAACTCTCTTACTCTTCAACACAGGTACTGATGTGTTGCCTTATTCATGTGCATTGCAGTTAAGTTGCAGGTGTATTGGTAGCCATGTTTCCAATTACTGTATTTACTGAAATCCAAGATGACTTTGGATTTAAGGTGAAACTCCCATAATTATATTCTATACATGGAAGATGATAACAACATTACAACTATAATAAAATTATACTTTTCTATGTATTTAATCTAATTATTGGGAGTTGTCTTAAATTTGTCTCCACTGCACCAAGGAAAGCAGCAGCAGGGGGGCAAGAGGCCTTTTCCTTGGCCCCCCCTGCTGCACCTGCCACTTGCCCCTACCCCCTTGCCACCTGTCCCTTTCTTGGTACCTGCCCCCCAGCCATTTGTGCCCCCTGTTGCCTGCCCTTCCCACATGTGGTATGGTATCTCAAATGGCCCAATGTGTGCTCACCAGATTTTGCATAAATATTCACATCTACATGAGAAATCTTAATCAAACCTTAACATTTGTAGGAGGCTATATGCAGGGCCTGTGCATGTGGCTTTAAATTAACTGTCATCTTTGATCATACTGGTATTATATGAATTGTTTCTGGTGACCAGTTCCAGGTCCTTTGGAGGAAGTAGCAAGAATCTTTATAATGGATGATCCTAAAAGAGTTTAGCCACAGCAGAAATTTCACCGTGATCTCAGACAGTTGTTTGGCTGATGCCTCAAGCCCAGCAGGATATATCATGTATTTCTTTTTTAATACCATCTAGCATAACATGGGATGTTCTCATTCATGAATATTTAATCCTTTAAAAAAATTCTGCTACAATACTGTAAATACTCTTGTGGGTGAGCTCTACTTGCTGAACTGCATGTTCTACTGGAATATGCTCTGGAAGTTCTACTTTTACTGTTTTCCCAACATCTGTGGCTTGAATGACATCTTGAAAGGACATATGTCCTTTCATCTCCTGTTTTCTGCTTATTTACTCTTGAATTTTTAGTCTTCTAGGAAATAGAGCAGCCATCTTTTTAGGTTCCTGGAAACTAGTATGATTGTGACATTGCACACCCATCTTTACACAATCCTGGGCTACTGAGAGGTTATTTCATGCGTTTAAAACTTGTTTTTCTTCTAATCCCTCAAGCCCTTTACAGAACTCATTTAAAAAAGGAACAATGATGCTTTCCTTTGCACATTAATTTTTCACATGATTTTATAGCGTAAACATACGCCTATTATTTAACTATTGGAGAAAATAGTATAGGTATCCCTATTTAGTATGCTTAATATACAGAGGAAATTGCCTTTTGGACACTTCTTTATGGATTTGCATATTGAAAGATTGAGTCCAAACGGAAGCATTGGGCACTGTATTATGCAAGTTATCTCCACACAAACATTCAAGGTCTATCTTCCTGTGACAGCCAATAATTGTAACTCTATCATTGTTCCTTGCACATACTGGTAAGCCACAGCTAAGATGTTCTGAAACTGTTTGCCTTTATATTTTTGAAATGGACTTGGTTTTGATTGAACTGGTACAGTCTGCTATGGCTTATCTCCAGAGCAGGGGTGGGCAATATATGGCCTGTGGGCTGTATCTGGCCCACCAGTTGTCCCATCCAGCTGCAGCACCTGAGGGTGGGAGGGCTGCACCCTATGCACTCCATTCTGTTGCATCTGGGGCCAGGTCAGGCAGCACACAGACTCCTCCACCCCCTTCCCCCTACACCCATCCCTCTCCCTGCCTGGTGTTCTTTTGGCACTGTGACTGCGCAATCCTGCCACTGGTGGCCAGCAGCTGGGTCTGCATGGGAAGGGGCACAATGTAGTGCACCAAAAAGCCATCCTGGGTGCCTGCCTGCCATGATGGGCTTCTGCCACCACTGCACTGCTAGTCCGTGCTAGCTGTGAGGGAGGCTCGGCCTGAGGCAGCTGTCCTCAGCTTTTCTGGTGTGGCGCGACTGCTGGTGGCTGTGTTGCCAGGACTGTGCAGCACCAACAGGAAGCCAGGCCAGGTGGCAGATAGATGCGGGGGCCAGAGGAATCTACATGCTGCCTAACTTAGCACAAACTGCAGCAGAGTGGTGTGGGGCACCCCCTCAGGCTCTTGGTTGTGGCTGGGAGGCCACATAGGATCAATTGCCCTCCTCCCTCTCCTCTTCTCCCTGCCTCCAGCCCTCAACAGCTCCCCAAAAGTCC
Source organism: Alligator sinensis (assembly GCF_000455745.1). Classification (NCBI taxonomy): domain Eukaryota; kingdom Metazoa; phylum Chordata; order Crocodylia; family Alligatoridae; genus Alligator; species Alligator sinensis. Next base: position 772,839 of record NW_005842105.1, read on the forward strand.
CTAAGTAGTCCTCCAGCCCAAATAATTGCCCACCACTGCTCTAGAGGGACTAAGTGTGGCAACAGTTTTGTTTCAGTCATTAATCTGAATTTCATTCTGCCATAGAGTGTCTCCTTACATTTGGTAGAAGATTGAGCAATAGGAAAACTCTCACTTGTGTATTACTCAGAAATTGATGCAAGTACTAGTAGGCGCATACCTCTCTTTGTGTGAATGCTGAGCAGCTAACTAGTTTTGGGTATAGCATCGGTCAGGGTGGATCCAGAACAGGTGCAGTGGTGTAAATGCAGCCACCCCCCTTCAGTTGATGCCAAGGGAGCATTAGTCACTTCTTTTTTAAAGCCTTGAAGCAAGTAAGAATTCTCCCCCTCCTTTCCCTTTGGTAGTCAGTGGCATCTCCTCTCTTATCCCCTCCCTCCCCTTCTTCTCCCCCACCTATCACTGCTGCTGTCCCTGTTTGCTGCAGCTGTGGCAGTGGGTGGGTTTCTCCTTCCTGCCTGGTCCTCTAGGTGTTCCTTTCTGCTACCCCTGCTGAGTCTTGCTCCCCGTGCAGCCTGGCTGGAGCCAGGCAGAAGCAGTATTGAAGTCTGTCTTCCCCCTACCCCCCATGGGAGGGGAGGGGACATGGTACCGAGCATGTAGGGCAAGGGTGAAGGGGATGGACAAGAGAGGTAGATTCTTACCTGATGAAGAAACTTAAAAAAAAGTGTTTGTTTGCTGCTCCCACAGGGTGATCCCTGCCCTGGTTGCCAGGAGAAAAAGATGCTGGGAGCAGGGGTGTAACCACACCTACAGTACCAGTTGCTGCTCTTGACCCTTCTCCCACCCCATATGACAAGATCCTGACTCTGCTCTCGGCATTGGTCCATGGCTTGATTTAGACATTTTTACAGGTGCAAATTCAAGACCAACTTGATGTGTCCATTTGGGATATGGTGAGAAAAACTGATCCAGGTGGAATTCAACTTGTCTTTGTGATCAGCATATGTATCCAAAGGGATTGTAGAAGGCCACTGAACTGGGCATTAAGAATAAAGCTGAGCAGAAAAAGATAAAATCTGAAGGATGGTCTGGTAGGATAAATCCACAATCCCTTTCCTCTTCATTTAGGTGCTTTGCTGTGTTCTGAGGGGCATGGCCCAGGCCGGCATACTGGAGGCTGTCTGTGGTTGCTAGGAGTCTGCTGGGAATAAATGAGCTCAAAACATGGAGAATTTTCTCAAGCCTGAAGTACAAGATGGCTTATGGCACTATGGACAGGGTTGAGAAGTCAGGAAAGATGGGGCCCTTGATGCAAGGTATTGTTTACATTTTGGTTTACAGTATGTTTGGGGAAAGTGGGTAGACTTATTCAGAACATGGAAATTGGTATTAATGGACAATCCCTTATTTTACTAGGGGGAGGGGATAGCTGTGAGGGAGAACTGAAGTCGCCCAGTTCCTGGATGCAGGCAAAGCAAAACTTAGAATAGGTAAATCTTTCTCTGGTGCTTTTTCTTGTCAAGATTTATTTTATTCTTAAGATTTTATTACAGCCAATTTGCCACTGCCTGCCTCCTTTCCCACCTACTTGTCACATGCAGCCTTGACTCTGCTCTGGATACTGCTCTTGCTATTATAGTGAGGGCAGAAAGTGGTCCCTAGTGAGAGCAGAAGCTTGCACTCCATTCTCTTCCTGTTGGTTCTTTTTGATGAGGGTGGCCCCAAAATGGCAATCAGAATTCACCATACTTAATTGAGACCAATATTGAAGTTGTCTGTTGACTGTACAGTGACTTACAGATAGCACCAGAGGCCCAGTAAAAGAATAAAAGTTAAGTCTGTCTCAACTACTAGGTTGGATTGTGACAGGTATTTTATACAGATACATTCCTTAGATTTAACTTTCTCCCAGTTTTCCTACTGATGTGACAAACCGAACAGTGTCTTCCATTGTGACTAGCCAACACAGCAGAGCATTTTTTTTCTTCTCACTGAAGCGGATGCTTTCTCATGCAGCAGAAAGTGCATTAGCTGTTGTGATAACTTTAAAGAAAAGTTCAACTCTATTGTACATCCTTATCCCAGGTCAGAAAGATATCCTGACATTTGGAAGAATACTCAACTTTGCTGCATCTGGCAGTAACTGCCTGGATCCTCTGATATGCCTGTAACAGTTCAAAGTTAAACCATGTTTCTCAAAGGGCACCAAAAAAAGTAAGTGCAAGTAATTGTGGAAGGGTGTGTTCTTAGGATGAGCTGAATTTTATTTTTTCTATTGTTGGCAATTTTTTTTTTTTTCCTAAATGAAAGAGTAGTCAGGCCTGAGAATTAATAACGCAAACCTCTTCACTCTGGGCACATGCCTGCCTGTTTTCTCTTCAGTTCAGTTTTGCTATTGTTGACTATAATTGCTTTTCAGAACCTGGGAAAGAACTTGCATGTGAGCTCCCCAGAGTAATATATGAGTGAAGTTACCCTGACATGAAACATGATAGTTCAGCAATGGGAGCAAAGTTAGACCACCTCCGAATTTGTGAAAAACCCACTGTATGCCTCAATGCAAGACTATTTTAACATCTGTCCAATTCTAAATATGGCCGTTATATATAGGGCAGTGATTCTTAACCAGGGTGTCACAAGATCCTCTTAAAGGATCGCCTACATGATTCACAAAGTAAACCCAAAAATTGCAACTAGGACCTGTTGAGATCTTTTTGAGTTCTTTGCAACAGAAGAATTGCTCTATTATTTTTCTGTAGTCAAGATACAAGTGAAAGTTAGGAGCTGGCATTTTCCAAGTAGTGCCTTGAGTCTAAAGAGGTTTAGAACCATTGATCTAAGCTTTATCGTGTGGATGAATGTTTTGTCATTCGTGAACGTGTTAACACAGTCACATCTCATGGCATTATGATTTAGTGTCACACCTGTAGTAAGAAGCTGATTTGTGTAATTAGTTTAAGTATAATTAAGGTTTTTATCATTGTTTTAATGTTGTGGTTATTTGCTTGTTGCCGTTAGAGTACACATTTAAATTTGTATCTTGGCATCTCTACTTACTTTTAATTCCTTATGAAAATAAGGGCATTCAGTTTGTGCATCTCTAGTGCTAAAAATGGGTTTACAACTGTGGGGGCATGACGAATGAAGTTCAAAGGTTGGGAATTTCAACAGCCTCATGAATTTGGACATGCTGTTTGTACTCCAAGTGCCAAGGTATACATTGACAGCATAACTAGTCCAAAATACTTGTGCAATATAGCTATGTTAATATTGTTGGAGGACTTTAATCTTTGTATTTTCTGACCTTTGCAGTGATATGCTTCATTATTCTTATTCTTAAGTATTGTCTTCTCCTTGGACATCATTGCTCCATACTAACTTGACTATCACTGCATTACCGAGAAGTAGCCCATGACAAAGCCCTTGCTTTCTAATGAAGGAGGAATAAAGGATTCACTGTGGGTGTATTCTGAGTGTAACTTGTTTTATTTATACCTGATCAGAATTTCTGAAAGAGGGACAGTTAAAGAGCATGCATAAATAACTTTATTTCAGATAGTTCAGGCCAGCATCAATGCCCAGTTCCAAGAGAGTAACTCTGTATCAAGGAGTGACTCAAATGACAGATTTGGGACTTGGTCTGCAGACATACCTCCTCCCAATAGCTGCTCAGAAGAAGGAGGTCCATAAACTTCTTCCAGTTTTTTTTTTCTTGGGGCTTCCATCTTTCATTGTCTTTGGAAAGGTTAATAGATGTCTGATACATGAGAAACTTAGTCCTGGGCCTCTGTCTGATGGAAGTAAGAAGCAATGCTGTCTCTGGCTCTTTTGCCTCCAGTTTTGATATATGCATCCTGCTTTATAGTTGCAAAGGCCCTTGCCTACCCCTTACTTAGATCATTTATTGCCTACTAATGGAGGAATGGGTGCAGATTCCCTTAAAGCTGTTGCTGTTTGCCTAGGGATAGTTAGAGCAGTAGTTCCCAACCTTTTTGGACCGCAGACTGGCAAACCATGGACCAGAAGTGACCATAGACTGGCAAGCCATGGACCAGCATATTGTATGCCAGTCACTTCCAGACTTCCAATCTGGCAGCCAACCTTCCTGTGGACCAGCAGCCAACCCTTCACGGCCCGGGGGTTGGGAACCACTGGGTTAGAGAACTACAAAGTGCTCACTGTTCCCATGGTCTGCATGTGTCAAGGATTAAACCAAGAGAAAGTACTGGTTTATGCCCCACCCTGGTTTTTGGGAGCTTTTTTTTTTTTTGCTACTTTAGGCTTCTCTGAAGCATATACAGGTACCTTTCCAATAATTCATCCTGCTTTTCCTTTGTAAAAATAGCAAAACTGTCAAACTTGGTATTTCTTGTTTTGTCTGACCTGCAGAAGTAGACTGAGCACTTTGATTGAAAGGATGGGAGTAGTATACTTTTTAAGAAAGAAATCTGATGACTCAATTGCGTATAAGACTTCTAACATGCATTTAACTGAAACAGAGGTCTAATAAGTTTGACAGAGTAAATATCTATTTCATTCAGGTTCCACAACCTTGGTATTTATGAATCTTCTTACTGATCCAGTCATTTATAGCATCTCACCCAACTGGTTAGACGAGGTCTCTGATCTAATGTAAAAACCCAAGCAGATCTTCCCCCCCCACCCCCACAGTCTTTTATTTTTTTTTAATTCATTGTAGACATTTTTTAAAGCATCTGAAACGCACTTTTTCATTTTAGATCACCTTTAAAGCCTCATCTACAGTAGTCTTTGAAGAATATTTGAATTTGATTTTAACATAGTACCAGATAAACTTCAATTTTAAATACAGTTTCAGACAAAATGGACTTCAACCAACAAGTTGGTGAGCTTGTCCTGTGAGATTCTGAATGCTTTCAGTGTTTTCTAACAAGTAAGAGTACGTGGTGCTCACAGAATATCTGGATCTAATCCAGGATCTGATTTATTGGTACAAGGAGGGGCAAGCGGAATCATTTTCAAAAAAGTATACTTCTACCTAGATTGTAACTGTAGTTCTCAAATCCAGGTAAGTACCTAGCCTTGAATAACTTTCAAAATCAGTTTTAGCCAAAACTTTTGCTCTAGCCACACTTTTAAAAACCATATTACCTCAACAAGAATTTTTAAAATATGTTTTACTAACACTGAAACTCATTTGCACTTAAGTTTTGTTGGCATACCTGTGGTGTTTAGTAATGTGAAAACCCATAACCAACATAGGAATGCCTGTAATAGCCCCAGCAAAGGCATAGCTATACCAGTGAAAAATCCTTTTGCTGGTCTAGTTCAGTTCATTTGGGGAACTGGTTTAAGTTATACTGATGAAAGAGATTTTTCCTCCTGTTAATGTTGTTTCTTGATACAGACATACTGGCACAGTTGCTTATGTATAGGCAGGGCCGGCCCACAATTTTTTGGGGCTCCCTGACGTGAAGAAGCCGGCAGTGGTGGGGGGGAGGAGTGGCGAGCAGCCAAAGAAACCGGCATCGGTGGCGGTGGGGAGTGGGAGAGGGAGTGGGAGTGATCATGCACGTGGCTCTTCTCTGGACTCTCAAGCTTCTCCACATCATTTTTGAATTGTGGAGCCCAAAACTGGACGCGGTACTCCAGCTGCGGCCTCACCAAGGCCGAGTACAATGGGAGAATGACGTCCCGGGATTTGCATGAGAAGCATCTATGGATGCAAGCCAGCGTTTTGGTCGCTTTACTAGCCACAGCATCGCATTGAAGGCTCATGTTCATGTTGTGGTCAATCATGACCCCCAAGTCCCTTTCATCTGTAGTACTAACCGGCATAAAACTGCTGAGCCTTTAAGCATGCTGCTGGTTTTTCTTCCCAAGGTGGAGAACCTTGCATTTTTTGGTGTTAAACACCATCATGTTCTTGTCCACGTATTTCCTGAGCCTGTCAAGGTCAGCCTGGATTGCCCTCCTGTCCTCAGGTGTGGATGCTTTACCCCAGAGTTTGGTATCATTGGCGAACTTGGCCAGTCCACTTCTGACTCCAATGTCCACATCATTAATGAAGATGTTGAACAAAATAGGTCCAAGGACAGAGCCTTGGGGGACCCCACTGGTCACAGGGCACCA
>NW_005842105.1:779100-805805 GCF_000455745.1 Alligator sinensis
TGTCCAGGTGATAGGTCACCTGGTCGTAGAAGGAAATGAGATTGGTCAAGCAAGACCTACCCGCAACAAACCTGTGCTGGCTGTCCCTCAGGATGTTGGCATCGGCCAGTCCATTAAGGATGGCCTCTTTAATAAACTTTTCTAAGACCTTCCCCGGGATAGAGGTCAGGCTGATGGGCCTGTAGTTTGCCGGATCCACTTTCCTCCCTTTCTTGAAGATAGGCACCACATTGGCCTTCTTCCAGTCTTCGGGCACTTCACCAGAGCACCAGGAGTTCTCAAAGATCTGTGTATGATGCTCGCCAGTTCCTTGAGTTACCCTGGGTGTAGAATGTTGGTATCCAGCCTTTCAAGGTGTTCCTTTATGGGGTCAGCATTGATGGAGGGCAGGGGATCACCCTCACCCGGACCTCCCTGTCCTGTAGTGAGCATGGGTGTCCCGTGGGACTGATAAAAGACCGACACAAAGTACCCATTTAGTAGGCTGGCTTTTTCCTGTGCGTCAGTTGTCAGTTGTCCCATGTGGTTTAGCAGGGGTCCAGTGTTGCCCTTGCTTTTCCTCCAGCTCCCCACATATCTAAAAAAGAACTTTTTTATTGTCCTTGATACTAGTAGCTAGTTGGAGTTCTGTCGCAGCCCTGGCTTTCCTGGTTTGCTCCTTGCAGGTCCAGACCTGTGCGGAATATTCCTCCTTGGAGGTGGATCCCGTCCTCCATTCTTTGTAGGTCTTTCTTTTTAGACGCAGGATATCCGCTAGTTCCTTGCTGAGCGAAGCAGGCTGGTGTGCCCTTTTGCTGGCTTTCCTCTGAGATGGAATAGCCTTAGCTTGTGCATCAAGGATTGCTCCCTTGAGGAGCAACCACTCTTCCTGAACTCCCCTCCCCTTGGGGTCATGGTCCCTTAGGGCCTCACCAACAAGCCTCCTGAGCTTGTCAAAGTCAGCTTTCTTGAAGTTGAGGACTTCTTGCATTGCTGACTTGACTTGCTAGCTTTACAGTGATTGGTGAAGGTGATCAGCTTGAGGTTGCTGTCACCCAGCTTCCCTTCGATCGTTAGGTCGCTGATTAGGTCGTCCCTGGTTGCCAGTACCAGGTCAAGCAGCGTTTTACCTCTCGTTGGCCCGTAGACTTCTTGCGTCAGATAGAGGTCATCCACGCACTTATGGGGGGGGGGCCAAACTTTTTGACAGATGTGCCACAAGGTAGCTGTGTGTGCCACTTGTGGCACAGGTGCCGTATGTTGGCCACACTTGTCATATGAAAAGGAACCATCCTTAATCTATTTTGCTTTATTTTCACCAATGGCAAAAATATTCTGTCCTGCTTCTGAGGAAAATCCTATCATTAGTTTATTGCCTATGAAAATTATGTATGTTGACCCCCACTCTAAGTTTATCCAATTCCAGAGAGCACCTTCTACTAAACAGTGACTCTTTGCTTCCAAAAACTGCTTGTCTCTTTGTCTACTACAAAGATGTCCTTTGACCATAGCCTCAAGGACTGCAGCCTGTAACACCTTGATAGAAGCTGTTCTTTTAACACGTTAACTATAAATTTGTTAGGGGTCACTTGTGTCCAAAAAGAATTATTTAATTGATTAGAGGATGTAGAATTTTAGAATATTAGTCTTAATATTCTGTTCCACTAAATGTATTGTGTAGCTTTAAAACTGGGAGAGGACTGTAAGTGGTTGTGATACCATGCCACTTCTGTGTTCTTAAAGGACAAAAGGTTATGTTTGTTTCTCTCCGTCATACTTCTCTTTCGGAATGATATTTCTTGTTACAATAACACCCAGAAAGAATTAGGTGCTGTATAAATTTACAATTTATGACATGTCTGCGTAGGAGAAAATGTAAGTGCACAGTTGTGGCGGTAACATGTGGACAGATTCTTTTTCAGATGCTAATGGATGTACACTCCTTAGCCATTATTAGTTAGTCTGTTACTTGTAATCATTCTGGTGGAGGAGAGTATTTTGGTTGTTTCTGTTTTGCCGTTGAAGGATTCAGGAATGAAATAGCTATTTAAGCAAATGTGGCCCACCTTGTGCTGTGGTTAATTTAACTACAGCAGGGGTGTCCAACCTTTTTGAATGTGGGGCCGGATCATGAACTTTTTATCGCCCAGTGGGCCAGCAGGAGCAGGCGCTTGTGCGGCCTGTCCAGTCCGGCCACAGCCTGGGGGCGCAGGGCTCAAGGGGTGCTGCCTGCCCCCGCCGTGTCCTCCCTGCCACCTGGGTGGCCTCAAGGATGCTCCCACACCTGCGCACCTGGGCTCAGCAGCCAGGGGGACATGTGGGAACTCTACAGGGGGGTGTGGGATGTGCAGGGACACCTCCCTGCTTCCTCTCCCCTGAGGCAGCCTGAGCCCAAGCAGCAGGGGTCCCTCACTCCCCGGGGCTTACGACTCACCACCCCCAGTGTGATGTCTGCGGGCACGGGGGGAAGTGGGGAGGTAGGAGCGGCGCCGACTTCCTGCCCCGACAGCCACAGCGGCAGCAGTATCTCCCGCAGGCCCGGCTGCAGTATCTCTCTGAGCTGGCATCCACGCCCCCTGCGCCTGCCCGCGCACTGCACTGTGACCTGCTCCAGCCCACACGGCTGGCGGGGCCCGGCGTAGGGAAGGGCTGGCATGCAAATGAGGAAGGGAGGGGTGGGGCTAGGAATGGAAACCCTGCAATGTGGGAGAGGGGAGGAGCTGGCATGCAAATGAGGAAGGGAGGGGTGAGGCGAGGAAGGGACACTGAAATGAGGGGGGAGGGGAGGAGCTGCACCGAGTCGGCAATGTCAAGCTGACGCGGTGCGCGTGGGAACCTTGTCCCTTCCCTAGCCCTTCAGCAGCTATTAGGAAGCTGCTGAGGGGTTGGGGGAAGGACAAGGGGTGGGAACGAAAGTAACCAGTGTTTACTTTCGTTTCCCGTCGCAGCACTGTGGGCCACAGAAAATGACTTGGTGGGCTGCATGGTGGCCCACGGGCCACATGTTGGACAAGCCTGAACTACAGGATGGCACCCTGGAGGTTTACCAGACAGCTGGTTTTGGTTTCTGAAAATCCACTTGGATTTTGGGGAAACTTTCTCTTTAACAAAAATGAAAAAGTTTACATCACTTGATTTTAACTGACCCAGGTTACTGGAGCTTTTTTTACTCCAGTGATATGGATAGCGATACCTATTAAGTTTAATGTTGGAGATGGTACCCCAGACAAGAATCTCAGTTGACCAGGATCTTTTAGTATTGATTGGCAACTGTTTATTAGGACATTACTGATATCCAGGATGTTTCTAGAGCTAGATTGGTACATACACACGGACAAACACAATTGATGGTTTACCTTTGCTTGACAATACTCAGTAGTGAAACTGCTACAGTTTTTCAATTGCACTGTTGGCCAAATGACTTGGTTGCAGCAATGGAAGTGACCAGCTCTAGTGGTATCATGCTTTGCTTTGCTAAAATTATCCACAGCAGCAGACCTGTTTGAATATTTGTAGACTCAGAAAAGTCATGCTGCATTGGCTTACTTCCTTTCCTCATATGGAAGATGTTTTTTCACAACCCGAAGGGGTAGTGATTTTTTTTCCTTATAAAATAGTAGTGAGGGCTTAGACTTCACGCTTCCTGAAGAGAGCTGCCGAATTGCCATTAGATGGATTTTTCAAGACCTTACCAAGTCTTGTGAGTTGCCATCATTAGAGGTCTAAATAACTTCTTTAAAAAGCTATTAATCTGAAATTTGGAAGAATTTCAAGAAATGATTGTAATATAATTTCTGGTGCTTCTGAGTGCCTGCCAATTTTTGTAGTTTTAGTTGTTTTTCTCTTTCCTTTTGGGCTTTGTGAAAGAAGCATACACAGGGAAGAACTACTATAGTAGTTGCAAATGAAAGTAAGATAAGGTGCAGTCAAATCTGTATGGGAAACTTTAAAAAATTTTTCTTGAGGGTTTGTTTTTTTTGGTCGGGGGGGTTATGGTAACTGGCAGCTTGTAACAATAGCAGGTAGAAGACTTGTAGCAGAAAGTGCATTTTTTTAAATTCATTATAAGAACATTGTGCTCTGTAAGCTAAGACGTTCCCCAGAGGAAGTACTGTAACATACATTTGCTAAATATGTTCTCTTAATGTTGTCAATATACTCTCTGAAGGCATTGTTATAACCTACAAGGACTAGATGAGATCAGCATTCTTAGCACCTGTCAGTGCAGTAGCTTGGAGGACTGGGTCCTAAAAAATGAAGGGAATAATGTTATGTTAATCCACTGGTTCCCAACCTCGGGTTGCAACCCAAATGAGGGCTGCACAGGCAATACCAGTGGTGCCAGACACAAAAGACGAGCCATGCCACATGCCGAGAGCCCCCCCCCCCCCCCAGACAGCCATCGCCGCCACACTCTGCTCCCAGCAGCGGGGCGCAGCAAAAAAACGTTGGGAGCCACTGTGTTAATCAATTGTCAAGGTTAGCACCCACATCTTCTCAATGTTAATAACGTAGGATCGTTGACTTAATACTGAACTTGCCCAAATGAAATACAGGTTTCCCTTGCCAACCATGGGGGTTAGGTTCCTGAAATTTCCCATGGTTGACAAAACCAGCAGGCCTGGGGGAGCAGGGGCTTGTGGGTGGGGTTAAGGGACACCAGCAAGGCTGTGGTGGTTGGGAGAGGGGGTGGGGTGAAGTGAGAGGCACAAGCAGGGCCAGGGGGACTGTGGGGACTATTTTCCAACTGTACCCCCCCGCCTTCTCTGAAGTGTGGATACTCAAAACTGTGATTGGCAAAACCGTGGTTGGCAAGGGAAACCTGTACTATAAAGTAGGTATGGCATTTTCTCACTTTAGGCAGTCTCATATATTTTGCAGACTCCCTAACTATCACCTTGCTGTTAGTTTAATTTTTGTAGTTGGTTATGGATTATTAAAAATCAACTATTTTAGCCTTTTACTAGTATCATATAATAGCATTTAATGGGTTAAAATTCATTGTGCGAGGCCTGTGAGTAACATCCATGTTTTTAGTAATATTGAAGTGATGTTGTAGACCCAAGGAAAGGTACTGTGGTGCCCAAAAGCTTGTCTGAATCTATCCCAACCATGCAGCAAGTCCAGTAAAAACTGCAAAAATCCTGACCTCACATGATTTTTTTTTAATATTGCTCTCTCAAACTTGCATAATTGTCCTATTTAATCAGTTTGAAATTTAGACAGAAGGGGTGCCTGTAGACATGAAGGATGCATGCTCTGTCGCACTATAATTACAGCACATAGGAGCAGACTTGATTGAGTCTGTTGGAGCGTGCTAATTAGCATGCTCCAGCAGCTTGTCTTGTGTATTCAGCATCCCCCTGCTTCAGAATGGCAGTGGAGGTGCTTTAACTAAGGCTTTTTGAACAAGCTTGAGTTAAAGTGCCCCCGCTGCCATTTTGAAGCATGGGACGCTGAATACATGAGGCGCTGCGGGCGCTTTAATTACAGTGGGTCTCAAGCTGCTCTAATTAAAGCACAGGTAAAGATGCCCTAAATCGGGGTTGGCAACGTTTTTGGGTAGAGTGCCAAAAATACCCCCAACCTGGACTTGCAAGAAGTTGGTGTGCCAGGGGCACACGGTAGAGGACCCATGAAGGACCCAATCCTTGTTGTGGCAGCGCAGCCCCGGCCCCTTTCCTACCACCTGCCTCAAGGTGCATGTGCCAAGCAAAAAGCCTTTGCGTGCCGCACTCTGGCACCCATGCTGGGGATTGCCTACACCTGCCCTAAATGATTAGTCAAGTAAATTAACTGTGTGTGTATTACCACCCTCTTGTGAATTTGTCATTGGAAACAGTGGCCCTTGGCACAGCATGCATATTTGTTTGATGCACAGGAAGCAGAAACTGATTTGCACTATTGGTGCAGTAAATAAAACTTCACAGTTTAGGAGGCTTGACCATACCCAATGCAACCATAAACCACACTGTCATGTTGCTCCCATTGCTTTTATTCCTGCTTTTGAAATGCAAGCTTTCAATTCAGTCTTGGGTGGTTGAAAATCTAATTGGTGGTGTTTTTAGAGATGATTTGTTTTTCGTAATAAGTTACATTTTAAATTGTGCTAGAGCATTCCATTACTTCAGCATATTCTTTTTTGTTTGTTTGTTTGTTTGTTTGTTTGTAGGACCCCAGCTGAATGCACAGCTAGAAGGTTGGCTTTCTCAAGTACAATCTACAAAAAGACCTGCTAGAGCCATTATTGCACCGTAAGTATGAAATCTGTGCGTTTGAAGTTTTTAAGGATGTTAAACCCTTTCTTTATCCTGACATTACTTAAAGCAGCGTTTCCCAACTGGTGTGCTATGGCATTTTGGGCTGGAGCCACGCCCCCCACCTGCTGCTGCTGTGGACATGGACAAATGGGGAGCGTGGCTCCAGCCCAAAATTTTGGCTGGCCGGCCTCATACCACTCCTCCCTGTTGGTGTCCGACTGGCCACACGCCACTCCATCTCCCCCAGCTCTGCGTCCGGTGTGCCGCTGTGCTTTTTTATATAGATAAGTATGCTGTGGGACGAAAAAGGTTGGGAAACACTGCCTTGGTATTGGTTTTAGTTAAGAGCATGTTTTGTGGACTTTAAGTATTTATAGTATCATGAAACTTGCATAAAATTTGTGCAAATAGATGATTACCTTGTCTGGACAAAGAAGCTATGCTTTAAAACAGGGATGTAGGTTGTAGCCATATTGATCTAAGGACATAGGCAGACAAGGTTCTTTGGGTAAATCTGATATCTTTTATTAGACCAACTGAAATAGTTGGAAAAATTCTTCTTAGCAAGCTTTTGAGTTCAAATACCCTTGATTCCTCAGTCTCAGATGAAGCTTGCTAAGAATTTTTCCAACTATTTCAGTTGGTCTAATAAAAGATATCAGATTTACCCAAAGAACCTTGTCTGTCTATGCTTTAAAACATTAATTTTCCCAGAAAGGTTGTGCCAATAAACAAGCTCAAGGAGTGCATTATAATGATGTATGAAGATTGAGGGTTTTTTGGGCTAGGGACTGTGGTCTGTATTGTAGGCCCCTCATGGGGAATATGCCAGCTCTGCAAGTATAGTTATATAGTAGTATAACTGGTATGAAATTGGCGATCTAAATTCTTTAAACAACCTTTGCTAAAGTGCTGTTTGAATTATGGATCAATTCAGGCTTAAGTTGCCTTTGCTATCATTTCTTTCTCTTCATAAAAAACAAATCCTGCAGTTCTAAATATTTCTAAAACTTTGGTTTGGGCTCTAGACATGATCTGGTCTGCATTGGCATTTGAAAGATGTCTTCAAAACGTTGAAATAAAATTTGATCAGGTTTTAAAAAAAGGTTGATCTTTGATGTGACCCAGCCTGAATAACGGCCACAAATTGTTAGAGAGAAGGTTCAGGCTGGACATAAGGAGGCATTACTTTATAGTTAGGGCTGCCAGGCTCTGGAATGGACTCCTGAGAGAGATGGTGCTCTCTCCTATGTTGGGGGTCTTCGAGAGGAGGCTGGATAGATATTTGGCTGGGGCGTTATGACCCCAGCACTTGTTCCTGCCCGGAGCAGGGGGTCGGACCTAACGATCTGTTTAGGTCCCTTCCATCCCTAAGAACTATGAAACTATGATATATTTGAGTCCAAATAATAATTCTCTTCAGACAGTGAAAATGCCTGGAAACCATGGTCTAATATTCCTCCTTCAAAAGAACGTAACACTAATGCTAAACTTCTAGGAAATACATGAGGTAATTGTCTTTTCAGTGTTCCAACAAGACCATGAACCTTGCTACAGTAAAAGCTCTGTTATCCAGCATCCCTCCAGGATAACAAAATATGCCGGTTAATTGAGCGGCCCGAACAGGCGTCCTTGCACAGCATCACCGCCTCTCCTGCAGGCCCTGCAGGACAGGGAGGTGGGCCCCGCGCAGCCTGCTATGCCCCAGGCCATGGGGGCTCAGCAGCGCAGGGGGCTCAGCAGCCCCTGCTATGCCCCAGGCCATGGGGGCTTGGAGAAACCAGAAGTGCCACAGTGGGCACTTCGGTTTCACTTTACCTTACAAGCTGGTGTGCGGGTTAATAGAATATGCCAGCTTGTAAGGTGCCACTTAATGGAGCTTTTACTGACTTTGCAAAATAACCCTTATTTAATACTGTAAAAGCCCTTATGCTTCACCGTGCTTGAGAGGGTGATTTCAAGCCTTATAAACCTAGTAACCCCATTTTCTTTGTGTTTCTTCATGTCTCTGGAAGTAGCGAATGAATTTGACTCAAATTTAGCCACATGCAAAGATCAAAGAATTCACTGTTTTCTCTGCTGCAAGCCATGAACAAATACTGAAAGAAGTTTCAACTACAGTATGGTTTTGTAGCTGTCATACCCTAAAATCAAAGATGCCCTGAGCCATATAAACATGTTGATAGAACTGCCAGTTACTGCAAAATTCACAAACACTTATGCAAATGTCTAAATTACCAAAGCAACACAGGAGGTGTGAAAAGGAAAAGTCTCAACTGTTCAACTGTTTTGCAGGAAAAAAAATCCTAACTGTATTTTTAAAGGTTCTGAGAAGATAGTAAATTCTAGACTGACTAACCAGCCCTAAGTAGCTTTCTGTTTACAGGATAGATTAGAAAAAACGATGGCAACATTATGGGAGCTATTTCTAAAAATATATTAAGATCAAATTAAAGTTAATAAAGGTAGATGAGGCATAAGATGAAAGAATAAAATAGGTCAGTGCTGTGAGCAGAAAGAAAATGGTAGGGCAGACACCATGGAACATCAGGATAATTTAGTTACAGTGATTTTATTTTTTTTAAATTAAGCATGCCTTCTTTATTTATAATGATACCACAAGAGATATTGTAAGAAACTGGACCAAAGTCCTACTTAGAACACTGGGGTCTAGAGGACAGGGAACAAAACTGAAACGAGAAATCTGGGTTTTTTGTCCAGCTGTGTCACAGATTTTTGTTTGTTACCACCCGCAAGTCGTTTCACTTACCTTTGCCTCTGCTTTTCCACCTGCAGAATAAGAAATAACTAATAACGTGTTCTTGGAAAATCAGGCATGGAGAAATGCCTCTCATAAGCCTCGTCATGGTTTGGATGCTGATGAGAAATGCTTTTTCCCCCTGTCCTTCTAGTTAATTTCTCCTTAGTTTTCACTGTTCTTGTGCTAATTTTAATTGATTTTCCTACATTTATTCATTCTGTGGTTGATGTATCCTTTTAATTGCCAGTGCATATTTCTAAATTACCTCCAGACTTACTCCTCATTACCTATTGTCCTTTCAGTACCACATCTATCCACCCTTGTCTTGTTCTTTCCTCACTATTGCCTTGAAGTCTTGAAGAAGTGTAGTATATTGCTAGACGTGAAGACCCAGGTACTCATGGATTTGCTCCAGGAGGAATGTACAACCTGTGGCACAAGTGGCATGGGCAATCTTTGTGTGTGGCATGTGGCAGATCAAGGAAGGAGCAGGCAGCATAGTGGGAGATGGGGCAGGGAGCAGAAAGAAGAGCAACAGACTGGGTGGGAAGCATAGAGCAGGGAACAGAAGCAGAGTGATGGATTGGTTGGGGAAAGGGATCAGACTGGCATTTGAGGTGCCTGTACACAAGTGCACAAGCTGTTCCAACGCATTGTAATTATAGGGCTTTGGAGCAGACTTGATTAATCGAGTCTGCTGGTGCGTGGTAATTACTGTGCTCCATCTAGCCTCCAAGTCTGGTGTATTAGTGTCTCCATGCTTCAAAATGGCAGCGGGGGCACTTTATCTACAGCTCGTCGAATGAGTTTTAGTTAAAGTGCCCCGCGGCCATTTTGAAGTGCAGGGACACCGATACACGAGATACTCCAGGTGGTTTAATTAGAGCGGCACCCAGAGCCACTCTAATTAAAGCGCCCCACCCCCCAGAGCATGTGTAAAAACATCACTGGGGAGGGTGTGGGGCTTAATTTGAGGCATGCCAGCCAAAAATGTTGATCTCCACTGTGCTATGATATCATTCTATAAATATAAAGGGTAGTCCATCTGTCTGTGTGTCTGTCTGTCCGTAACGCTCTTTAAATGTAAATAGCTTGAAAACTGAGAGAGAGAGAGAACATTTGTGTCTTCAGAGAAATTTCTTTGCTAAACCTTAGCATTTGTTTAGTGATCATGTCTGGATGATCCCAAGTTCCAGAACTGGGAAAAAAGTCAGGAGCTATGGCTGTTTCTACTAAGCCCCTCCTGGGAGGGTGGCAGGGAGGACAGAGGGAGGGGCCAGCTGAGGAAAAGTGGAATCCGGGCAGAGGAGCGAGGCAATGGGTGAGCGGCGGTGACCCCATCCTGAGCCCTGAGCAGAGAAGGAGGAAGCCCCAGGGAGTGGGCAGCTGTTGCAAGGCTCGGAGCTCACCTGCCCTTTCCCTTGCCCAGCAAAAAGGCGTATAAGTGGTGGCCAGGCAGCAGCCTGGGCAGGTGTGCCTCCAGCCTGCTGGAACAAAAGCAAGTGCAGGAAGGGATTGGTATCTTCAAATGTTCAGCCTATTTTATTTAAGTTTTATAAATGTTTAGTTTATTTAGTAAATGTAAAAAGTAAAATCTGTCTGTTTGTTTTTGTTATTTGAAATTCATCTGTCATTCTTGATGGGCAGTTCGCTAGTATATAAATAATATACAGCTTGGTTAGAACTTGAAGGTTGTCTTTCTTTGAGAGGGACAATGCCTATAAATGATCATATATAAATAGAAATTGGATAATAGTGTACATATAGTATTATTTAGGATGTCATGTACCAGTTATTCTTAGGATTTGTGCATGACTTATTTGCCATTTTCAGGTTAACTGTTTCTTTGTGCTACTCTGAATCTCCACTGGTATCTCACACCTTCTTTGAGAAACAGTATCACTTTAAAGAATACATTTTTAGAATGCTCTGTAACAGTACATCCCACATGTACCCAAAACTATTTTTTTTATAATTATCAGTCCTGATTAATGGTTGCCAGTTTTTTTTAGATGTTGCTATTTATGTAATTGTTTAGTACATTCTTATTTAAATTGCTTAGTTATATAGTTATTCTTAGACACAAATGTTTTAATATTTTATAAAAATTATTTTGTAGCCATGCAGGATATACCTACTGTGGGTCTTGTGCAGCCCATGCTTATAAACAAGTGGATCCTAACATCACGTAAGTAGCATTAATAGATCTCTTCTATGTATAAACTAGTTTAAGTGGGAAACATTTCCTAACAGCAGTGTTCAAGCTGATGGTGTTACCGAGTGTTGAATTCCTAGCTAACCATTTCAAAATAGTTTTGTGTTTTTTTTTCATTACTTTCACGTTTCAGACATTAAAATAGTCCTCTGTAACAGCATTAATGAAAATACTTACTACTTTGTTTTTGAAAATATACCCATTATCAGAAAATGAGGCCAAAGTAAAAGGGAAAGGATATTTAAAGATATGTTTCCCTGAGTATTTTATGTAGAATTTATTTTACTTTGAAATTTACTGGGAATTGCCTCTGATTTTTATGTAGTGTTTGATCTCTTTTTTGATTTTTTTTTTTTTTTTTTTTTTTTTTTTTTTTTTTTTTTTTTTTTTTTTTTCTTTTGCCATTTTTCAGAGATTTGAGTTTTATTAAGAGCCTGAGCTGTTTCTTCTGGCTTTATGATTCTGTGATACTGTGTCCAGTTTGGACCTCGCACTTCAAGATGAATGTGGACAGTTTGAAGAGTCTAGTGCAGAGCAATAAAAGTTATTAGAGTCCTGGGAGGCAAGCCTTAGGAAGAAAGGCTGAAAAAGCTAGGGTTTTTTAGTCTGGAGGAGAGAAGACTGAGGGGGAATTTGAATACCTGAAGGGTGATTACAGAGAAGATGGAGATGAGCTTTTCTCTGTGACTGTAAGAGAGAGGACTAGGAACAATGGTCTCAAGCTTCAGCAGGGGAAATGTAAGTTGGAGAGTATGACAGTGGTCAAGTACTGGAACAGGCTACATAGAGAAATTGTGGAATCTCCATCCTTGGAAATTTTCAAGAGCAAGTTAGAGGGACCTTAACTTGGCTCAGATGGTTTAGTCAGGGATGAACCTGCCTTGAGCAGGGGGCTAGACTAGACGACCTTGTGAGGTCCCTTCCTGTCCAACTTTCCTGTCAGCCTGTGATCAGAAAAAAAAATAACAAAAGGCTGATATAATTAACATTCTTGTTCTTTGCAAAATATTCTGAACAAAATTAGGGTGTTGGGGTTTTTTTAAAGAAAATCTGTTAATAATCAGGAATGTTTTCTGCACTGTCATTTCATAGAAACGAGTTCCACTCCCTCGATGTAATGGCTGAGGTGTGCTAGAGTTCTGGATAAATTTTGAAGCGAGTCAATGTAGCATTTTGCCACTTTTTTCCTTTGCTTTGCTGAACCACTCTGTATGCAAGAAACAAGCCAAACCTGTCAGTGTCTCCCCTCCCTGAAGCAATTGTAGGTTTTTCATATGCAAAAGTAAAATAAGTTATATGACACTGTCTATAAAGCACATAAAAATGTCAGAGACTTCTCATAACCTTATGGCAGAAAAGATTGACCCCTAATTGAAATAATGATTACTCATTGATTTTCCCCAGTAAAATAGAGGTTGCAGTTATCAGCAGTATTGTAAGAAATGTTACCTGTAAGACAGCTGAATGAAAAACTGTGCTTGGGAGAGACTTTTGCCATTGGGGAAAGAGCTGGCTTAAATTTAACTTCAGGAAAAACTCAAACCTAATCAGAAGCAGCTTTGAGTAGCTGTTAAAACCGTCGTTGTTCTTCTCCACTGAGGACACATGCCTGGCAGCTAACTTTGCTGTCACGTTAGGTTTACCTTTCTCATATCTGGCCTTGGAGACACAAAGGTCAGCCAGATCTTAATTTCTTGTACTAGCGCAGATTCATGAAGAAATGTAATCTGATTTGCGTGTTTGTATTAATTATGCTTCTGTTTATTATAGTAGGAAAATTTTTATTCTTGGGCCTTCCCATCATGTGCCCCTTTCCCGATGTGCACTTTCCAGTGTGGACATATATAGAACACCTCTGTATGATCTTCGAATTGATCAAAAGAGTAAGTATGCAGTAAGCTATTGTTTTACGGATTGCTGCAATGTGACTAACTCTTTGTATTATGGTAGTATGTAAGAGCACCAGTGATAGACCAAAACTCCAATGTTCTGACCACTGTCCTTACCCTGAGGAGTTTAGTAATAATCATGTTAAACTGCTCTGATTGCTAGAAATTAGGAAGTTTGATTTTTTTTTTTTTTTTTTTTTCCACAGAAATCATCAATCATGTAAAACTAATACAGATTTCTGCTGTTTTCAGTGTAGAGTACAATTCTTGGAGCTCTGTTATGTTTTAATGTGTTATATGCAAGGCATGAGACTGTGTCATAAAAAAACAGGAATGCTCAAAAATCTAACGACAGGACTACCTGTTGTAAGATCAGTAGGTATTTCCTTACTGATCTCAAATGTCTTTTTATGCTTCTGAGACTGAGTTCCCAAACACTGTTCACCTTTGTTTATTCTCACCCAAACAAATCATATGAGAGGAACTCGGAATTGAAAACTGTTACAGTAGGGTGGATCTACTCCACTTCATCCCATTGCATAGTTCTACTAGATACGGTTTTTTGCAGATTGATTAGAAAAAAGTACCTGACAACTGACTTAGATTCAAGTGAGAGAACAAAATGTCTGCATGCATGAATGCCAGTTCATAAGATTTGATAAACTACTGCTCAGCTTACTTGCAGAAGACCTGTGGTACTTTATTACTTAATAAAATAGGAACATTTCAGACTGAAGTAATATATAAGGTCTGTTTAAGAGACTTAAATAGTTTTGGGCAAATATTGTCTTTGTCATTTGACTGTTTTTAATTTGAGAATTCTCTTGCAGGGAACTGGAACAAGGCATATCTGTGCTTTGTATTCTATGTAGAGTGGAAGTTTTTTGGGGGTTTTTTTGTGTTGTCATTTGTTCCATCACAGAATAGGCAGAGGGAGGAGTTTGAGGAAAATATCAATAACGTACAACTATTATACTTTTAACTGCATTAACAGGTAGAGTACAGTGTTCTTATCCAACCAGTAGAATCTCAGTTGATCTGTGTTCCCCGCCCAATTGTATGCTTGGTGAAAACCTGGAAATGGAGAGATTATGCAGATGAGCAGACACTTGGTTTTAAATTGTACAATGATTTATGTTATTTCTAGAAAGCTTCTGAAAGGTTCTAAAAATGCTGCTGTTTTACCGTGTGCTAAGTTTTTAAGATACTGACATGTATATATTTTCTAACAGGTTAGAAGCAACTTATGCTTATAATGAGAAAATTACTTAAAATGATGTCATGGTCATAGTTTCGAATGCAGGTGCCTTTGTTTAATTGTGCCACTTCTGATATAGTTTGCTTGGTAGGATTTTATTTTAATGAAGCATTTTATTATTTTTAAATTTCTTCAGTTTATGGAGAATTGTGGAAGACTGGAATGTTTGAGCGTATGTCTCTACAGACAGATGAAGATGAACACAGTATTGAAATGCATTTGCCTTATACTGCTAAAGCCATGGAAAGGTACTTTGGGCAAAAAACTGTGCAATGACTGAAGTCATGTATTTGAATTGCGTGTAATTTGCAGAAGGAAGAAGTAATTCTTTAGTGGGAAAAATTGTAATATTTTACATTAAAAATTCAAGGCAAAATATGGATTAGAGGCTGGGACTTCCTGGTCAGATAGAAACTGGGAGAAGAGCAAACAACTGAGTATTCAAGTTTGAATAATCTATACAAGAATCACGTTTTACACTTGTTTGAATAGGAGTGCTGTGGGGGAAAAACTTCTACTGGTCCTAGATTTTGTTTTGCCTTGCTTTAAGGCTAAAAGTGAATTTTTATTTGAGAAACAAAGTTTAAAAATAAATATTCAGGGGGGTATGTATTTCAAATGGAATAAACAAAATCTTGCTGTTTAAACACACAAGTGGAAGTATGCCTGTTCTGAGATATGTAAGAAATGGCTTAATTCAGGGGTGGATCCAGCCCACCAATTGTTTTATTTGGGGCCTGAGTAATACCACCACGTGGCAGGCCCTGGGTGAGCCATGCTTGAGCCTCTATCTCTGCTGGCAGGTGGCATGGGCTGCTGGCACCGCAGAGGACACTGGGTGGAAGCAGCCCTGCCCACCTGCCTGCCTGGCACCATGCAGCAGTCTGGGGGATGGAGTCCAGCCTGTGGGGCCGGACTGCGTAGAAGCAGCTCCACCCCCACCTCCCCAAGCTCCTCAGCTGTGGATGTGCCTGGCAAGGGCCACCTCTTGTGGGGGAGCATATGTATGTGCACGTGTGCAGAGGTTAAAGAACAAAACAAAACGAAACAAAAAAAAATGCATTACTGGAAGATGCAGTGTGTTACTTCGACCCGGCTCTGCAGCATCTTTAAAGATTGGGCACTTCAGCAGGGCTTTTTGGAGCCTTTATCTAAAGCTAATTCAATCAGCTATTAGATAAAAGTGTGAACAAAGCCCCACTAAAACTCCTGGTCTATACAGACATCAGGCAGACTGGGTCCAACTAACACGCTGCCTCTTCTGGGCATGTGATGGGCTTGTCATGGGAACTCACAGAGTTTAAAGTGCCGTTTTTTGGCTTTCTTTTTTTAAACATCTGCAAGCAGCCTGTTTTACTTATACCTATGGTTGTTACAGATGGACAGTTTTGAATAATATGACTGAAAAATCAGGAAAAATTATTTTGGTTGATTCTTAGTTTGGCTCTTTGGGTAAAAGTCTCAGGGTGACAGGGCCTATAGTGCCTGAGGTTTGTGCTGACTCTGTAATGATGGCTGAATTAAGGGTTGTCAAACTTAAGGCTTGCAGGCCACTTCTAGTACATGGAGCTGTTATGTGGGGCAAATGGGGTGGGGGAGGGTTGGGGCCCACTACTGAAACCTGGTGGACCCCAATGGAGGCTGGATGCCTGTTGGTGGTAGGGGTGAGTGACAGCTGTGTTAACCCCCACATCTGCTTCTGCCACTGCTGCACCGCTTCTGTCCCCATGTCCAGCCTGTGAGGAGCCCTGTGGTCTGGATGTGGCCTGGGGGCAGGGTGGGTTTGACACTATTGGCTTGGTTAAACACTGGTGTGGGTCAGTTCTGCTGCTTATCTATAAAGGGGTATTTCAGTCTTGTTTAGAGTCCATTTCTCTGTTTTTTCTCTACAGTTGTGTTTTTTTCTGTTGGTTAAGGATATTATATCTCCCAGCAAAGGTGAACTATGTGTTTTGCAGGGTTTTTTGTTTTTTTAGAGATTGTAAAACCACAAAAAATTGTCAAGGAAATGTGGAGAAGGCTTAGTACTGGAACTACTTAGATCTCTTCAAATTACCTGTATTTCAAATTGAAAGCGTCCTTTTAAGTGTTTGGGTTGTATTATTTCAGCTGTTGTATTAGAAATAATAACCTTATTAGAAATTATTTTTAAATGACATTTTTTTCTTTTGCTTATAAGCCATAAGGATGAGTTTACCATTGTTCCTGTGTTGGTCGGAGCACTGAGTGAGTCAAAAGAACAGGAATTTGGAAAACTCTTTAGTAAATACCTAGCAGATCCTAGTAACCTCTTTGTGGTTTCTTCTGACTTTTGCCATTGGGGTAAGTTACAGACCTTTCTATTATAAGAATTTGTAGCTATGTTTGAAGAGGTCCTTTCTTTAAGCATATTGAAGGTGTTTAGAGATCTTTGCTAAATGTAAACTTTAAACTTGAATGCCTTTCTGCTTTCTGTAAGAATAAAAAATATTAGACAAAATAATTTGTCAGTCTTCAAGTTTTGAGTGGGCTGGGGAAAGTGGTGGAGCGTTCTGGGTCTTCTCTACTTCTCTGCACTTTTATAGCCCAATAAAAAATGTTTTATATCGCCTTGCTCTTTAATGTCTTTCGGTTAAGGATATCAGAATGATCTATAATCTGTATAAGCAAACTAATTTATTAGGCTTTACAAAAATCCATAGAAATCAGTGGTCCACCTATTTTGTAATAGGTAAGCTGGAGACAGATGAATTGCCTAGGATTATCCAACTGGTTTTGAAGACGGAGCCAAATATAGAATCCAGGAATCCTGGATTCCATGTCTTTCTATGAACTACCCAGTACCTTTACCTGGTTTTTTTTAATGTCTGGTTACAGGTGAAAAGTAGTTCTCCAAAAAAAAAAAAAAAAGGTACATAAATAATTGAAAATGAGGCCTGGAATTGATCTCGGGGGGTCATCTAGTCTAACACCTTGGTCAAGGCAAGAATACCCCTGTCTAAAACATCCCAGACAAGTGTTTGTTTGTCTGACCTGTAGTTAAATCTCTCCAGTCTCTCTCTATAGTCTGTCCCAATGCTTAACCACCCTTATAGTGAGAGTTCTTCTTAATTTCCAACCTAAACTTGCCCTGCTTCAGTATAAGCTCATTACTCCTTATCCTGTCCCCTGCAGCCACAGAAAATAGTCTATTAACATTTTCTTTATATAACTATCCTTCAGGTATTTGAAGACTGGTACCAAATCTTTCTTCAGTCTTCTCTTCTCCTGACTAAATAATCCTAAAGTTCTCCCAACCTTTACTTGCAAGTCATTTCTAGACCTGTAGTCATTTTTGTTACAAATGATTTTTGTTACTTTCCATGTTACCTAAGATGTGCTTCCCTTTTTGCATTCAGGTCATCTTTGTTAATTTTACTTATCTCAGAATTGTGGAGCCAGTAGAGCTATGAAAGGATGACCTGGATTCTTTTTAAAATTCTGATGTTATCTTTATCATGGCTGCTTTTGGGCAAGCAGAAGAGAACACCTTGTTTTTTCAGGTTGCAGATTTTTGCAGGGCTGGCAGTCAGACATGTCTGTTTACTTGTGAACCAAGGGAATTTTGATGTGAAGACATGGGTAGGCAGTTAACACATTGTGCCAGTAGTGGCATTTTATACATAGTCATTTTTCAAAGTATAAGTATCCCTTAAAGGCATAATGATTGCCTTGAAACACAGGGGACTGGATTCCCTGGCCCAGGATGCCTCTCAGTCCTGTGTTCCTAAGTGGTTTTGGGGAGTGTCTGTGCTAATGTTTGGAATTCTCTCAGTGGAGTAGAAAGTTATAACAGAGAAAGATTGTTACTTTATGAATATCATAAATCTGATTCTGATACAGTAGGGAGCATTTTAGCTATCAGTTTAGTTTGTCCCTTTTTATTCTGTATGTAACTTTTGTTTGAAGGTCAAAGGTTCCGTTACAGTTACTATGATGAATCCCAAGGAGAAATTTATAGATCCATTGAGCACCTAGATAAAATGGTAAGTTTTCAGATTTGGGGGAACTAACTATCTGAAAAAAATAATCTGTGCATGTCTCTTGAACCTTTCTAGAATCTAATAAAATATTCAGGAACAGATATGCTGTATATGCATTTTCTCCTTTCACTTGCCATAAACAGGGTTTTTAACTATTGTACTACATTCAGTAGTTTGGCAGCTGGTATTGTACGTTTTACTGAGTGTGCACAATGTATTGTGGGTGGAATTTTGCAAATATTACTTCTGAAAATAAATGTATTCCTGACTGCCTGAAATTCCTTCACTGTACATGTGTGTAGGAGAAACAGTGAGCTTTATGACTTTGAAACAGAATATTCTGGTAGCTCACACGTGTTGTAGTGCTGGTTAAATTTGGCAGGGATCTTACCTGTGGTGTTGGTGATGGTTTCAACAAGCTTAATTACTCTAAGTGGAGGGGAAAATGTGGAGATTGCGCAGATTAAGAAAACAAAACCATTTCTATTCCATTGGGACTGCCCATTTTCTCTCTTCCCTAGATGTAGAAGGGAATGATTTAATCTAAAAACCAACATGTACTTACTTGCATCTGGATTTAATTGTTATGCTTTATGTACAGAAACTGAAAATGCTTGTCATCCAAGCAAGACTTGGATGATTCCAATATTTCCTGGAAATCAAAAAAATTCTGCAGGGGTTTTTCTAAGGTTCTGAAGCATCTAGTCAGTCAGCATCAACTTTTTGGAAAGAGACTTGGAGCCTTTTATGCTAAATACTCATGGGTCTCTTAGATTCACATATCCGCATTACTCAGGGGTGCAATAGAATTAAGAAAAATGACTTCAAGGATGCTGCCAAGTTCAGCATTGTGAAGGATGCAGAACATCTGCTCCAGCCTTTCAGAAAATGTTATTGAGACATTGTTAGTGGTTCACAGAGGGAAGAACATCTTTTTTCAGGTTTCTGTATGTTTCTGACATGCAGCAGGATTAAGAACCTTTGTGAATTTGAGATGTGTGCCTTTATCTGGGGGAAATAACTGTCATATTTAGAAGTTCTCACTCTGCCATGTGAAGTGCAAGTGCTATATGTTGGATGGTCACATAGGTTAGCTTCTGACTTTATTTACCAGCTGCTATATAGCAATAAAAGACAGAAAATATACTAAATGATTCCCACTATATTTCTCTGAACTCCTGTAGTTGTCATAATGAAGTTACTTGTTCATGAGCACCAAGGAATTTACAAAATATTAGTTTGACTACTATGTAGTCTATACTTTGGAGAAATGACAGATCCTTCTCTAGAGGAAAACAGTTGAAAAGAATACTTAAAACTTTGTGAGGTACAGGTGGGGAGTTCTTTGTCATGCTGAGGAAAGTGTCTCTGGCCACAGTCACTGCTCGGGATGGCAGAGAAGGAAAACAGCTGTGTTGTAAGAGAGGGGTTCATGGAGGTGAAATCCTGTGTCCCTGAGGCATAACACTGCTGTGTGCCATCACTTGCCAAAAAGAAAAGAAGGAAACAACACTGGGTGGAAGAATGGGAAAGCTCTTCTTTGCCTTAGCACAGAAAACTGGAGGTTGCCTAACCAGAGCATGTTGCTGTCTAGGATTGAGAAAAAATGCAGCATTCTGGAACTTGAGACAGCCCCAATTGTCTGTAGTCAGGGAGAAAATATTTGAAGGTACTTTTTTCCAAATTCCATTGTCAAAAGTAGCTCCACTTTTGTGAATCAGCAAAATAGATGCTATTTGTTTTAAATTATATAGCTGCTCAAAATATGACTAGATATGCTTTCAAGCTTGGCCTGACTTCAGTGGGTTTTGAATATACACTTGGACTCTACTGGACCTCTTTAGCTTGGCTTACCTACTCCTGGCCCCATCAAGCTCGGATACTCTGCTGGGTTCCATGGGCTTGGCTTGTTCTTGACTAGATGTAGAAAGCAGCAGTTCTCTTTGACCACCTACAGTATTTGGGGGCCTAGTTAAGATGTCCCTTAAAATAGATAGAGGGCAAAGAGTCACAGACCTGTGCTCTCCTTTCTAATATGTTTTAATAAGCAAGGAAGTGTTAATAACGTATCAATTTTAAACAATGCTTGCTAGGCTTGCGAGCAACTGATTTTTGTGTGCGAGATATTCAACACCTCTTGAGGCCATTGTTCTAGACTCAAGCAGGCATCACTGCATTTATTACACTCTGTTTTCCAACACTGTTTTACAACCAGAATAGCTAGGGATTATTTTAGAAGTTATGATTTTGGGAGACAAAAATCGCCCCTGGTGCGATCTAGTGCAGGGCACTGGGAAGCAGCCCAGCCGGGCTGCCCCCTGCCCCCTGCTGGATCTTGCGCTGGGGATGGGAAGTCAGCCCAACTGGACTGACTTCCCATCCCCAGCCTATGGTCAAAACGTTTCAACTTTCGAAACGTTTCGACCAGCCTCATTTTGTTTCGAGGCTATTTCGACGGCCTTTGTTTTGTTCTGATTTTGCTGTTTCAACCTTGAAATTGGTCGAAACAGTGTCAGAACAGAACGGCCAGCGAAATTTCGTACAGCCCTAGCAGGCAGTAGATAGGGGGATAGGGAAGGGAAGAAGACGGCAAAGAGTAACTCAGTGTAAGCACAGTTCTTAGCTGTTGGGTGTTTGTATTGAGAATTCACCTGTGCATAAAAATCTGAGTTTGTGCTAACTGATTCTTTAACTACAGAAATAAGACCGGGGGTGGTGGGGGGGATGACTTTATTTTTAATTTTTTTTAATTGTTTTTATTTTTATTGTTTAAACATTTTTAAAAGATCTGTTTAATAAAAAAGTGGAGACTCTGATGGACCTCTGAAGAGTTTTATGCTGAAATCTCAAGACTGATTTTAAAGGTTTAATTTTGCTTGAAATGTAAATCTTAGCATATTTAAATCACAAAATTGCTCCTGACATCCATAATGCTCTATAATAGTTGTCAAAAGAAAATTGTTGCTTTGCAAATCTTGTTCAGCTTTTTAAGCTGTTAAATGCTGCCTGTTGAAGTTATTCTCGCTTTTCCCCTTTGGCAATATTCCTGGAGCATCTTTTTCTACATGTCTATACAAGCATCTGTTTCCTGCCATTCACTTTTTTTTCCCCATCAGGAGTGGTAGAGTAGTAATTAGATCTTTGCAGCATTTTTTTTTCCTTACTGTGTCAATTAAGACAAGACCTGTTTTGAAAAATGGTAATTAAGGTATGGTAGCTTACACCAGGTTTCCCTGTTAATATCTGTGATTCAGGTTTGCAGACAGCAGACTTTTGAATTGTCTAGTAGGTATGTGGCAAAGAGTTGATAATTTGGTGAAAGTAATTCCTACTGTACCCTGTTTAATCAGAGTCATTTTCAGTCTCATTTTGATTTTTTTTTTCTTTAAAACTATTACTGCATTGTAGTATGGTGATTTGGGTCTGTTAATGCCCATCTTCTCTCTTCTAACCAACCTCAGATGTATTTAAATACATGATAATCTGTTCCTGTAGGGCAGAGGTGAACACTCTGTGGCACATGGGCTGCAAGTAACACAGGCAGCCTCTGTGTTTGCCATATGGCAGATTGGGGACAGGACAGGCAGTGTAGCGGCAAATAGGGCAGGAAGCAGAGAGCACAGCAGCAGATCAGGCAGGGAGCACAAGTCAATGAGAAAAAAGCAAAATAGAAGATTTGGTAGAGGAAGGGGATCAAAATGGCACTCGGGGACAGTGCAGGGCTGATTTGTGGCATGTCTAAACCATTGCTATGAGGAGTTCCAACATATTTGTAAGCCAGCTTCTTATCTCAAATCTCATCCATTTGGGGTTTGGCTTTCCCCCCCCGATTAATAGGATGAAGACCCTCAGAGTAGATTTTATTCTTTAATAATTCTGGAAGCTTTTTCTCAGCAGTTGTGTAGCAGATGCACAGTCTGTGCATCCTTGGAATTGAGGATGATGTTGCAGTACTCTCCTCCTGCCAGTGGCTTACCACACACTTCCTGAGCTTTTGGTAGGAATGCATTCATTTTCATATCCAGCCTTCACCCACCTCACGTTTCTTCAGATATGATACTAGTTCTTTCACAGGCAACTGGTAGGGGGGAATATGTGGGGGGGGCCACGTACCCCCCTGAGATTGGCCCCCGACTAGGCACTGCTCAGGACACAGCAGATTTTTTTGCCACATGGGCCGGCAGCATGTTGGGGGGGCACTAAGCCATGGCACAGAAGTATAGGAGCGGATATGGGGCTTTTGGCCCAGGCCCGCCCACAAATTGTGCCCAAGGAGGCATCAGTCACCCCTGAGTTCTTTCACAGTGATAGAGAAGCAAAGGTGCAGCTAGATCCTCTAGCCCTCTTCAAATAGATGCAAGGAAGAAAGCCTCTGTTTTGGAAGAAGACTGGCTTCCTATTGACAGAGATGATAACTTTTACTACTAAAGACTTCCTCTTTATTGCCTCCTGATGAGGAAGGTACTTCGTCTGCTCAGAAAGCATGCACTTAAGCATGCTGGAGTACAGTGACTGCTAAAAATTCTTCAGTAGGGTGCATGTTGGGCGTGGGTGGGGGCAGGTTTTCTGAAATGTCTATTTTGGTCAGTTCTCCTAAGTAGACACGGCTATAAGGGCATGTATATAATTAACATAGCCAGAATACAGTTTACACGACATTGCATTTTTAGCAGCCAGTTAACAATAATCTAAGATTTTGTTTTGCTTTGACTAAAGGAGACCCCTAATTAAATACCTTTTGCCACAATCCTGTGAAGTAAGAATGGGAGGGCATACAGAGCATTCTGCAAAAATGTTTGAAAGGTAGTTCCCTTTGTTCATGACTAAACACTTCTCCATGATTCCTCATTTCTGTTACATTTGTATGTTTGATACTTCCATCAAACTTAGTGGAGGTATACCCATGGAATAGAAAGAAAAAAATGATCTTTTGTAAATATAACATTTTTTCCTTTTTTGAAATCTTGCTAGATCACTGCCTTTAATACTGAAGAAAAGAGACATTTTACTTGTTGAATTGCGGTGGTGGTGGTGATTTTGAAAATTTTTGCTAATTAAAACATGTTGTCTCATCATCTTTCACTTTTAAGATTTAATATGCAAACTGTCCAGTTCTCAAGTAGCCTGGTCCAAAATTAAGTGTGGCTAACTATGGGTACTTTGAGGCCTGATTTTCAAAGATGCAGTATACCTTCAGTTCACATTTTTTTTCATTGACATTGTGGGTGCCCAACACTTGTAAAAATTATATCCTCCTGGCATGATGAGTAGAGCACAGAGGAGTTAAGGCACCCCAAATCAGTAATTGCTTACCTGAAAAAATTCTCTAAACTATGTCTAATTTTTTCCCCTATAAAACATGTAGCATGTGTAGCCTGTAGTAGAATGCAGCTTTTACTAGTATTCATTAGTGACCTGCATAACTCTAAATGTTCCACAGTGTTGTTTCTTCCATCAAAATCTGCTTACTTGGCATTCTGCTAAATCCATGCCCATTTAGTTGAGACAGTTGCTAAATTGTCTGTGCAAAGGACATTACAGTGACTCATGGCTGTGAAATAAATCTCTTGGCTCAATACAGTTTGTGTACTATGCTTATTTTTAAAACAATTCATGAAACAATGGTTTTCTTATTATATTTGCAACTATATTCCAATTGTTTAAAATTGGGATGATTGCAGTTGGAATGTTTCATTTCACGTGGCTATGCATTTAAGCTTGATTCTGCTTTATACTGCTGTACAATGTGTAAAATTGACAGGCCACAGAGTTAGTTTATTTTCAAATAATCTGTCACCAATGTTCAGCAGTAAGCAAAAGTTTGCACCATTCAGCAACTGTAAGGCAAGCTGATTACAATCTATATGCTTGTTGGTACTTTGATTGTGTCAGCAAAGGAGGCTAGGTTGGCTTGAGTTTGGAAGTGAAAGGGCCAGAGAGTGCATCTTAAATCCCTTGAAAACAACAAGACAGTTGCAGAATTTAACTGTCTTTTGGGTAAGAGAACAGTTGTACATGTAAGCAGCATACTCATCTCCCTTCCCTTCAGCTCTGTTAAAGGCCCTTCACCTTCTTAACACTTTGTTATGGTGGCAACTTGAGAGGCTCTATTAATCACACATTCTCCTCTTATTCTCCACTTTTTTCCCATCCCTTCATATACAAAAGCAAAACTTGAGAGAACTTTCTGTATGAAAGAATGATCTCTCTTCACTGTGAACCCCTTTTCCCCTCCATGACACAGTGTTTAGTTACTCTATTATCTGTACCTGAGAGGAAAAGAATAAGACTAGGGACAGACATTCTAAAAGTCTGAGTCTGAATTGATTCCATTTTTGTAGGTTAGTCTAACCTGGCTAGGCTGAACCAGTTTGTAATCACCAGAGCAGCCCTTCCTTCCCTTTTATAGTGCTGAGCTGGGGGGGGGGTTGCCAGGCCCTGGCAGGATGCTCTGGTTAGGGAGGGGTTTCCCTCCTGACCAGCCAGGGAGCCAGCAGGTAGTTGATAACAGAGCATTTAGTTACACAGCAGGGAGTTACCCAGGCAATTGTTACCATTTAGCACACCATCAAACAAAACAAAGGCATCTCTTATTACTTCAAGCTCTTCTTAAACAACTTTTTCCAAGGAAGAAATGGAGGGACATTACCAGCTACCTGTTCATTTAGCTTCAAAAATCCCTCAGCCAACACTGTCTTGTCTGCCTTTGTCCCGTCTCCCACAGCACGGACTGTAGCCAGCATGTGGTATACTAGCTAATGCTGAGAGGTTTTTAAGGCAGAGGGGAGGAGGGAATCCCTGCTTGAGCAGGGAATGGTGGTGGTGGTGGGGGTGAGCAGGAGGACGGCAGGCAGACACCACTATACCTGCAGTCTCTGCTGGAGCTGTAGCCAGAGAGCAGAGGGGAGGAGCCAGCCCTGCTGGGCTGGAGCAGAGAGCAGAGCCCTGCCCAAGTTTACAAAGCATCTGGGGTGCTGGGGAACTCTGATTTAACTTAAACCAGGAAGGGGTCTGGGACAGACATGCATAAACCAGTTTGACCCAAATCAGTTAAGTCTGATACTATATTCAACCAGGTTTATCTCAAACTGGTTTCAGCCATTTTCAAACTGGTTTATGTACACTGAACATTTGTTCTGTTACACATTTAAACCAGTTTCTGATCACTTAAACCAGTATATGTGTAATGTCTGTCCCTAGCCTAAGTGTATACCTCTTACGGAGTCTGTCAGCAGTTGGACCTCAGTAACCTGTTGCAGATTTCAAATAGATTAAGCAGTTCTCAGAAGGGGAAGGAAGCACAATATCTAATACTGTCTGGTGAGAAGCTGCCAGAGAATAGCCGTGGGAGGCAGAATCTTTGCCTATAACAGGGTTAGATTTATTTTAAACTGTCTTTCATTTATTTGATTTGAATTATATACTGACAGGAAAGAGTTGTCTTTGCCTGGAACACTGGTATGATCCTATTTAAATTTGCATATACATCAGTGTTTAGTGTAGGTGAATAGGCTTTGTTCTCACATAGATTTTTCTGCCTGCCTGGGCCTTGATGTACAAAAAAACCCATCAGGAGTGAAGCTGCTCAGGGAGCAGAGCTACATAGGAGTGTGGGAGTAGGCATTAGGAGCAGTGTTAAGACAGTCATTCACAGTGCATTTCTGAAGATGTGAAGATAGCTCCACATATGTCAGATCATTGTCAAAACCTCTGTCTATATACAAGTATAAAATGCCGCTCATTTGCATGAGACTTCATTGATTCAGACTTGAGCATTTGAGAAGGGAGGGGAGGGAAACCTCATGTAGTTGTGATAGATAGCAACTGTAAAGTGCCTATATTTCTAAGAAAATAGTAATCATTGCTATTGATTCTTTTTCAGGGTATGAGCATTATAGAACAGCTAGACCCTGTATCTTTTAGCAATTACTTGAAGAAATACCATAATACAATATGTGGAAGACATCCCATTGGGGTATTATTAAATGTGAGTACAACTGTCTGTTAAAAAAAAAAAGTCTTTTAAAATTTGTTTAAATTTTTAAGCAAAATTGGTAGCTCTGAGATTGCAAGTCCAAATGCAGTTTATTTTCAAGTGTTCTCAGCTGTCTTTGTTTTTCTAGCATGGTACATTGTCAATTGTGCATTTTTTCCAGGGTTAAGATTTTCAGAAGAGTCTGAGGGAAACAAGGCACTCAGTTCCACTAAAGTGAAATGGGGAATAGATAGTTAATTTCTTTTTGGCGCTTCAGTTTTCAGTCCTAGTGACAAGTACCAATTTTCACTTCTGAATTCATTCTAATATCAAACTATCCCCCCCCCCAAAAACCCCAACCCTCCCC
>NW_005842105.1:805836-810258 GCF_000455745.1 Alligator sinensis
CCCCAAAGTTTGTCTGTGTATTTTCCGTCTGGCGGTTATGTGTGCCTTGAGAGGTCTGACTGTGTTCAGATTTTACAAATGTAATGGAGATCATCCAGTAACACAGTGTGGCTTTGCAAAGGTCAACTCCTAAATTTAAAAGGAACAATTATGGGTCGGTCTCATTCACAGCTGGTATGCTGTGGGTGCTTTGTGCCCCTCTAGTGATGCAGTGCCAAGATAAACCTTGTGTAGCTAGTTGACTGAGCTGGGTCATTGGTGCTCATAGCATTGTTGGAATGGTGCAAATCAGCTGAAGCCACCCTAGCAAATTTAGCCTTACATTGTAAAATATGTTACATAAAATTAAGAAGTATATCATTACTTTTTATCAGAGAAGGTTTTATTCCTTTGGAGGTTGATCTCTGGAGAATATGCTGAGGAATCTCTTTACTGAGGGAGCATGTGATTAAATCTGCATTGACAGGTCTAGGATAGGATGCATGTAATAAAGTTAAACATTATGGTGGTGCACATATTCCAAAAATAGTATGATCCTTTGTATTTAAAGTGGAATTTAGAAATAAATCTAATATTCCTTTCTTTCACGTCTTCCTCTTCTCATGTTACATCTTCAGATGTCTTTTTTTGCTGCATGTTTTTCTTTCTCTTTAATGGCACATCTGCCTCAAAAACATCAAGCTCTGTCATTCTCCTTAGTTATGGCTGTCTTGCTTAAATTTCTAGCCCCCTACAAAACAGGGTTTTTTCTCAGAAGATGTTGTGTGTTCAATCATTTTAGCTTTTTTGAGCAAAGGTGTAGGAACTCATGGAGTCCTGCTTGAGCGGAAGGATTGAGAGCTAGAAAGTAGGAGAAGCCTGATCGCTTGAAACATCTCACAAATAACTTTTTCTTACACTTTTTTTTTGTTTCTCCTAGGCTATCAATGAGCTCCAGAAGAATGGAATGAATATGAGCTTTTCATTTTTGAATTATGCCCAATCAAGCCAGTGTCGAAACTGGCAAGACAGCTCAGTGAGTTACGCAGCTGGAGCACTGATGGTCCACTGAAACTTTGAATACTCAGGGATGGCACCTGCACACACTCTCTATACGGGGTCCCAGCCTAGCCCTTGCAAAGATACAGTTCCTGGTCTTTGGGTATACTGAAACCTCAAACTAATAGAACTCTCTTCTTTTCTAGTAGGTGTAGTCCTTCCTTAGTTTCAACTCATTTAAAAATGCCTTGTTTAGGACAATGGAAAAAAGGCTGGTGTCTGTCAATATTTTGTGATTTTAAAAGGTGATGATGATTGTAAAGGCATGGTGGCAGACAGTCCTTAAAAGTACAACATGTAAAGCATTTACCATATCCTAAATTTGCACTCTTTGCAGACCTGTGCACATGTATTCAGCTTTCAGAATAGTTTTGCAAGTTGTAAACAGAAAAAAGGGGTGGAAGCTTTTTAATAAAAATGCATTTATAAATGATCCTGTATTAGAATATAATAAATCTCCAGTATAGTCAGTTACTACCCGTGTTGTACAACAGATATCTTCTATTTTAGTTGCTAATAAAGGGCTACACAAACCAAAATAGTCTGATTTAAACTTATTGCTTTGTGTTCTGTATGTGAACTGCTAATCATAACTTCATTTCTTCTCAGCTTTTATGCCTGATAAGGAAACTCAACCATTCTGTAAAGTACTTTTAGAATGTATTTTATATTCAACATTTGTCATGACTGTGTCATTTACAGAATTTTTTTACCTCAAAGCTGCAATATGAGTTCAGCTTTGCAAATGGTTTTTTAAAAACTTTTGTATTTTTAGTGCTTGTATTTGTTTCACAGAACAACATATAACATTATCTTCTAACTTACGATACAAATAGTCAAAAAACCCAATTTTGGTGATTTTTTGCTTGAAGCTTATTAAACGAAAATGAATACCTAACTTTACTTGCCTTGATTTAAGATTGAAAACAGTAATCTACAGATGAGGTGAATCTGAAAACTCACAGATCATAAAGGCCACATCAGATCTTAAGGATCTGAGTGGGGAAAACCCTCACATTTGAAAATTTAAATATTTTTTTTAAAATGTGTTCCAGTATCTTAAAACATCACCACATCTTATGGGTTTCTTGAGCTTTTTCCAACCAAAATATGAATTGTTTGTTCATTTAGCACCATTTTGGAAGACTGTTTTGTTTAATAAATAGCACAAAGTGTGATGGCAGTAGTTACTCTTTATCTAAATGGAGTTAATATTCCCTGAGCTGTGATCTAAAGTAGGCAGCCTTTACATGTGTGTAATACTTGGCTTTTGGTGGAGAGAGGAACATTGATAAATAAGATCGATTGACACTTATGAGCATCATTGCACATGATGTCTCCAGCTTAAATTGTGCCAGATGTGATGTTTTCTGGAATTTTGGGAATCGATATGTAGCTTGGACACTACTTGCAGAAATAATGCCACACCCGTATTTTTCTTTGGATGGTCACCACTTCTCTTATATCAGGTGAATGCTCCATTTATAAAAATGAACTACTTTACAGATATTTCTAAGCCATCATAAACTCCAAACATTTTTTGCGTGTTTTCTCTGTTTGTTGCCTTGCTGCTTTGACCTCTTGAAAACTTACAGCAGCAGACAGAAAACTGTTTTGGGCTATCAAAGAAAAACAGAAATATGTGAAAGTAAAATTGAATTGGTAGTCACTTATAGTTTCAGAGGTTTCTGACTGTGCCTTATTTATCAGAGATGATTTTGTCATTGAAATGAACACATTTCTTCTTTTAAATTTTATCAATTCAAGGATTATTTAGAAGTTGAATTTGTCATCCATAATACCAAATGTGGCATTGAAATGTGCAGTTATTTGAATTGATTAAACATATCCTTTCTCCATAAGGTAAATGTAGTAATAACCTTCAAATACAGATATTTTTAAGTTGCATCTCTGCTCTGTAAGAAGATATTTTGGTTTTCTTTGTTTTTAAAAAAAAAAAACAACTGGAAACTTTCCAAGGAAAATCTGACAACCATTTTACTCAGCATAGTGTTCTGAAATATCTCTCAATGACACGACTTCTTACCACCTGTAAACTATGTAATGTATTTCAGAATAAAGTTTCTAATTAAAATCAGAATTTCTGAGCCTACTAATAACACCAGCTGTGGCAGTTCAGGAACCTGGACAAAGGGAAAGACTACTGAAGCAAGTGAAAACTGGGTTAAAAACTAAAGAACCCAAAGTGGGGCAGCCTACCTCATTTGAGGGCAGCAATGTATTTCCAGAATATATTTAATTTTTTTTGGTCTTGATGATGATTGGCTTTTTTTGCTGTAATAACTTGAAAATTTTCCTGGTGCCTCAGTTTTTTAAATACGTCAAGGCAAAATTTGTGTCCAGACACCAGAATCTTCACTGAAGACCATATTGTTTCAGCTCAACCAAGGATCCTTTTCTCATTCAAATATGGGCAATATGTTCTTTGAGATAAATCCTGATTTGCTATATATGCATGAGCAGGTCCATTCACTTTTCTTGGATTATGCGTGTGAGTAAAATGAGCAGGGTTGACACCTTTTTGGTCACAGTAGACATGTATACATGAGACACTAACTGCGCAGTAACTCATCACAGCACAAACAGTGCTAATATGCTACCTCACAGTATTATTACACTGTTGCACAATAGCATCACTAAAAAGATGTTCAGCAGCACTACTACGCAGTAACTCTGGTTACCGTGAATTTAATTTAGTACTTGTATAATCAAGTATTAAATAAATATGCAGTAACCACTGCGCATTAATGAATGTGTAGATGCACACAGTGAATACCATTTAAAGGAAAACGTTCTTCTAATAAGTGCTTGGTATGTTGGATAATTGGGTAGGCACTCAAGATGAAAATATTTCTTTGAGGATTTTGCAATTTTTGTTCTTGTTTGTTGTTTTCCATTAGAGTGCTGGTTATTAAGAGTTTGTTTTAAATTGTAATATTACTACAGGATTTTTATTCTTGGATTTACTGCTTCCAGCATTGAAACATGGCAAAAGTGATCTACCGAGGCTCTAGGGGTAATTGTAACGAATGGTCAATAAATGCCCGGCATCTGTACCAGGCGCCTTCCACTCTGGCTTCTTTGACTACTGAAAGATCTCCCCTCAGGAGCCTGGTGGAAAATTTAAGCTCTATTCTGACTCTGAGTTCTCAGCCAACTGTTCCTTCAAATTTATTTGTTACCCAGTCATTGGAACCCAAGAATACCTCCTTGCTTGAATCCTTAACTCCATTGCAGCCTCCTTTCTTAAAGCTTTCTGGAATTGCTTGGCAATTCTTGGCACTTTGCTTCATAGCTTTTATTGTTTGTTGTATTCCGTTCATCACTTTGTCTTCAGGCCTCTGGGTTTTGTCTCGCACTCTT
>NW_005842105.1:810289-860586 GCF_000455745.1 Alligator sinensis
AAGAACAGCAGGTTGGTGTTTTGAGTGATGCTGAGCTGTTTTCTCTTGGCATGCATATTTTCCCACTACCCTTGATGCTATCTTAGTACTTTGGTGGGTTTTTCCTTTCATTTGCTTTTCTCATGGCGGTATCTTACCTCTCCAACTCCTCAGGAAATAAAGATTCAGCAGCTTCCAAAAATAATTTACTTTGGAAAGAAGTCAGTCATTGCTGAGTGCAACTGATTGTTTCAGCTTGAGTTAAGCATTTTTACATATGTCAGGCCTCAAAGGTTACCCAGACTATTACATTTTGAGTACATTCTTTTTAGAGTCTACAGTTTTTCCCCAAGACT
Source organism: Alligator sinensis (assembly GCF_000455745.1). NCBI lineage: Eukaryota > Metazoa > Chordata > Crocodylia > Alligatoridae > Alligator > Alligator sinensis. The sequence goes on from NW_005842105.1 coordinate 810,625, forward strand.
TTTGTAAGTCTAGCCTGCAGCTAGCCCCCCAAAATACTCTTCATTGTGAAAAGTGTGAAAATCTCTTAGTTTCTCACATTAGAGATCATATATTGGTGACAGCATCTTCATTTCACAATGTGACTGAGCTTTTAGAATCTCAGGGATATTTTAATTTTAGACATCCGCAAGGCAGCCAGATGGCCCTCTGCATAGGCTTGTTAAGGCATCACTGCTTAGATTCTATCTCTAGAGATGAATTGACTTCATTCTTTCAGTAAAGCAAAGCCTTGAACGCAATTTATTCTGGTCTCTGGAGATTTTTCTTTCAGGGTGTCCCCCATTTAAATCCATCTTGTTCTGAAAGCAGTGGGATTTTTTTGAGCATATCTTTGACAGCTTTTTGTGCCTGTTTTGAGGCCATCTCATCCTTACTATTATCTGAAAATGTAAAACTTTTTTTGTTCCTTTCCTAAGTATCAGGCTAATTTGTGCCCTCCCTATGACAGTTTTGTTTTGGGGCATCTCTTAAGCTGCTTACTTTGCAGGAATGAAAATCCCCAGTTTTTTGCTGGAAGTACTTGTTTCTGATCTTGTTCAGGCGCTGAAATAATAGTCATTGATGGCATGTCCCTGACTATAATGGGAAAAGTTATGCATGCAGCCTGTTTTTTTTTAAACTATTTCAGAGGGTCAAAAACATTAGAGAAATCCTGCCCATTGCTGTACACAAACCCCATGAGTGAGAATCCGGTATGATACCTTCAATGAAATAGATTTATGGGCAAGTAAACTTATCCCTGTCTTAGTGCAGACTCCTCCATCTGTTGAACAATTGCACAGGATTCTAAAAAGAGGTTGGAAACTAGAAATGCAGCACTATGTTCCCAACAGTTGAGAGAGACAAGTGGGTGCTTTTCCTCATGGAGTTCCTGTTTATACTGATGGTAATAACTCATGCATTACAGATTAAAATGCCTGATGGAAACCATTTTGCAAAGTTTCATGAAATGGAAGGAACTGATTTACTGATCTCAAAACAGATTTACCTTAATGTGGGTCCTTAAAATTCAAGTTACAGTCTCAATCTTGCTCTCAATGAAGTCATCAGCAAAGTTTGCTGGACATCTGTGGTGGAGAATCTGGCCCTATTTCACAAAGGCCAAACATAGGAGGCATAATAAAATAATATGGTACAATAGAATTAAAATCTGAAATCCATTAATTGGGGAAGAGCTATTTTCAAAGAGGTGTTTGTTAGAAATGGTAAGGACAGAAGAAACGGACAGAAGTAGAGAATGAACTATTAGTTATTATTGAGAATAGAAAATCCCAGGGGTTCTTATGGCTGGACTTAAAGACAGATCTGATTTATGGGGCATCTTTTGTAGTTTTTTTTCCAGATTCATTCTCACAATTTATGGTATAACTATTTTAGTGTAGTTATTACAGAAGATCCAAGGCTTCAAAATACAGGTGCTGATGTGGTTAACTTCAAGAAATCCAGAAGCTATAGCTAGTAGCTCACTGTCACACTTTAATCTGCAAAGATTATCCTTATAATGTACTCCTTTTTACCCCTTGCTAGTAGAAGTGTTCTCTTCTGGCATGCCTTTTACCTCCAAAGCCCAAAAAGAAAAAAAAACAGTTTTCATAATACCTGCTTAGGTGGGTTCCTATGTAGTGTAGCCAGAGGCTTTCAATATCTATTTTTCCAGAGTGTTAGGCTCTGTTTCCTCCAGCTAAAGCAGCTACTGCAGCCAAATCTTGCCCATAACTCTGTAAGGGGTTATGAGTAGGGACCTACTGAATTTGTGATTTTCACAGAAACCACAAAATCAGTAGGTCCCTGTGAAAATGCATGAAATCTGTGAGCAAGCAGGGGTGGGAGGTGGGAAGGGAGCTGCAAACAGCAAATGGTGGGAAGCCCTGGCCCTGAAGCATGGGGGGGAGATGTTCATAGCAGAGCATGGCGGCCCCCCACACCTCTGGCAGAGGGACCCCTGAAGTCCTGCCCCTCCCTGGAGATTGACAGATGGCCATCTGTCAATCTCCAGGGAGGGGTGGGACTGCTGGGGCCCCTCAGCCAGTCAGAGGTGGGAGGGGAGGGGGAAAGCCACCATACTGGCACTGTACTTGGACTGCAAAATTGGGAGGCAACTGCCCTGAATTCGGTAGGTCCCTAGTTATGAGCCTAAAGTTAAACGTCCTCTTGCAAGGTAGGGTGAATCCAGGTAAATGGAATTGATATGCATAGTAAAAGTACAACATAAGCTGGTAGGGCCAATTTCCTGCTTCGCTGTTGGTGTGGACATGGTCGGACCTGAAAAAGGACGCATCTGTGCCCCTTGTTATATGTTGCAACATGCAAGAGCTCTGCTGGTGGTCTGACTGCGCCATCTAGCTGCCATATCAGGCCTCTCTGGGTCTGCCGCACCAGACAATACAGTAGTTTGTCCATCGCCCGTCCAAACTCTTTCTTGGGCAGAAACCTGCGTTGCACCCAGCTGTTGTACTGGAGTGGAGTGGGGGCTCCTTACCTCTGACTTGTTTTCACAGTTCAGACATGTATCACAGGGAAGGCTCAGTTCATAGTGACTTTGTTGTGCCTTGAATATATTGTATAAGCTTGTACACAGGCTTTCAAAAGAACTGCTGAAACTGTGCATAAGAACCCCACGAACTAGGAAACATTTACATGTTGGATCTATGTGCTCTGCCCCAGTGAATATTACAGTACTTGGGGGGTTTTTATCATTAACATTTCAGAATTGCCATTGGGGCAAGAAGTCACTTTTTTCATTATGGTGTCTGCTACAAATGGCTGGCTCAGAAACATTTGTTATCTCTTTGTAGAAAGCACATTGGGAGAAATACTGTCTCAGGCTGATTTTTCTGAGAGAGTATTTTGCACCACTGAGACTCTCTAAAGAAAATAGTACCTGCTTTAATTCTGAACTAAACATTTTGGTCTGCGTGAGTAGTTTAGCTTCTGGTTACAGATATAGGGTTTTGTCTGTCAGCAAGTTACTGGTGTTAGTGTTAGGAGGAGCATTATCTGAATAAATCCCAGTGAACTGTATTTATTGTAGATATAAAATCCTATGCAGCCCCTGATGGATAGCTTTTAATCTCTTAAATCTGACACAGGACACTGTGATCTTGCTCATTGTCATGTGAACTAAAGATGACTGACTAGCTACATAAATTGAATGGCTTAGAAAAGATCAGCAGAAATGTATAGATGGATTCCTATTCTACTCCCAAAAACAGTTTAGAGTCTCATCTGCCTTCTCACGTCAATGGGAAGGTTCTTACTGACTTCACTGAAGATAGTCAGGTTTTCCCCATGGCATAGAGGATCCTGAGTATATCTCATTTCTTCATTGATGTGCCTGTCTTATTCCTGAAGGCCCTGCATTAGGAAGGCTGGACAGGAGTACCACAGATGTATCCGTATTTGCCTGATGGCCAAGAACGCCCCCACATGGGAGGCCAAGCTTAGTGCTCATGCAGCACTCTTTACACAGTGAAAACTCAATTTCATTTCTTCTCTGAAGCCGAAGTCTCTTCAGGCAGGGGGCAGTTTTTAAAAAATATGCAACCGAATAAATATAAGTAACATTAGAGGCACTGGCATCATGTAAAATGGTCCATAGAATGCAGGGTTGTATAAATAGTCTTTTAACAGGGAAAAGGGGGATATAAAAATGAACAGATAAGCTGACATACAAAAAACTAGAACTCTTGGTTCCAAAATGATACCTTTTACTAGACCAAGTGGAAAATCACAAGAAAATTGTCCTTTTCTGTGAGCTGTTGGGATCAAAGTCTCTTTGTCAGGCTCTGGGAAAAGTGTAGATGGTACAAGATGGTAAAAAGTCCCCATAGGTAGGAAATAAACTTCATTTTTCCATTGAGGGAGCTGAAGATGGAAGGCTGTCCCTCTGGGTCCATGAGAGTGTCTGTGAGCTGTGCTGAGTATCTCTTTGATGTGTAGATCAGGTATAATTCCTTCTCTGGAGGTGACAGATGGCAGGTAGGGAGGTAAAAAATCTTTCTTTGGCAGTGAAGTTTAAAATCCCAAATCGACTAAAATTCATCATCTTCCACGTTTCAGGGGTGTACTTGGTAGCCGTGTTAGTCTGAGACAAGAAGACATACAAAAAACTAGAACTCTTGGTTCCAAAATGATGCTTTTTATTAGACCAACTGGATTTGTCTTAAATTGGTTTGAGTTTGTGTTCAGTTTAATGAGAGAATGTATAGACAGTACAGTCTGTTCTTATGCCAGGACAAACTTTTACTGGAAGCAGACTGCACAAATAGGCTTACTGTAAATGCTGATGCAGATGTATTTTTCTTATAGGAGGAATTGCTGTTATACACTATTGTGAACCTAAAACAAAAGTGTTTCTTAAAGACAGTGATATCCTCAGTTTACAGCATCCTGACTACATTTATTATTTCTGATTACCTGCATCTGTCACAAACAGGCAATCTACCTCTGCAGCTACTAACAACTTCCAGAGACTGCAATAACACTAGTCAAAACATTGCTCTGGCAACAGACAGTAGGCTTACTCACTCGTTTAGCTGAAAATGGAATTGATCAATTAGTGCATTGAAGTAAAAAATCTAGGTGAATTGCAAAATAAAATCAGAGTTGTTCCATTACCACTCCCTTATGACCAACTTAATGTCAACTTGTCCTTTTCAAGGAAGTGTGTCTGCTTTTCCTGGGTAAATATTTTATCTTCCTGGAATAACAGGTCTTCAATTTTGGAATTCCTTCCCTGACAGCTGAGGAGAAAGGGACCTGCAGTTCAGCTCTGGCCTCTGCTATCACTGTTCAGGTTCTCTGAACCTATCCTCCAGCAAGGGCCCTGATCTGTTAAGGTGCTGAAGTGGGCATGCTTTGTTGTCTGTGAACCAGAGAGGGACCCTTGTTGCAAAATTTTGAAAACAAAGTAAAAAAAGAAAAAGCATAACATTTTTAATAAAAAAGAGATAAAAATGTAAAGGCCATCTCTATATGCCGTAAAAAAGCAATAATAGGTAAAAATGTCAACCTGGCTTTGTAGTTCATCATTAAAAGGAAGCCACCTCCTCTACAAATTTTGTCATGCAACTATTAAGCTGTCTATTGGCTAGAATTTTACTTACAGTGTTTCTGTTTAAAAAAATCCAGTATACTGTTCCGTTTTAAGAATTAAAAAAAAACAACCTAAAAAAACCCTAACACATTTGAAATTATTTGTAATACCTCTGTCTAAAAATATATAGTTTTTTCCTTATCTTTTTTTTCCATTTTGTCACGGGTGCTAATAAAACTATATTGTACTTAGTTGTGTTCACAGATGTGCCTATATGTACAGTTAAATCCTGGTAGCAGAAAGGCAGCTAACTGTTCAGGCCCCTAAACCTGCACTTAAAAAAGCAAATAATCTAATCTATTTTATTAGGAGCCTCATCTGAGGAATGCCTGGAGTTTTGTCTTGAATTTAGGATCCGTCACCTGGATTCCATGTCCCTGCATTCAGTCAAACCCGTGGTTTATCCCTTGTAATTGATGCAAAACAATTTTTTATGTTGTTCAATAATTGACAGTCACGTTCAATTGCTGTCTTTACTTGTGTGCATCCCGCCTATTTCTGCCAAATAAAAATTGTAAAGCAAATCAGTGGTTGGTACTTCTGGTCTGCTCAAATTTTCATTTTTATTTATGACTTACAAATGACACACAAATGTTCAAGACTACGCTATATTATTTTTTATGAATGTGCACAAAAGACCTCAGCAGAAGTTGGGTAAATTTCTGGAGCAGTTTTGTTCAAATTGCACATAAAGAACACCTTCCCTAAATTATTGCTAAATAATACTGAAAATCCCTAAATTTTCTCTCATGGCAAATGCCAGTGTGAGCTCCAGTCCAACAGTTTGACTCATGTTGTGACCCTTTGCATCCCCAAAGGGGACCTCTGAATGGAGTTCTTTTGTGTGGATTCAGGAACCTACCATACCTATCAGCTGGCGTGATCTATAGATCTGCAAAGTAGGAAACCAGTTTCTTAACACTGAGATGGGGAAGTAGCCAACACGTAAAAGTAGGTGAGACCAAAATAACCTCAACTCTGCAAATTTTCTAAGAAGGTGCTTTTTACTGTTGTTGCATGTTCCTGCTTATTGTTTAAATGCTGAGGAATAACAAAATGTAGTAGCTACGTTTGTTTAATGGAGGTTTGTTTTTTGGGGAACTTTAAAAAAATAATCCTAGCGCCTGCTTCGAAGCAGTTCTGAGTTCCAACCTGGGGAACTCACAACTTAGGACTAGAAGAGGCTTCCTGGGTCACATCGTTCCGTTCCTCGACTTCACTTGTAGTTTTGGACAACATCTTTTTTTAAATATAATGAACCAAAGCAGGCCTTAACTTTTGACTTGGATAACAGAAGTCTTGGTTTTAAACACCAGATGTCAGCACTGTATTTCTCTCTGCATTCTAGATAGCAATGACCAAATGAACTTCTAACTTAGAAGAGATTCTCATTTGGACCTTTGGCTTTACACGTTGCTAACCCCAAACGTTCAATAATCTTAAAACTGGCTTAAATGCAATATAGTGTATTTTTGTTTAACAATTTTGGATTGATTTGCTTTTTACTTTCCAAACCTTTACTCAGTACATTTTCAACTGTTAATTTGCAAGGAGTGCTAAACACAATGAAACCAAAGGTCTGACCTCATCAGTTTGGCTCGAGCCTGGCACAAGTAGTATAAAAGCTGGTAACACCACATCTGTTAAACAAAAGTAAAATATTCTAACAGTAAGGGGAGGGAGGATGAAGTTGGACAATGCTAATGTAATAAATAAATTATTTAAAGTTAAGGTGAGGCCTGCAGTTGATCATACAATTTCAGCGTTGTCCCTGTCAGTAGGCAGAATTGGAGAATGTAACTATGTGTTATTTTTTCAGGTAATGCAAAAAGAGCTGAGCTTATATTCAGTGGTGTTTAGGAAGTCAGTGGGAGCTTCATCCTGTTTCTATGGAAGTTGGTGACAAGAACCATACATGCTTCACAGGGAGCAGGCTTATGTGATTTTGAATTATTTGGCTACTGTCTATAAACTCTATATTTACCCATAAGAAATGAAAGTACTATGAATTCCAGTTCTGCACAAGCTCCCACAGCAGATACCTTAGTGTCCTCTCTAGGACCTGCAAGGACCTCAGCAGCAAAGGTTGGCTGCATGTGGAGCAGTGCAGGTTGTGTACCTGTATGAGCAGGAAGGCAGCTTGGCCTCAACTTCGTAAAAGGCAGCCTTGGTGCATGGTCCCTCCTGAATATTTTTTGATGGGGAGTGGCGAAAAGGAGGGGGAAGAAAACTGTCTTAAAACCATACTTTCCATGGAAGTGCAAGGGCTGGAGCTTAGTCAGGGGCAAGAACTGTGCTACTTCAGCCTCAGAGTGAGCTGCATAATGGTTGCTTCATCTATAGGCAGTTTAATTATCTCTAGGCTCTACAGCAGAGTTTCTACAGTACCTGCAAAGGCTGATGTGAGGCTAGTAAAACAGACCTGATATAAAATGTGCATGGGTTTAACTGTGATTGCAGAGGGAGCAGTTCCAACCGGGAGTATGTTAGAGCTTGTTGTGTGCAATTTTTGGTCGTAGTTGAATTTAACCACAACATAAACCAGACAGGAAAACATGAAGCAGACATAGGTACAAACCCCATCCCCACTTCTTTGTCCATTGCTGCCTCTACTACTGAGTCCTGGACTGGGCTGCCTCTTGCAGGAAAGTGTTCCTATTCAGGAACTCATTGATGTCTCATGCCTGTGACAGACACTGCCACCAGCCACCTGGAGGCCTTCTCTGCCATCCGATTTTACGTGAGTCTGCATATACCTTCCAGACCACTAGGTTCGGAGCATCTTGCAGCAGTTGGGGGGGGGGGGGGGTGATGTGACCAGCTTCTTTCGCAAATATTCTTCTTACTATCCAACCCATTCTGCTTTCCCTAGAGAGAATTGTATGTACAATCTGTGTTTTGATTAGGTGAGGTTTACACGAGAGGTTTTACGTGGAGAAAGCGTGCTTAACTGAGAATTTTAATAGCAGCCGACTGTGTATTGATTGAGCACAACTAGCTCTTTTGAGTCTTTCTTAGCTGTAAATACATAACAGTGGAGCACCTACGTGAGGAAAAGCATCATCCTTTTTGAATGGCAGTAGTGTGCCCTTGGGCAGAAACACAACAGAAGTTAGGATGCCTGAGCAGCAGTAGCAGACTGACTCTCATTGAGCAGCAGTGCGAGTGACATAACATGGTGTTCACCGTACATAGATGTACTGTAGCTTGTCCAGCACTGGGGCAGCAAAGTCACCCCCTGGCAGCTGTCTGGACCCTGCCTTGCTTGCTCCTCTGGCCTCTCAGGGTCCCACTCTGTTGTCTCTCCTGCAGCACCTTGATGTTATATTGCACAGGAAGGCTGCCCCTAGAGGGCAGTGGGGTTTGGGGTGTTAGGCCCTTGTCTGAGCTGAGGCCCCCTGGCCTTGACCCACTTTACTGTGGCTGGGTGCCTCCACCTGAGTTCTGCTGTCTTAAGACCATAGGCTCCCAGGTCCCAGTTTCAGTTCCATGCTCATGGGCTCTGGGCCACTCTGCCCCAGTCTTTTCTGTCCCACACCACAGTACTTCTGCTAACAGCGGTGCTAGACCCTTCAACGGGTCCAGGACCTGGGGTGCCCTTATCACCCTTCTCAGTGGCCTCTGCCCCTATAGCCACAACCCACTCCTCTGGTATTTAAATACAAAGGGAAATATTTCTCTCAAGCAAAAGCTTCTCTATCCTGGGTTAACACCACACTGTGGCAAAACTACCATGCAAGGTCCCAAAATGCTTTTTTTGGCTGCCTGGTGTTGCAGGGGCATGCTGCATCATCCCTGCAGCCTGGAGTCCTTCCTCCTTGTCCAGTCAGGCCCTGCTCCTCCCTGGAGCTCTGTTGCCTGCAGGGCCAGACTTTAACTCTTGCCTCAGGCCCTGGGCTTATATGCCTCTTTCTGGGTCACCTGATCCACTACTTCTGCCCCAGGCGCCTCTATCAGTGGCTACAGCATGCTGGCCACACCTGGGACAGGTGGCCATTTTGTTCAAGGGCACTCTGCCACTATCAGTTTGTCCAGGAGGGCAGAGCCATCCAGCTGATCCCTGGCTCCCTCGCAGTGATGGGTTAGGGACCCCATTACACCTACAGCATATCTGTGTGCTCACTGGGCTTCACTCAACCCAGGGTCACTGTCACGGTTGGCATCATCATGATAACAGTGAGCTGCTATCTGTTTAGAAAAGGTCGTTTGAAGAAGAGTGCCTTATGCTTAGAGAAGGAGCTGATGTTTTGTTACAGTCCTTTGCTTCTGGAGAAGTTTGTTTCCCAATCTTGGCCCAGCCCCTGGGAAAACTCTGTTTGCCCATCTGCAAACTCTGTTCCTAGTAGCATGAAGTCCTGTTGTACCTCAGGAACAAACTTATTCTTATCCTGCAACCACAGACAAGCATTTAGGCACGCTGAGTTCGGGCCACTGAATACCCAGAACCTTGAATTTGATTCCATTCTGTGGAAGCCAGGACAGTGTTGCACAAGTACAATGCAGTGTGGGAGTGTACATGGCTGAAGTGATAGACTCCTGTGCTCTATGTAAGCTGGAGGTTCCTACAAGCTGATGGTTTCATGCCCAGATGTTGCATTGCTGGAGTGCAGAAGAGAGGTGACAAAGGCATGTTTATCTGTGAAGGATAGGATTGGGGTCTCTTAGCCAGTCACAGATGGTAGAAGACATCAGTCATGAATACTGCTAACTGAGAGCTCAATAACAGCAAGGTCTGCAGGAGCTCTTCTGAATTATAGCATGTATATCTGTCCTGCAACTATTGCTGTATACTAGGGATGTCAAACAGCCTGCGAGCTGGATCCAGCTTGTAGAGTTGTATGATCCAGCCCATGGGTTGCTGGACCACCCCATGCACCAGCTCTGGCCCTAGCTCCATGTGCTGCATGTGTATGAAAGCTGGACCTGGCACTGCATGCCCTGCATGCAACACAGACTAGTCATGTGCTACAGGTAGGCTCCCCCCGAGACTGGCCCTGTGTGCTGGCTCCAAGGCCAGTCCAGACTGGGCTGTGCTGGAACCAGCGCTCAAGGCTAGTCTGGTGGGGCATCACATGCAGCATGCATGCTGTGCCAGCCCCCTGTGCTGTTCACATGGACAGTCTAGTCCCATGTGGTGTATGCAGCACACAATGGCTCTGGGGCTTGCTGTGAACACAGGGCTGGCACAAGATGTGTGGGCTGGCACTGATGCTGTATGTGGCATAGGGAGGTCCAGGCCACACTGGCTGCATGTAGCACCCCAGGCCAATCCCTTGTGCTGTCTGCAGCAGTGGGTCCAGTCTGCATGCCCCAAGAAGTGCACTCCCCATACTAGCCCCATATGCCACATACACAGCAAGCCCTGGGCCCAAATGTATGCAGCATGTGGGCTGGACCCACCACTACGGATACTGCACAGGGGGTCAGTCCTGGTTCAGCCCACAGATGGGCTCATCAAATTTCATAGTTTCATAGTTTCTAGGGTCAGAAGGGACCTGGGCAGATCATCTAGTCCGACCCCCTGCCATGGCAGGAAAGAGTACTGGGGGTCAAACGACCCCAGCAAGATGGTCATCTAACCTCCTCTTAAAAACACCCAGGGTGGGAGCCTGCACCACCTCACTTGGAAACTGGTTCCAGACCCTAGCCACCCTGACCATGAAGTAGCGCCTCCTGATGTCCAACTTAAACCTTCCCTCCGCCAGCTTGTGACCGTTATTCCTGGTCACTCCTGGCGGTGCTCGGGGGAACAGGGACTCCCCCAGTGCCTGTTGATCCCCCCTGACTAGTTTATAGCAGGCCACAAGATCCCCCCTCAGCCTTCTCTTCTGGAGGCTGAACAGGTTCAGGTCCCGTAACCTTTCCTCATAGGACCTGCCCTGCTGTCCCTTGATCATGAGAGTGGCCCTCCTCTGGACCCTCTCGATGCTGTCCACATCCCTCTTAAAGTGCGGCTCCCAGAACTGGACGCAGTACTCCAGCTGCGGCCAGACCAGTGCCGCATAGACGGGGAGGATCACCTCCTTGGTCCTGCTTGAAATGCATCTGTGGATGCACGACAAGGTACAGTTGGCTTTCCTAGCTGCCTCCCCACACTGCCGAGCCATGTTCATCTTGGAGTCAATAATAATTCAATAAACAAGCCAATAATCTGGCCCTTAGGGCCAGATTAATTTGACACCCCTGCTGTAGATGTGCCCAAGCTACCCTTAGACTTGTTAACTTCACGTGGAGGATCGTGATATTTAGTGAGGCCAAGATTCCAGATTATTTATGTAGCTTCTCAGGCGCTTTTCACTCCCACCCTGCGCTGTTACAGCTGAACTGTTTAAAGCCAGCTCATATACATCTCCCCTACACTAGTTTCAGGAATGACTGCAGTGTAGATGTACCCATCAACTGAATTGGGTTTTTGCCTTCAGACAAAAAGAGAATGTGTTGTGCCTGCAAACTTTTCAAGGTACTTTCATATACCATGATAGTCTCTTAGGATCTGTGGTGGGCCAGTAAGGGGTGCTTCTATGTTGAGTGACTCACCACACTGCGCCTGACCATCTTCCAGGCTCTGAGTGCCTCCCTGGGGGTGCCTCACGTCTGGCCGACCCCCTTCCTGGAGCATACCTGCTAGCCTGGGGGTAGAGCTGCCACCACCCAGAGATGGGCTTGATTCTGGCATTGTGCTTCCTGGGAAACACAGGCCTAGTAGCCCTTGGGGGTACTTGATTCACTTCAAGAAATTGGGGTGCTTCCCTCAGTCCGAAGCACAAGTAGTGGTCTCCCTTAGTTAGCTGAACCAAGGGGACCCCGAGGCATAATCTAGACCCACTCCCAAGAAGTCTCCCATGCTAGGTACAAAGGAGAACTTTATTGGTTATGAGGAGTAGTGTTGGAATAGGGTACAGAGTTGAGTAGTATCAGAGAAATCCCATAGAGCAAACAGGGTGGCTGGAGTAGCCTTTGATCATGCATCTGAGTTACTGCAAGCTAGATATCTAGTTAGGTATCAGGCAGCTTACTCACGAGTATCATCCAGAGGCAGGTGGAGATTCCCTCTGGAGGCAGGCAGTTCCTTGATAATGAGTTTTGAGAGAGAGCAAATTTCAGATGCTCCAGCTCTTCTCTCTCTCTGAGTCTTCCTCATGGCTGCTGCCCCCTCCTCCTGGGCAGTCCTTAACTTATATAGCCCTTATGACCTCATTTACTTGGTCCAATGGAGGCCAGCACCTGTTGGCTGTCAGCCAACCAATTTGAAATGTATCACTGGTTGCTGGGTAGACTGGCAGTCTCTAGCCCAACAGGGAGCCCAAGCCCCTCACCCAGGTATGTGATGTCAGTCACGTAGGCAGAAGAACCAGGTTTCCACCCTCCCTCAGGAATGTATCCAGCTCAGGTTACCTAAAGAGATAGGGTCAGGTGTGTACCCTCTGCAGGGCCCATACTAATCAAATTGTCACAGAGCAGAGTTTTTGGGGAGAAACAGAGGTGGCCTTCTGCCACAGGATCAACTTCAGTGAGAACCAGTTCTTCTATGGCAGTGGTCTCCAACCTTTTTAAGGTGAAGATCACTTTTTGAAGTAAAGGGCAATCCAGGATTTCCAGCCCCCACCCCCTCTGCCCACACCCAGCAGGTCAGTTGGGACGGGGGCAGATTGAGGCCCCATAGTGAGGGAGGGAGTGGGGCAGGGGTGAATGGGACCCCGGCTGGGTTGGAGCCCAGGCGGCTTGTTCAGGTGCATGGAGGACTCCCGCCACGGCACATGCCCTTCTCCTTTATTTATTTATTTATTTTTCCCAGGAATGGTACTAATGAAAATATTAATGACTGGTCCCCAAACTACTTCTGGAGGATGCCACCATTTATCTGTCTCCAGCTCTTTTAGGACAACTGTCATTTCCTCCTTAGTTAACTCCTTACCTATGTAGCAGGCTTACCTTTCGGAGCTTGGGTTCAGTCCCAGGCTTGAGAGTCTGCTGTTTGATTGGTGGAGCCCACCCACCAAAAAGGAGGCAGCAAGAGGAGTGAAGTCACGCCCCTTTTCTGAAGGGAGGGAGAGAGGAGCTCCACAGACTTGATTGTAGACTGCAACACTGTCAGGTCCAGAAGACTTCATGGACGGAGCCCTGAAGGGTATATAAAGAGCTATGTGCCCGGCACAAGGGGAGATGTGCTCAGGGACTTAAGAGTAAAGCAAGAAAAGCTGGGAAGCCACAAGTGGTGGCTCAAGCCTGCCACCTCAGAGGGCCAGTGGAAGGGAAGGGCTATCACCAAAGAGGAGTATACCTCCCCGCTCGGGTCTGTAGGGGGTTTGTTAGGAAAGCTAAGGCTGATACGGAACTAGGGCTAGCATCAAGGATCAAGGATAACAAGAAGTGCTTTTTTAAATATATAGGGAGAATGAAGAAGGCCCTGGGTAATGTGGGGCCCCTGCAGGATATGCTTGGCAATCTGGTGGTTGCACCAGAGGAGAAAGCAGACCTCTTTAACTATTTCTTTGCCTCTATTTTCTTGTGCAGGAACCGGGACTCCCCTACTGAGATTCAGGACGGACTTGGGAGAAACTCCACCAAGCCTAGGGTCAGGGAGAAATGGGTTAGAGGGGCTGGATGTGTTCAAATCAGCAGGTCCAGATGCTCTCCACCCCAGGGTGTTGAGGGAATTGGCAGGGGTTATCACGGGGCCCCTGGCATGGCTTTATGAGTCAGGTGCCAGATGACTGGAAGAGGGCCAATGTGGTTCCCATCTTTAAAAAGGGGAAGAGGGAGGACCCGGGCAACTATAGGCCCCTTAGTCTTACTTCAATCCTGGGGAAACCCTTTGAGAAGATTATCAAGGAGCACATCTGTGATGGGCCAGCAGGGGGGATGATGCTCAAGGGCAACCAGCATGGTTTCATTAGGGGCAGTTCCTGTCAGACCAACCTGATTGCCTTCTACAATCAGGTCACAAAATCACTGGACACAGGTGTTGTGGTGGATGTAGTCTTTCTGGACTTCAAGAAGGCCTTTGACACTGTCTCCCACCCCATTCTCATTAAAAAGCTAGATGACTGTGGCATTGATGCCAACGCAGTCAGATGGATTGCAAATTGGCTGAGGGGTCGTACTCAGAGGGTGGTGGTGGACGGGTCATATTCGACCTGGAGGGATGTGGGCAGTGGGGTCCCCCAGGGCTCGGTCCTCGGGCCCGCACTTTTCAGTTTATTAGCAACTTGGATGACGGGGTGAAGAGCAGCCTGTTAAATTCGCAGACGACACCAAGATTTAGGGTGAGGTGGACACATTGGAAGGGAAGGACAGATTACAGCAGGACCTGGACAGGTTACAGGGGTGGGCAAATGAAAATAGTATGGGATTCAATACTGACAAGTGCAGGGTGCTGCCCTTGGGCAGTAGGAACCAGCAGCATACCTATAGGCTGGGGAACTCCCTTCTCGAAAGCAGAGATCTTGGAGTCATTACTGACAGCAGGGCAGACCCTATGAGGAGAGGCTATGGGACCTTAACCTGTTCAGCCTTCGCAAGAGAAGGCTGAGGGGGGACCTGGTGGCTGTCTATAAACTTACTAGGGGGTACCAGTGGGGTTTGGGAGAGACCTTGTTCCCCCGAGCGCCTCCCGAAGTAACAAGGAATAATGGCCATAAGTTGCTAGAGAGTAGGTTTAGACTAGACATCCGAAGGCACTACTTCACAGTCAGGACGGCTAGGATCTGGAACCAACTTCCAAGGGAAGTGGTGCTGGCTCCTACCCTGGGGGTCTTTAAGAGGAGGCTTGATGTTTATGTGGCTGGGGTAATTTTAGCCCAGTTTTCTCTCCTGCCCAGGGCAAGGGGTCAGACTAGAAGATCTACAAGGTTCCTTCCGACCCTACATCTATGAATCTATGAAACATGAGTCACTGGGTCCTTGGGTCCCACAGGGGAAAACGTTTGAGGTGAGTAAACCCCAGGGAAGGGGCTGGGTGAGCAGTCTCTTCCCCCCCGCCCCCACAAGGGACCCCACTGAAAGAAAGACTGTCTCTTGCCATGGGTCAAGGATTATATTAAGGAATAGATGTTTATGTCTGCACCTTATATTTTGTAATTGAAATGTTGTATTTGTGCGGACCGGGAGCAATCCGGGCCCTTTTTCGCGCCGCGCGGGCTGTGGCCAGCAGCCCGGGCACGCTGGGTCGGAGAGAACAGGCGACATGCTGGAATTAGGCACGGACGCATAATGGTTGATTCAAGATTGTTTACTTACACCGAAGATGGTCGCGGTGTAGGCTGGACACTTTCCCAGGCACAGCTCCGCTTAAATCCTTGTTTGAGGACTCAGACAATATTCGGATCACTCCCACGGAGTTGTCGAGGCTCTGTGGATCCTTTTGCGCGCAGGGAGAGGGATATGTCGAGGATTGTGATCGGTGATGGGGAGAGGCTAGAGGCTGATCAGACCCCTGTTGCCTGCTTGAAATGCACTGGGTCCAATAGGCTCCACAGAGCTTAGAGATCTTCACACAGCGTGAAGTCTCTTCCTCCTGGTGTTCGTGGAGTCCTCCAACTTGGGCGGAAACCACTCAAGCCTTTTATACGGCTAGCAAGCCAATTTTTACACCGGGGTTTTCCTCTGCAGCAGAAAACTCCACCGTGCAAAGAAGCTGCAATTTAGCGGGAACATAATTCAGTGGTGCCAAAGCACACACAAAACAAAAATCACACCTTTGGGTTGTGACAGTATTGTGTTGATACTGCTGAAATTGTTTTATTGGGATGGGTAAATAGTGTTATCATAGGACAGAGTAATTTCTGAAAAGCATCCTATTGGTTTCTTTGATTGCTAGGTCCTCTAACTGGGTAGGGGTCCACTGACGCCTATCTTCCTGCATTAAAGAAAGAGGGACTGTTCCTTTGTAGGGGTAAAATCACATCTCCCCTGTTACACTTTGCATGACCCTTTAATTGAGTACAGGTTCCCCACTGTGGGGTGGTGAAGCTGTGGGTTTATTGTGTATATATTGTTTTTCCTGAAGATCGTGGTTGGAAGTGATTTTTTTCCACAGTGTTATTTAGGGTTTGACGTTGGTTATTGGTTAATGGTCACTGTGTAAATATATGTATATGATATTTAGTTTTATGTTTATGTATATTATATGTTAATAAATATTGTAAGTAGTTAAGAGCCTGTCTAGAGTCTAACTCTATGGAGGAAGGAGAGAACCACGTGTCAGTGATGGTGATCCCTCCCACAGCACCTTCACCTCTCACCCCTCCTTTGTGATTGGGATCAGGGCACACCCTTGGGTGTACCCGGGCTACACCTGCTTTACAATTGCTGCAGTTATTTCCCTCTTCTCTGCTTTAATAATTCCCATGGTAGTACTATGTCAACTGCCATGCTAAACTCCAGCCAGATTACATGTAATGCTTTTCCAAAAATCAGTCATCTTCTCAAAGAATATCAGGTTAGTTTGGAATGATCTACCTTTGGTAAATCCATGTTGCATTTTGTCCCTCTTTCTATTTATATTGCCATTAGTTTTTCCTTAAAAAAATATTCTAAAACCCTGCACACACTCACTGATAGTTGCACAAATCACTTTCTCTTTCCCCCATCCTTTCTTAAATATAGGTTCTACATATGATTTTTTTTCCCATTGTCTGTGTCAGGTAGGGAAGTACTATCATTTTACAGAGGGAGAACATATGCGTAGAGAGAGTAAGTGATTTGTTCAAGGTCACACGAGGAATACATGGCAGATCATGGAACTGAAGTCAGATTTCCCAAATACTAGCCAACCACCTAACTGCTATACCATCCATCTTTTCTATGATTATTGCCGTGTGGATGTTCATTTTTATAGAGAATGAAAACATGTCAGGTACCTGCTGAGGCACCCACTGAAGTCACTGAGAGCTGGGTCACACTCCAGACATCTAACTAAATACAAAACCATCAAAAATAACAAGGAAGAGACCAAGCACAACAATAGTAAATCAAGAATGAGTGTGTAGAATGATATTAGTAACATTGACTGCTGTGAACAAAACCAGAGAAGACAGGACATGGAAAAGATACTGTCAAACACATGACAAACTATATCTGAAGACAAATAACTAGACTTTATAACCCAAAACAGGAATTACAGCTGATTTGATCTGGTAGTTGTTTATACGTGATTATTTTCTCCATTAAGTACAAATGGAAGCCAAAATACGTTTAAAAAAATTACTGGGTCCTATTTTCTTGACATCTGAGTGTTTCCATGACTTGAATAATCTTTAATCTCTGAACTCTACAGTATTATCTGAAGGAGAAATCTCAGTGTGCATCCAGCTCATTTTATAAGCAAGGAACGTTCCAAACTGGAGTCAGAAGGTGAGGAACTGAGGACTCAGGCTGGGAGAGGGGAAAAAAAAGCCATCGTCTGGTTTTTTTTCCAGCTTGCTTCAGTGAGAAAAGTATTAGGCCAGTTAGGGGAGATCTTGAAGTTCCTACCTTACATATCCATACTTGAGTTGGTGGTTTCTTACATCAGGGAACATCAATACTCCTAGATCTGTGTACATCACATTCTTGTGGCTCTTAGGCATTGTCTTTAATACTCTTTTGGGAACTCTCCCACAATTAACCAAACACAGCCCTTGGTTGCAGTTCCACTGGTCATGGCAGTGATAGGAGAGCAGGGATAGGCAAAAACGCGGACAGTTGTAGGCTTTGTGTTATCTAGGTTTCATAGATTTCATAGACATTAGGGCTGGAAGGGACCTCGGAAGATCATCGAGTGCCCAGGGGCAGGAAGTCAGCAGGGATCATAGGATCCCAGCAAGATAAAACATCCAGATTTCTCTTGAAGGCGTTCAAAGTAGGTACTTGAACCACCTCTGGCGGCAGGCTATTCCAGACCTTGGGGGCTCGGACAGTAGTTCCATGATATCACATCACAGGCCTGAATTATATAACCTCTCTAGTACAATTTCTCCATTTGTAAAAACATGGATAGCTCCTGACCTGCACCACAGTGACTAAGAGGATTAAACATATAGATTTCTGTATAGCACTTGAAAATGACCCCTGCTAAATAATGCATTTAAACTCTACAGAATCCATACTGTATGCATTTTCCCCTGCTATCCAAGGCACATATTTTGGCAATATGGTAGGATTGATGAAGATTTGCTAGAAAGTTTTGGCTGTTAATTATTTGTTGAAATTGACACTCAATGTGTGGGGCACTTTGTCATTCACAATAGAGTGCATGGTATCCACTCCAGAGGACCCACTGACTCAAAGAACTGAAAAAGAGGTTTGTTCTATGTAGGGTTTGTTCAGAGGGTGGTAAAAACAACATTGGTGTCCTTTTGATGCAACTGGCTGTTACTTTGGAGCTCTCACAGTGGAGAGAGAGCTAAAACAATAATAAAAAACCTATCTTGCTTAGCACAGTCTGTGACATGGATCCAAGGGTGAAGACAAAAAGCTTCAGAGCTGTGAGCAAAGTGTAAGCAATCTACTGTATTTAAAGAATCTGAAATGTATGAATTTAAAAAGATTTAAAGAAACACAAGTCCTGTTTTTGCTCCTTCACTACACATTTGACAGATAGTTCGTTACCCCACTTTTTGGACTCTGTGATTTTCAGGATTCTATGGATAAAACCCTCCAGCTCCCACCCTGTTTGCTTATTGTCTTGTGAGGCGCACAAGATGGAATTACATTAGGAACCTTTCCTCCAAGTGCCTCAAACATGAGATTAAGCTTGTTTTACCCTTTGGTATAAAAGTTCCTTTAGCTAAGAAACAAAACAACCCCCCCTAAAAAAAAACCAGACAAAACCCCCTGATGCCTCTTGCCTATATCTCTTGCCATCTGATCAAGATAGGTTGCCCCTGAACAAGAAAACTAACCCAGAATGGAGACCTGCTACTAAGCCTGGCATATTAGCAAAAATCTGCACTTCATCAGAGCAAACCAGTCAATTGAGGAAAATTCTTGTTGATGGGCTGGGTTAGTGGAAATGGAGAGATCTGGTGGAGAATACACTGGATTGGAAGCAGGAGGCTGACTTTCCCAGCTTTGCTACTGACAACCAGCGTGATCTTAGACTAATCACTTAAAGCCCTTTGTGCCTTCCCCAACCGTTAGATGGGGATGATAGTGGATCTGGGTAGTTAGGAACTGTGGTTGAGAAATGCTATACTAACCTTCAGGGCATTCGCCACAGCTTACTTGTAATTTGCAGGCCTTGGTAGAAAGTGAAGGTATCATGGGATGGGCCACTAAAATGTTGCTGAATCAATTGAGGCTGATCTTGTTAAGGGTTCAAGCCTGCCTGCAGGACATCTAATGCCATATGAAAGAAAAGATGGGCCATGCCAAGCTTTGAGATGGGTATCTTTTCATCATTGTTATAAAACCAATAAATATTTTGACCTTGTTAAGTTACACACAAAGAACAGCTGCTACACAGCTGTGTTTTCTATTACAGTTGTATAAGGATAATGGCTTTTTCAACACCTGCTTGCAGGAGTCCTAACATCCTTTGGGGAGCAGGTATTGCTAGGCATTGTTGGTGCAGGCTGCCAAGTGGGAAACTTTGGGAACTGGAGTCTTCTGCAGACAGGAGTACTAACAATTCATTCCTTTCTAGTTCTTCCTGCCATGCTATGGGGTGCCCAAATGTTTCAGCCCTGGGCACTCTATAACATGCAATGCATGAGCTAAGGTGGCAGCTTCTTTTCAATGGTATCATTGCTTGTGAGAGTTGCTTGTTTCTATTATCTACTGAGGCAAAACCCATTGCTTCCACAACTACAGACGGCTTTGGTGCTCCTGCTCACATCTGAAGCTGCCAAAAATTCTGCCATTGATATCATGGGGAAACACCAGACCCCAATATTACATGGGGAGATTTAATTTTGCCTCTCACGTTGCAACACTCTTACTAACTTTTTAAAATCCTCTGTATTATTGAAGATTGCTTGCTTGGTTGCTTCTTCAAAGTATACAAAATGATTGGACTCATTGTCAACTTCACAAAAACCAAGATACATTACCAACTCACTCCAAACCAACCAGAGGCTCCTTTACACATTACAATTAAAGGGAAATCCTTGGAGAATGTTGAGCATTTTCATTACCTGGATAGCTGCATTTCCCAAAAAGTAAACATAGACAACAATATGCAACACCAGATAAAAATCATAGAATATAGAAAATTAGGGTTGAAAGGGACCTCAGGAGTTCATCTTGTCCAACCCCCTGCTCAAAGCAGGATTACCTCCAACTATATCATCCCACCCAAGGCTTTGTCTAGCCAGATCTTAAAAACTGCCAAGGACTGAGAATTCACAACCTCCATGGGTAGACTGTTCCATGCATTATTAACCCCCTTGTGAGAAAGTTATTCCTAATATCTAACTTAAACTTCCCTTGCTGCTACTTGAGACCGTTGTTCCGTGTTCTGTCATCTGCCACCACTGACAACAGTCCAGTTTCATCCTCTTTGGAACCACCCATCAGGTGGTTGAAGACTGCTATTAAATCCTCCCTCAGTCTTTTCTTCTCCAGACTAAATAAGCCCAGTTTCCTCAGCCTTTTCTCAGAAGTTATGTTCCCCACCCCCTAACCATTTTTGTTGCCCTCACTGGACTCTCTCTCCCATCTGTCCACATACTTTCTGTAGTGTGGGGCCCAAAACTGGACACTGGATTCCAGATGTGACCTCACCAATGCCAAATAGAGGGGAAGAATCACTGCCCATGATCTGCTGGCAATGCTACTACTAATGCACCGTGGAATGCCATTAGCCTTCTTCACAACAAGGCCGCACTGTTTTCTCATATTCAGTTTATCGTCCACTGTAACCCCCAAGTCCTTTTCTGTAGAGCTGCTGCTTAGCAAGTGGGTCCCCAGCCTGTGCCAGTACATGGGATTGTTCCATCCTAAATGCAGGACTTTGCACTTCTCCTTATTGAACCTCATAAGATTTCTTTTGGTCCAATCCTCTAATTTGTTGAGGTCTCTCTGAATTCTAGCCTTACCCTTCATGGCATTTACTACTCCCCCAAGCTTGGTGTCATCTGCAAACTTGCTGAGGGTGCACTCCATCCCATCTTCCAGGTCACTGATGAAGATATTGAATAAAATGGGCCCTAGGACTGACCCTTGGGATGCTCCACTTGATACTGGCTGCCAACTAGACATCAAGCCATGATTACTACCCTTTGAGCCCAACGATGCAGACAGTTTTCTATCCACCTTACAGTCCTTTCATCCAACCTGTACTTTCTTAGCTTACTTGCAAGATTCTTGTGGGAGGCCATATCAAAGGTAATGGCCAGCAGCTTTACATCACATTGGCCAACTCCCTCAGCACCCTTGGGTGCATCGTATCCAGCCCCATGCATTTGTACACCTTCACCTTTTCTAAATAGTCCCTAACCTGCTCTTTCACTGTTGGCTGTTCACCTCCTCCCCAAACTATGCTGCCAGGTGCAGTAGTCTGGGATCTGACTTTGCCTGTGAAAAATTAGATGAAAAAGGCATTGAGTACTTTAGCCTTTTCTGCATCATCTGTAACTAGGTTGTCTTCTCCATTCAGTAAGGGACCCACACTTTCCCTGATCTTCCTCTTGTTGCTAACATACTTGTAGAAACTCTTCTTGTTACCCTCCTTGGCCCTTGCTAGCTGCAACTCCAGTAGTGCTTTGGCCTTCCTGATATCATCCCTACATGCCCAAGCAATATCCTTACACTTCTCCCTAGGTGTTTGTCCAAGTTTCCACTTTTTGTAAGCTTTTTTTTGTGTTTAGCTCATGAAGAGTTCCCTGCTAAGCCAAACTGGTCTTATACCATTCTTTCTAGTCTTCCTGTGCATAGGAATGGTTCATTCCTGTGCTCTCAGTAAGGTTTCTTTAAAATACAGCCAACTCTCCTGGATTCCTTTCCTCCATAGACTTGCCTCCCAGGGGATCCTGCCCATCAGTTATCAGAGTGAGTCAAAGTCTGCTTTTCTGAAGTCCAGGATCCTTTCTCTGCTGCTCTCTTTTCCTCAGGATCCTGAACTCAATCATCTCATGGTCACTGCCGTCCAAGTTGCCATCCATTTCTACATTGCTCACCAATTCTTCCATGTTCATGAGCACCAGGTCAAGAAGATCATGACCCCTCATTGGCCTCTCCAACACTTGCATCAGGAAGTTATCCCCAGCTCTCTCCAAAAGTTTGCCTGTTCACTGCTGTATTGTGTTCCCAGCAGATGTCAGGGAGATTGAAGTCCCACATGAGAACCAGGGCCTGTCATCGGGAAACTTCCATTAACTGTTTGAAGAAAGCCTTAATCACCTCATCCTCCTGGTCTGGTGGAGCAGACACCCACCACAACATTACTCTTGTTGCTCTCCCCTTAGACCCTAACCCAGAGACTTCCAACAGGCCTGTTTCCAGTTTCATACTGGAGCTCTGAGCAATCGTACAGCTCTTTTACATAAAGCCCAACTCCTCCTCTTCTTCTTCCCTGCCCATCCTTCCTGAACAGTTTGCATCCATCCATGACAATACTCCAGACATGCGAGCTATCCCACCAAGTCTCTAATTCCAATCACATCATAGTTCCATGACTGTGTGAGGACTTCCAGTTCTTTCTGTTGTTTCCCAGGCTCCGTGTGTTTGCGTACAGACACCTGAGATAACTAGCTGATTGCCCTACTTTGTCAAGAAGAATGAGAGTGCTTCCCTTGTTGCCTGTGCTTCCTCCAGGTCACCCACTTCTCCACTTATCTCAGGACTTTGGTCTCCATCCCCAGGCAAACCTAATTTAAAGTCCCCCTTATTAGATTAGCGAGCCTGGCTGCAAAGATGCTTTTCCCTCCCTGTCAGGTGGAGTCGAACTCTTCCTAGCAATCCTTCTTGGAATAACATCCCATGGTTGAAGAAGCCAAAGCCCTGCTAGTGACCCCATGTGGGCAGCCACGCACTGATTTTCAGGATGCATCCACTCCTTCCCAGTCTCTTCCCCTTTACCAAAAGGATTGAGGAGAATGCCACCTGAGCCCCTGTCCCCTTCACCTTGCACCCAGAGCTCTGTAGTCATTTTTGATCTGCTCAGGTTCACTACTAGCAGTATCATTGGCACCCACATGGATAAGCAGTCTGAGGGCTAGATGGGTTTTGGTAATCCTTCTGTGGTATCTTGGATCTGGGCTCCGGGCAAACAGCAGACTTCCTGAGACAACAGTTCAGGCTGGCAGATGGATATCTCCATCCCCCACAGAAGCAGGCCAGGCAGGAGTGGGAGCGGGGTTATGCAATTAATGGAACAAGGAGGGAGGGAGGTGGAGTGATTCCCAAAGGTCGGAGAAATGTGGGTGGGGTTATGCAAATGAAGGAATGAGAGGCAGGGAAAGGAATGGTGGGGTAGGATTGGAGGTGGGGTTATACAAGTGAAGGATTGGGGCTATGGAAAGGAGATGGGGTTATGCAAAATAACAGGGAATGGAATGGAAGTGGCAGGGAGGAGGGTTAGGGTTAGAGTGCCTCCATCCTGCCCCCAGCTCCTCACCTCCCCCTGCTCTTCTCCCTCTGCCTTCCTCCCTAGGCTCCAAGACTTCAGGGCTTCCCAGGTGCTTTCCTCCTTGCCAGTAAGTTTGGGTTTCTTTATTTAATTTTTGCAGCAAGCCTGGGGATGGCCCAAAACCACAGCTTAATCACCCTGATTAAGCCCAGAGAAGCTATTAATCCATGCTTAATATCATGTGGATTAATGGCTTAATCAGGGTAATTAAACTGCAGTTTCAGGCCATGTGGCAATCTTGGGCGGGGTGAAACTGCTGGGGCCTCTCAGCCAATCAAAAGTGTGGGGAGGCCCTACTGCACTCATGAATATTGTAGCTGGCCCTGCAATCTGCTTGCAGAACCAGCTGGCTGCCTCCTTGAGTGCAGTAGGCCCCTATCTATAAAGGTGGCTATTCTTTTAATTCCACAAAGATTTTTGTTCAGTAGGTGAATATGGCCCTTTCTGATCTCTTAACACTGGCACTTGATAGTCCCCTCTTGCCTTTCCACAGTGACTTCATCCCTTTCTCTCACTCTCTCTCTAGTTTCCTTGTGTCATTTTCAGTTTCCCTCATTTCAGAGACCTTCAGAAACCTCTTGCTTGTAAAAAGCAAAGCTAGGAAATAATCTGTTGTTTCTGAAACAGCAATGTATTATACAAGCAACTATAAATGCTGACCCTTGAGAAAAAAGAGCCATTTAATTTGCACAATGTTAAAAGCAAAGATTTTCTTGGAACTTGACATTTGTTAACAAATACTCTGGTTATTTTAGTGTTTGAATTAATCTCTGACAGATGGTTTTGTCCATCTGGTACCTCTGAAGAGGACAAGAATCTAGCAGATGTGGAAAACTTATTTAGAACGCTAAGCTAATTTAAAACAACCAGTCTCTTCACCCTAGGATTGCCTAATGGTGCCAAATGATGGTAGTGCATGGTAATGTATGGCAGGTCATTTCTGATGAAGATAGCAAGGCTATGGATCCTGCTGGCTACAGAGTCTGTCAGGCCTGAGTGCCTTATCTTCCACAGCTGCAAAAGTGACTACCTTCTTGTGCCTCTTGTAAGCAGCTGTAAGGCGAACCTAAAAGTTACTACCAAGGCAATTGGACTTGCAATCTTTCCAATTTCAATACATTATGCTTTCCAATTTTGGTATACTAAATATAGCAACCTCTTCTATGAGGGGAAAATTTGACTGTTCTTCAACTTAATGTTGACGACTATACATTGCTCAAGCAATCAGTGCAGGAATGCATCACCAGTGAAAGGAAACCACATGAAGTTCTTCTACAAGAAACATATATAGAGGAAACCACTGAGGTTCAGTTAATATGTAATAGGCTTCTATGGAAATAAATACATTTAATAAAGAAAAAATAGGTACTTTCTTTATAGATTTTTAATCTTCAGATAGAATTTGAAAGCAAGGATATGGCTTTCAGTTAAACTTCTATATGGAATAGACTGCACAGGGAAGCTGTAGAAGCTCCATCATTGGCAGTTTCGAAGAAAAGGGTGAATTAGTGGTGGTCAGGAATCATCTACGAGTAGCTATCCCTGGAGTGCACTATGAAAAGCAACAGTTGGAAGCCCAGAAGTCCCCTATAACAGGGGACCCAGACCCTGTTACCTAGGGGCTAGGGAAGGGGAAGAGGGGGAACTGTGGCAGGGAACCAGGAGGCTCATGCCCCTTTAAGAAGATGTAGCAGGCTCAGCTGGCTGCAGAGTCATCCCTTGGGTAAGGCAAATCAGGGCAACTGCACCAGGCCTCACACTTTTGGGGCCCTGTGGAGCTGGGCGCCAATGTGAAAAGGGTGCCATTGGCATATGCCTAGGGGCACCACCGCTCTGCTCCATCGCTTCCCCGCTCTGCCGGTTTCTTGTTTGGATGCTCGCTCCCTCCTCCCCACTCCATGCTGAAGATCGTATACTGTCTGGGGTGTGTGGGATCTGTGCATGGGGGCAAGAGCAGGCTGCTGCCACGGGCTTGGCCCCAGGCACCAAATTTCATTGCTACAACACTGGCTGAGCCAGAGCAGGCAGCCTGGCCCTCCATGCTGAAGGGTGAGGAGCTCCTGAGGGAGATGCCTGCAGCAGATAGACTAGCAGGCATTTGAGCTGGTCTGTGGAGCTTCCCAGAGGGAAATAAAGGGAGATGATGGCCCTGAAGTGAGTGACCCAAAGCCGGGCAGATTCTTTTGTTGTGAAGTAAAGGCTTTTGTTTATATTGTGAATTAGGCTTTAGACCAGAGAACTGGATTGTGACTACAGGGGAGGTCTGGAGGTCATGGATTGGGCTCAGTGATGAGGGCACTTGCGGGTAGATCCAGTGGAGGGTGCAGTGTTGCAGGTACACTCCTTTTTGATTCCTGCTTCACTTAAATTAGGGTTACCGTATTTCCAGAATCAAAAGAGAGGACACCCGTTGGGGAGAGGGGGGAGCCAGGCGGGGGATAAGAGATGGGAGGGGTATCTGATTGTTGGGGAGGGGGCAATGTGATATGCCCATGCCCTCCCTCTGCTCCTCACTCTTAAATCCCCTGCCCCCCCCAGCCCTGCCAGTGCCCCTCACTCTCCCCCCCAGCCTTGCCAGTGCCCCTCATTCCCAACCCACAGCACCCTGCCCCCCACAGCCCTGCTGCCCACTTAGCTCCCATGGTTGTGCTTATGCACACACGTGTGTACATACACACATACTGTCTCTCTCTGTCACTTACCTGAGAGCAGCTTGCTGGGGCTCGCATGCAAAGCATGTGACCCCCGACAGCCAATCACCTTGCCTGTTGCTCCCAGCCCCAAGCAGCCAAGTTGCTAGTGCCTGGGTAAGCAAAGGCAAAGCAAAAACCCAAACATTTGCTCACATTTTAGAAACCTGCCTGGACACGAGGACTGGGGACCAAAAAAGAGGACATGTCTGGGAAAACCCACACGTATGGCAACCCTACTAAACTTTAAAACCAATTGCTTGGGAGGGGCAGCAGCATTTCTCTTGAGGCAATGCTAAGGGACTCAATTGTCTTCATTAAATGTCAGTTGGATGTCATTATATGTCAATGATATGTAGAGACGACCCAATCAGGGTGTGGGGCCCTGCCCCTGGATGCAAGGAAGCTGGCAGTGGATTCGGAGGAGGGGAGCAGGAGGTGTTTCTGAGTGGCCAGATGTGAAGCTGGTGGCAGCGCGGAGTTGCTGTGCCACTTTGCCCAGCTCCACAGGGCTCCCCAAAGCACAGGGCTTGGGGCAGTTGCCCTGATTCCTCCCCCCCCAGGACAGCCCTGATGATATGTTATCATAATGTACTGAATCCTGCTAATCTCAGGTGCTAATGTCCCTGTCTCCTTCTTAATGGTCTTGATGTTCTGTTAATCAAGCTATCATTTCTTCTGCAGTTTTGGTGTCTGTTAGCCTTTCCTGGTAATATCTCTCTTCTGTTTCACAGTCCTGCAGTCTGTTTTTAGTTCTAGCTAAAATCCTTAACTCAGGTGTGGCAATACTCACTGTCTGTCATTTCTACACTTGAGTTAAGTATTGGATGCAATGTCAAGATGTTCAAGAAGCCTAGATTTTGTTTTGTGAATCTGAATAAGAGTTGCACAAATAACTGCAATGACTACAGGACTAATAAGACAACATCTTTTTACTACTTTTCCTAGTTTGTTGCTTTTTAAAAACATTAATTAGTGCATATGCCAATAAAGTTTTACTCACTTTTGCTTTGATCCTACACTAAATAATATACTGTGGGTCTGATAGCATATTAGCAAAGGTTCTAGTTTCTTTTCACTTGGAGAAAAAAGTGTTTGTGTTATATGTGATGTTGCACCACACCATCTGTACCCCTATTTTCAAAATCCTAGATCTGCCCATGAAGGTGCACCTATGGCATAGGTTGTAGGGGGAGTCCTGGGTTCTAGTCATATATATATATATATCCAATGACTCTTTAATGATTCTTTAATCAAAACGCAATCACTTGCTCAAGTTAACAGTTCTGTCATAGGGCCAGTTAGAGAAGGAGGAAAAGTCATGAGGGGGCATATCTACATGAGAGATTTCTTGCACAGTTGTCTAATTAGCTCCACAGTAAAGTTTCAGCGTGTGCACCTATGGCCCTATTAGGCCACAGTAAACTAATAAACGCTGCCATACAATAGTACTTCTTAACACAACAAAGTACTATCCTGCAGCGGCATTATTTACGCTGCCGCAATGCATGTTTAGACACTGAGGGGGCAGAATGAGACACAAGGGTGCTTTAGTGTCGTGGCTGCCTGCTGGCTAGCTCCCCACTGAAGCACCCTTGTGCCCCAGCCAGCTCCCCCACAACATGTTGAGCCAGGTTGAAGTAGCCCTGAACTGGCAGGTTGGCCCCCCTGCCCCAGCCCTCTGCCAACTGGGGCTGCTCCAATCTGGCTTAATGTGCTGCAGACTTGGGTGCACGTGTAAACGCAGCACTTGGGAGCAATAAACTCTGGCTTGAACTGCACTGGAGTTTATTCAGTTGAACTAACAACATTTGTAGATACACCCAGGATGTAATTGATTCCTATAGCCCTTTTCTAAAAGAATTTTAAATTTCCACCAAAATTTACATTTCTAATTTGAAAGAAAAGTCCCACTGGTTCTCTGTTGTGTGAAATTTAGTTAACGTTTCAACTATTCAGAGCAAAAGATTAAGACAGAAATGATGGTATTGGAATTTGTAATCTTCCTGCTTGCCCAAGTTAATGAATTTGTGGATTATGGTAGATATCTAAGGATCTATCTATTTTAGGATGGCCTTTTTAAGCCTCCCACCAAGAACATGATCCCTGAAGTTTCAATATGAGCTCAAGTATACAATGTAAAGTCTCTGACCACAAACCATGACATTTTGTTGCTTGTCCAAGCTCAAAGTGATTAAATAAGACTTTTCTCTCTCCTTTGTATTTTTCACAAAGTAGAAAAATACAGGTTAATTTCTTACAATTAAAAGCTTATGAGCAGGGTTTATTTGGTTTTGATGTTGTTTCCCGCTGTTTTGGGAAATGGTGGTGGTGAGTGTAGTGTTTTCTATTTCTTTGTAAAAAAAGCCAACCAAATAAAAACAACCAGCTGCAGAGACAAAAAGCTTTTACCCTGAGAAGAGCAGCAGAGTGCATAAGGGATGAAAAACCAACAGGTGCTGATCTGCACCCTGATAAAGAGCTTGCAAATACTGAAATCCCTCCAGTAGGCAATCTTATTCCAAGAATGCAAATGGAAGATCAAAGAATGTGTCCCCTGGGGTAAGGTGTTGTGGTGCTTTAAGATACTATGCCTGAAGTGAGAGGAAATACATTTTATGCTTGCATGTTTACATTGCAAAAATGCTAATTCATTGAAACTAAAGCCTTTCGGGGAAACATAACAGCTGTGATCAAACTTCCTTTGGAAAAGGTTTTTCAGGTTCAGGACACATTTTCTAGTGTAAGGGTGGGTGGAGGGACAGAGAGAGAGACTTTAACTTTAAAGATACTTTAATAAGATCAATATATTAAAAACACTAGACAAAAATCATATAAAAACTGAATGAATTAAAAAACAATTGACCACCTGCACTAGTACAAAGTACATTTCCAGTTAGTAAATTGATCTAAATCATATGCGAGAATGAAAAATCTCATAAAGATCTTATAAAATAATAAAAATCTAATAAAGATGAAACATTACTGGAAGAACCCAAACCCAAATATCAGTAACCCAAGAACAGTGATTCTCAAACAGGGTGTCAGGGCACCCCAGAGTGCCATGAGAGCCTTTGAAAAGTGCCACAAAATGTGTGAGGACATGAGCAGATAAAGGCAAGCTCGGGCTCTCTCTGCGTGGTTGCTCCTTTGCCTGGCCCTTCTGTAAGGAAGTAAGCACTGTAGTAAATATATTCCTTTTTAAAATGGGGTCCCACTTAATTCACAGAAGTTATGGAGGGTTGCACTGAGTCTAAAAACATTGAGAACCACATAATTTACATCTTGGGCTTTTGAAAAAAGCTGTCTTAAGACCCAAGATAAAGTTCACATGTCAGACACCACAGTCTTATATTGGACAGTGAGAATAAATACAACCCAAGGGAAAAAAAATCACATGATAATGAGTGAGCAATAGCCTGTTCCAAAACAAATAATTGAGGCAACTTGGAAAAGGTAAGAAACATATGGACAACTCTTTTGGATCACACCTTCAGAGTGAAAAGATACAAAAATACATTTGTAGCAACACTTTTATGAAACATGTGCTCCTATAAACCATCCACTTTTTCTTGTGCACGTTATATATGTGGGAGCTTTATATCCATTTTGTCAGGCTGGGCAGAAGGAATCTAACACCAGAAGCCTTCATCTACACATTGCTCCAGGACGAGCAATAAGTACTCAAGAATGATCACTCTCAATCACAAATATACACAGTAACTCAGGGCTGTCTGCCTGGTGGCCCACAAGCTACATCCAGCTCATACCGGGTTAGCAAGTGTCCCCTGGGCTTCTGCCTGGCTGCCACTGCCTTCATTACTCTGGCTGCTGTGGCAGGAGTGGTCTGTGGAACAGGGTAGCACAGCAGGAGGCACAGTGAGCTTGCTGCCCATGTGAAAGTTTCAGGGGGAAGGGAATTGCCTGCATGATAGTATCAGTGATGTGTGTATGGGGAGGGATTACACATGTGGTAGTGGTAGTGGAAGTGGGGGGAGCTTGCGCTGCTCATATAGTGGGGGTCTTGGGGAGCCCATGCGGCCCCCTGCAGAACTCAACCAGAGTTGGGTGTTTCCTGGGGCCCACCACTGGCACAGCATGCAACCCCATAGCCACTCTGAAGTTGGACAGCCCTACAGTAATTTGTGGCCTAATCCATCAAAAATAAATTAGTTAAAACCACCAAAACTGCTGCCAGAAAACATAATGAACAGAGTAAAAGCAAGCTTAATAGTAGGTATATCTACTGAGATCACTGTAAAATTATTGAGACCCATTGCATTAACTAATTTTGCTACAATTAGGGGGCTAGATACCTAGAAACAAAAGCATAACATAACATAATCCTGCCAAACCCTCATGCCAGGATTATAGAGAGGGGGTTAAGGACACTGTTCCATGAGTTCAGATTCCTTACCATAAGGAGGACAAAGCTACCATTTTACAGAAAGTGAAAGCAGGAGACATATCTGGGGTTAAAACCAGAAGAAGCAAATTTATGAAACAAATATGTACAATCTACACAATCAAAAGCCTTCTCTTAATGAGGAGAAACCAACCCTACAT
This sequence comes from Alligator sinensis, assembly GCF_000455745.1. Taxonomy (NCBI): domain Eukaryota; kingdom Metazoa; phylum Chordata; order Crocodylia; family Alligatoridae; genus Alligator; species Alligator sinensis. The sequence goes on from NW_005842105.1 coordinate 841,566, forward strand.
ACAAATAATTTCTGAGACTGGAATTATATCCTATAAAAGAAAAACTGTCAATAATAAACCCCATTGTTCTGGGGTCATATTGACTGGATGTCACCTCACTGTTTAAATAGATCTGATCAAGGTGCCACCAGTCACAAATTTCAGTCTATTTATGAAAGCCTTTGAAAGGTTTATGATTACAGTAAAGCAGGGCAACAAGTCCCTCACTTCCCCTCATTCCCTCTCTTTGGGAAGTGGAGAAGAACTGCTCAACAACAACTGAATGGGAAAACTATCTCTCAAATGCATTTCTTCCCTGGATCAAAGTAACTTAAAACCTAAAGTGAACTCAGAACAAGCACATCAGGTGTCTTTGCATGTGCTCTGGAGGTGTGGGGGGCTGCTTTAATTAGAGCGGCTCCAAGAGCCACTGTAATTAAAGTGCCCACAGTGTCTTTTGTATTCAGCAGTCCCATGCTTCAAAATGGCGATGGGAGAACTTTAACTAAAGCTCATTCCAAAGTGTGTTGGAGCAACATCCCCACATTGTGTACAGGCACCCATCAGGTTCTGTTCAAGCCTGCTCACCCCTGCCACTGAAATCCTGGTGAGTGGTAGGAGAGAGCTCCAGGAACCAGAGTCTCCAACAGACACACGGGGCATGTCCAGATGAACATGCACGTGCATTTCCCCAGGGACAAATAGCAGCAGCACATAGTTGTGCTGCTTCTACTTGTCTCCAGGGAACGTCCCTGCATGTGTGCTCTGGCACATGGCAGATTACCGTGGGTAGGATAAGGGAAGCTGGGGCCAGCACCTGGTCTGGCTCCAGCAGCCTTATCTAGGGTCCTGGGGACCTCCTGGTGATCCAAGCGCATGAAGCATGGCTCTGGCTGGCCAGGCTCCAGTTTTGGGAAGTGCACGCTGCAGCCACATGTGCTGACCGGTTTTTTTAGATACCAGGAGTTCCCAGTATCTAATTTTGCATTCGTGCTGCATATTTGCAGTGCAGAGAACCTTTTCACTTGTGCTACATGCATTTTGTGGTGCCTCAAAAGCCTTTGAGGTGCTGCAAAGGGCATGTGCACGCTTGTCTGGATGCACCCTCAGGCTCTGTTTTATGCAGTTTCCAAAAAAAATCACAAAAGGTGACCAACACTCCTAATCCCCATGGCTAGGTACAGGCATTCGAAAAGCCTGAGGTGTAATCAATCTAAGTTAGGTGGTTTTCTGTAAGTAGCATAGTTTAAATTGATAGAGAGCAGAACATGCATTTGTCTTTTGGTGGCAGGGAGTAAATCTTAGACTGAGTTCTGGCAATTTTAAACCCCTCTACGTGTGCAAAACTTCTGTTCTGTTATGGGTATAGTCTGTTTGCTGATCACTTATAGTGATAAAAATGTAATGTCTGAACCTAGCCCATGAGATCTGAGAATACTCCGCCCAATGATGTCTTGAATCACCTTTTCCCCCAAGCATTGCTTGTCCAGGACAAAGGAAAACTGAATAGACATATTCATCTGAGGAAGGTCCAGGAAGTAACCCAGAACTAGGTTATATTTCAAACTCTCATGCAGCCTTATGAGTACCATGTGTTGGCACTGGATTTATGACCCAGATACCTTGTTCTGGGCAGACCCAAGCCCTCAGGCAAACCACGACTTCTCCATTTGATAATAGGCAAATTTTATTGAAACACAGTGATAGCACATAAGAATAATGCAGGCAAGGGAAACAAAATAACCCACCCCAATTCTATATCTATCAGTCCTAGAGCTGTCACAGAGAGAAGGTATGTGTTGCCAGTATGTGCGCTTGACCCTGAGGTTCCTTCTTGAATATCAGATGTCAGCAGCCTGGAAGTCAAGGGTTGAGGCTCACCCCCGTAGTGGGGTGGGTGAGACTGGCTGGTGGTATGCCCTCTGTCCAGGGTAGCCTCAGGTTTCCCTCTCAGAGACCCTTTGCTTCTGTGAAATCCCTCCTTTTTTTTCCTTTTCCTCCTCTGATGACTCTTCATTCCCAGGTACCGTTGATTGGTTTCCCATGGTCATCACACTGTCCATGTTCTGTCCTGTCAGCATATTCCTTTGTTCCAACAAACCCATCACATGCACACATCTTAATTTGGTTATTTACTGGGCTTCCTAATTTGGTCTGTTCACTAAAACTGGAAATCCCAAGGGCTCTGCAGTTGGGCACTGTGATCTGGCACCAGATCCCTTACCTCTGTTTCAGCATGCTATTCATGTTATGGAACAGTGTGGTGCATGTCTTCATTTTCCCAACCTGTGTGTCTGCTGGCTTCAGACACAGTGGGCCTTGAAGGAACTTTGTCACAAACAGGCTTTGAGAAATCAATTAACACTTGCCACCCCCCTGGACCATTGTTTTAATGCGATATCTACCTCTAAATACCATTTTCTCGCCATCACAATGCAGGGCTTTTTTCATAGTCTACCATCCTAACCCCATTCTGTGGTGAAGGCTCAAGGTTGTCTCTTTTTCTATGTCACTCCTAACCTTACCTCCAGAGTGAAAAACAACCCAAGGGAAAAAATAAAAGTTTCCTGTGATGAGGCTTATAAATTCCACACAGGGTAAAAGGAAATAGGGCTGCATAGGGCAGAGAAGATAGATCACTTCCAGCTTTTCCCCTCTGAGAGCTATAAAGCCAGTGAGCCAGGAAGACAGTATCAGTTTAGGTTGGGAAGCCAGAGAGTGAGAAACTCCTCTAGTGTATGGATTGGGCTGGAGCGCTCCAAGTGTAGAGGAGGTTTTCAGGTGGAGCTTATAATGGAACTAACAGTTATATAGCACAGACAGTGCAGAAGGACCTGAAGAATTGGCTACAGTGTTTATGTTCCTGGACAATGCAGAATAGAGGTAGGAAGTGGCCCAGTGGTATCTGTTGGGCCAGGGATCCTTATAGCCAAATGGGAGTTAGAAATCAGTGAAGCAAGGTGAACCTTATTGTCCTAACCTCATCAATCATTTGCCCCTTGAAGGGGTCGTGGGGCAATGTCAGATGTACAGATTAGCTAACTGGGCTATGACCCTGGAACACTAGCAGCTGAGAAGGTGGGCCATCCACACATTGCTCTAAGGCAGTAACAGCTCTGGTCCCATAGGCCAGGGGGCTTCAGTGGCATGTCAGCAGCAGGAGGGCTTTATCCACACCTATACCAGTGCCAGGGCCAAGCAGCTGAGAACTCACCCACACCACCATCACTCCTCCCACCCCCACACCCCTGCAATACAGGTGTAGCTTCTAGCTGCCTGGTCTCTGTGTTGCTTCCAGCTGGAAGCTGTCCCCACACTTCATCCAAGGAGAGGAAGGAGGGGCAAAGGTGGTGAAAAGACATGTCAGTGGTACAGATGGAGTTCCCCACTACCCTGGTGCTGGTGGGTGCAGACCATACATCCAATGCTAAATTAAAGTCTCTCCTAGGGAGACTATTCAGGTTGTCATTTTCCTATGTGGGAATCAATTTTTCTTTGATACCCACTATTTCAAACAGGTATGGGTGCAAAACAAAGAACCAAAAGGAAAAGACTAATCAAATTTTTAAAAAAGGAGCATCAGAAGCTATGCCAGAAAACACTAAATTAGAAAAAATATGAGACTGAAGACAAAGTACATAACACTTAAAAAAAAAAGTGGAATGACCACAAAAGAGCTCACTGCCAGTTTAAAACAAAAAAAGACTCATTTATTCAGAGGGTAAATGACAAAAGGTTTTGAGCTACATCTCCTACTGTTTAATATATTTCATGATGATCTAGAAAGGCTAAAGAATAGTTTTCCTGGTAACGGGAACAACTTTTTCACACAAAATGCAATTAGGCTATGCAATTAAAAGTTGTTCAAATTAAGAACTTACTCAGATTAGACTAAAAAGAAATGGACATTTATAAGGATAAGAAGGATATCTAGAGTTACCATAATAAGGAAAACAAGCATTTTGGAAAGACAGTAATCTTTCAGCACTTGAGTCAATCTCAGAATATCACATATCCTCCTACTCAAGGGCTGAATGGGGTGGCATGGATGCCAAGGCAGCCCAGAGATCACAAGTTCAAGGTCATGGTGGAAGCATTCATGGGACAGCCCTGTCAGATTGCAGTGAGTCTGCAAATTCTGCTCAGTACCCTGTCACAAGGACATGAAAAAGAAAGGCTTGAACACATTCTTATGGCCACTGTCAAAAACCAAATAATGCAGTGGACAGATTTTCAGTCTAACAGCAACTCTTGTGTTCTACAACATAAAAATAAAGTTGATCAGAAGAGGTCTATTGGCTGTTAGGAGAGCACAGTTGGGTTAAAACGGGTGGACAAAATATGGACCCACCACCAGATTCAATCCAGCCTGTGGGTGGACAGCTGCCAACTCAATGAATCTGGCCCATGGGCAGCTGGCAGCTGTTGTTGTTGCATGGTGCTGGGTGGGCAGGTGGGGCTGATTCCACCCAGCAGCATCAGCCCTTGACATAGTGACATCAGCTGTAGACCTGGGTGGGACTTCTGCTGCAGTTGGAGGGCATCAGTGTCAACTGTGGATGCTACAGGCAGGTTCAGGAGCCACAATACAGAACCTGCTGGCAACATCCACAGCTGCTGCTGCTGTCCTCAACACAGTGGAAGATCCTGAATGGGGCCCTGACTACAGCACCAGCTGTAGACCCAGGCAGGTGCTTCTGTCACTCAGGGTGGGCAGCAGCAGCAGCTGTGACACTGCCAGCAGGTTCTGCATTGGAGCTCTGGACCCTGCTGGCTGCACCCACGGCTGCTGCTGCTGCTTGCCCGCTGCAGCAGAAGTCCCCATCTGGATCCACAGCTGAGCTTTGGAGGTCCTGGTGAACTACAGTTCCAGTCAGATTGGGGAGGAAGAGGAAATGAGAAAGACAGATTAATGTGGTCCTCAACAGGTCCTCAAAACTCAAGTGCCCCTCCAGCCAAAATAATTGCTCACCCCTGTGTTAAAAAAATATAGACTGAAGTGTTGGTACAGGACTCAGCTCAATCCTCAAACCTTGGGTATCGAATCAGTGGGTCTCAAACCTATACTGAAAGGTAAGTATGGACATAAGTGCTTTATTGAATGGGGGTGAGATTAAAGGTAAATCCTTAGAAGGTGAAATAATCAGCAACACACGCCACCACAACAACCTCTCTCTACCAGAGAAAAAGGCCATAGAATCTCTAAGATCTAACCACCAAATAGTAATAAAACCAGCAGATAAAGGAGGAGCCATAGTCATCCTAAACCGTGAGGATTACATAAAGGAAGCCAACAGACAGCTCTCTGACACCACCTACTACAAAGAACTACAAGAAGATCCTACTGCCCTTTTCACCAAAAAACTCAACAATACCATCAAATCATTTCCACCAAGATTACAAGAAAAACTACAGACCTTGATCCCCCCGCTACCTAACCCAGGGACTTTTTACATGCTCCCTAAAATCCACAAACAAGGGAACCCTGGCAGACCTATCATATCCAACCATGGGACCCTAACTGAGGAAATATCAGGTTTTGTTGAATCCATCCTAAAACCGCTTGTCACCCACAGAGCAAGTTTTGTCCAAGACACCACAGACTTGCTACGGAAACTTAAAAACATAGACCACCTTCCCAGGAACACACTCCTAGCCACCATGGACGTTACCAGCCTATACACCAACATCCCACACCAGGATGCCATCCATGCCTGCCTTACATATCTACAGGAACAAGATTACAACCCAGAATACAGACCCAAAGATATCACTGAGCTTATACACTTCATCCTCACACACAACAATTTCACTTTTAATAATCAACACTTCCTCCAGATGATGGGAACAGCTATGGGCACTAAAATGGCCCCACAGTATGCCAACCTTTTTATGACCCACCTGGAAGAAGACTTCCTCAAGAACTGCACCATCAAACCCTTGCTGTACTTACGATATATCGATGACATCTTCATCATTTGGAGTGAGAACCTGGAATCTCTACTTGAGTTCCACCAGAAATTCAACAGTCACCATCCCTCCATCCGACTTTCTTTAGAATACTCCAACACCAACATCCCCTTTTTAGACACAAGGATCAGTATCCAGAAGGGTAAAATACAGACCACAGTATACAAGAAACCCACAGACCAACATACATATCTGCACAGAACCAGCAATCACCCGAAACACACCAAAAAAGCAGTGATATACAGCCAAGCCCTCAGATACCACCGCATCTGTACTGAAGAGAACACCCGGGATTGCCACCTCACCAATCTTAAAAAGGCTTTCACCCAGCAAGGACACTCCTCCAGAGAGGTAGATCGCACGTTTGAAAGAGCCACCTGGATACCACGTGAAGAACTGCTGCAGTACAGAAGAAAAACACCCACAAATCGCACACCGCTGGTTATGACCTATCACCCATCCCTTGAACCTGTACGGAAAATCCTCAAAAAATTGCAACCCATATTAGAAAAAGACCCTATTCTTAAAAAGATCTTCCCAGAGCCACCCATCCTAGCCTTCAGACAAGCACCGAACCTCGCCAACCTCATCACCAGAAGCAAACTTCCTCAACCCCAGAACACACCAAAAGGATCCAGACCGTGCCATGACAAGAAATGCAAAACCTGCCCCCACATCTCCACCACCCCCACTATTACTACACCCCACAACAGAGCCATCAGCATCCCAGGATCTTACAGCTGCACCTCCAGGAATGTAGTATACCTCATCCAATGCACCAAATGCCCTGATGGAAGACAACACATCCCACAGACGAGCCTATGAGCTCCATTTCATCAACCTGCTGGATACTAGAGATCAGGGACTAAACATAGACATTGGATTTTTGATACATTATAATCTGCCTGGCAACTGACTCCCCAGCCCAGCCCAGCCCAGCCCAGCCCAGCCCCTGGCTTCTTTACTTTTCATTCCATCCAGGAAGAGCACGCACCAACTGCTGCAGCTTCCTGAGCCTGACGAAGGGTTTTTGAACCTGAAAGCTTGCTTAATAACTATTCTCCAACCATTTGGGTTGGTCTAATAAAAGATATCAAATTCACCCAAGGAACCTTGTCTGCCTATATCCTTAGACCTACACGGCTACAACCTAAACCCCTGAATCCTTAGAAGTGCTTTTTGTGGATCAAGAACAAAGAATGGTGTTACCAAATATCACTTTTGTGCAAGTTGCTACATCTGTTTGTAATGTAACCAAGAAAATTTGGCAGATATGTCACAGCATATAAATATTTGATTCAAAGCAGAGAAGGAAGAGATAGAGATCAATATTTGATCTGGCACAGAGAGGGAATGATGCGTAACATGAAAGCAAGATGATTTGGGACTGGAACTTGGTCCAATTGATTAAAGCCACATGCTAAATGGTTTGAATCATTTCTGATCTAAAGGCACTGAAGAATTAGAAAGAATGGTAAAGTTTTGAGATGTTTTTCTGCTGTTCCAGATCATGTGTTTTGAGCTATGCTGATACATTAGGGCCACTGAATAAATTGCCTTAATGTAGCGTGCTTCTGTGTTACAAATTCATATTAATCATAATTTATGTCATGGGCTTGTCTCAGTGGGGTGCTGTTAGTTTACGCTAGTCTCCTTTTGGGGCAATGAAACAACCTGCATTCACACACCCACCAATATGTGTCACTTGCATTTTCTCACATATCACACACTGCTAAATAAGACACACACTTTGTTTTGGGAAGGCAAGATGAAGAGGAAAGGTTTTTTCCAGTCATGGCTGAATGCAGGCTGCATGGAACAGAGATGGAATCTACTCTTCACTGTCGCTTACTATCTTCTTGCAAGCTTTGAAGGTCAAGCTTTAACTCTGTCACAGTCACTGCTGAACTGACAGCAGCTTTTGGCTAAGCAGCCATTTGACAGTAGCTGTGATGGGGTTAAAGATCCAGATTTGCAGCTTGCAAGGAGAGGTTGAGTAATGCTGAGCTACAGACTGCCCTTCCTTCAGATGGCTGGAAAGTAAAGGGAAGGGAGCACAGTCGCCAGCAGCCTTTCCAGTATCCCCATGCCTCTATTCTGGCATGGAAATCAGCCTTCTCACTTAAAACTTGCATTCTGGGTTTAGATGGCTAAGTTCTGGGAAAAAGTTGTGCTGTATATACATACAGTATTAACAAGCAAGATAAGGCATATTCTGTACTGCTATTTAAAAGTATATTGAGTCCACAGTGTATTAGGTTACAATGTACCCATGCTTTGGGGGAGCATCCATGTTCTATACTTCGCATTCTGCCAGGACCAGCAGGTCTGCTTACTGTTGTGCCACCCATTGTTCTGGGGCCATATTGACTGGATGTCACCTCACAGTTTAAATGCTAGCGCAAAACCAAGGTTAGTCACTGGAGACTGAGCAGTCACTGGAGTCAGCATTAGTACTAGGATTACTGCACTACAGCAATGAACCATGCTTTATGCACCTGCTTGGAGCTGCTATGGGGTCCTAAGGTTCTTGCTCAGTTGGACAGGTGAGGTTCAGGAAGCTCTTGAGAAGCAGCGACACTGTATGGAGCTCTACAGACCAATTAAGGGAAGGCTGATTAATGTCATGCCTGAAACACCAGCAGCGCCAGATCTTGAGCAAAGTTTAAAGAAACTGGGATATGAGCAATCCAGTCCAATGGTTGTGGCAAAGTCTGGAACCAGGACATCTGCTGCAGGGCTGGGTCCAGTGATACAAGCCAAGGTCTTGAGCCAAAAGTTATAACCAGAATTCAAACTGAAATTTTGAGAGGGGTTTGGAACGACAGCCACGGGTTTCAGTGCTGATCAGCTGTGGAGCAATTGCCCTAAACACCAGACCTAGGGGTCCGAGCAGCCAGCCCTATAGAATGTGTCAGCACCTGTGGTTATCATGGACCAGCCTATTATGGGCTTACTTGTCTAGCAATTGCTCATAAGCCTCAATGAGGGAAAACTCAACCCAGGCCAGGCTCAACAAAGCCCTGGCTAGAATGATCTAGTTGGAGATGGTCCTGCTTTGACCAGGGGTTGGACTAGATGGCCTCCTGATGTGCTTTCCAACCCTAATTTTCTATAATTGTATGATTCTAACTCTGGCCCAGGTTGATTGCTACTAGACCCAATTGCCCTGACACAAGTAGCTCAAAGCAGCTAACAAGGAAGCCAGGGATATAAACAAGACATCTGGCACTTTTTTGCTCTCTATCCATATTATAAGGAGCTGGACAAGGTTTTATCATAGGGTGTCACCATTAAGCCACAATTATAAGGGACAGCACTAAGTCAATCAAGGACAGAAAAACTTTGGATTGACAGAAATGCTAATAAGGAAAAACAACCTGAAAGTCAGCATCGTTTCACTAAGCAGGATGCCATGCAGATGAGAGGTTCTTGCAAGGATCAGGAAGAAGCTAAAAGAGACACATAGCTAGTCAACCACCTGGAAGGGAACTTCCACTGGTAATATCAGCTGTTGTTTTTTTTTAATTAGATTTGTCTTAATTATAAATAATTGGTATTTCACAGCAATATCTAAAGATGGTGTTTATTTGTTTGTTGCCTCTGGACACCACCCACCACCGCTTGTCTCTGTAACCATGATGGAGAGGTGAGAACTAATAACCTTTCTGAGTTTTACCTTCCCTTCTGTCCCACACTCATTACAGAGACTGTGCCAGGCAGGTCTGTTTGGAATCCCAGTGGGCCCAGGTTTGAAACAACATTACTGCAGTAGGACTCTAATACAGTCCTTCGCCTTGGTGATGATAAACCTGTTTCTATTGGCAGCCTGCATATACTGACAAAACACATAAAGCTCAGCCCCTCCTTATAAATTGTTACTTACCTTTTCCATGGGTGTTGACATAGAGATAAATCAACTGAGAGCCCCACCTTGAGCAAGGCAATATGGAGTCAAAAGCAACTGCTGTCACAATTCATGACACAAAACTGAAAGGCTCGTCTAAGATCTCCCTCAGCTGAACAGCCTCATGAACACCCTGGTGTCCAGCTGCTCAAAATCAACAAGCAATCTTTCTGATGCCACCCCAGTAACAAAACATCCCCTTCAGTCTCACAAACGTTGTGCAGAGCCTGTAGCAACAGAAATAGAAATGTCTGGTTTGCTAAGGTCAAGTCTAGCCATGAGTCATCTCCATTGCACCTTCAGATGCCTCCAGGAAGAGCACACACCAACTGCTGAAGCTTCCTTAGCCTGACGAAGGGTTTTTGAACCCGAAAGCTTGCTTAATAACTATTCTCCAACCATTTGGGTTGGTCTAATAAAAGATATCAAATTCACCCAAGGAACCTTGTCTGCCTATGTCCTTAGACCAACACGGCTACAACCCAAACCCCTAAAAGCACACTTGGCTCTCATTTTGCATTAATTGGGCTAGTAGTTAAATTTCTCCTTGGTGCTGTCCAATTGCACATACATGGCCTCCTGAGCTACAGAAGCAAAGGGTAAGTGGGATCTCTCAGAAAAATTATTGGCTTCTCAGCGCTGCTGATATGGATATAATAGTCCCTGGAAGTGAGTCCTCCCTGTGGCCTCTCAAACAGGCCTATGTACCTGAAGACACCAGCATCAGTTGCCTTTGCTGCTCCCTAATACTAATGGTGTGAACCACCCCACTGTGACCCACCAGTGCCTCCTTCACCATGTAACAAGGTTTCTTAATGTCCTGGAAGACTAGAGGAGGCAGAATCCGAATGTGTGCCTCCCTACAATTTGGAGCCCCATCTTCTCTGACCACTCTGTTATTTCCTCTGCATTGTTCAGAGTCACAACCCTCCACAGGTCATTCCTGTCAGCTCTCCACACCACAATACTAGCTCCAACCATGGACCTCCCAACCCAGAACTATGCCCACAGGACAGGGATAGCCTAGTGTCTTCAGCTTCCACAGCAAGATCAACATCCACTTCTTGAGACAGCTGGTATCAATCTTGTGTCAGAGCCCTGGAGGGCAGTGATGAGTTCAGACCAGTTTAGAAATGTTGCCTTCAACATTCAAAAGCTTTTCAGCTACAGCTTCTCATCCTAGAATTGTCTTAGGATGTGTTCCCACTAGTCCATGCTAGCCTCCCAGGCCCAGAAATGCCCCCTCAGCAGTGTTCAGATGGTGGGAAAATGCCTCACTCGGGTTGTGGTTAGTAACCTTTTAGTTGTAGAAACAATTGATTCACCTTGCACAGAGCTGGTGTACTGGTGTCTCATCGCATTGACATTTCATGCTTCTCCCATCCAGGAAATGCAAATACAGAAGAATTGTGTTTCTTGTTAGCAGGGCAGACTTGATCATACTGGACCACCTCTCTGGTGTCCATGAGGGCAGAGAAACCACAAGGCACTATGGGCTTTCAAAAAAAAATACCATGCAAATTATGGGAGGAAATAATGGGGAGAGGGAGTGACATTGTAGGTGGGGTTGAGCCCAAGTACCCACAATTCCTGCTTCCCAGCTACAGTATCTCATAATGTGCTGCTCGCACATCATACATGGGAGTATATGGTGTCATACATGTGGCCTACAGAGCCTTTCTATCTGGCCCACTGGGTTACTGGCAGGAACCAGAAGCTGAGGGATTACCACAGATTGCCATGATGTTGGATATGGCTATCAGCAGAGTTTGACTTTCTGCTGTTGCCCCCAGACCCCTCACCACTATCACCAGTGCCAGTATCAACACCCGACCCCAGGCTGCTGCTACCAGACCCCTCATCACTGCTGCTGCTGAACTGACCACTGCAGTAGCTCTGACACCCCAGCCCTGGCTCCCTGGGTTGGCTCCAGTTCACAAGGAGCTCATGGTTCATATCTAGTCTGGAACCCAGAGGAGTTTGACACCCCTGCTTAGTACATATTGTGAGACGATGTCATGGGAGCACTGGGGAATGTGTGTCCATGGTGCACTTCACCTTCATGCAACACAGTTGCTCATGGGCAACAGGCATGGTGCCACTGCAAGCACTAGCATGTGTATATCTTCCAGCAGCAAAGTGATATTTGCTTCTGTGTGCTGATACTCCTTTTGCTGGCAATATTTTCTAGTGTAGACATAGCCCAAGTAACTGCAGAGTAGCTGCAGAGTGTCCATTTGGAAGGCTGAAAGAGAGAGGGAGGTGTCTCGACATGGGCTGAGGCATCTGGGAGATGTCTGCCTTTGTGTTGCTGTCATTTCCTGTGTGTTTTTCACATTTGTGAGAGCAAAGACAAACGTTTTACTGATGTGAGGCAGGCCCAGGTGAACTGAAGCACTATGAAGGGCAGGAGATGGTGTCTTTGTCTCAGAGGTATAATAAGTAGTTTTTTGCATCCTGGGCAGCAGGGGCTTTGGGGCAGTGGTGGTGGCTGCTAATCCTGTGCTTCCTTTTTGCACATGGGCCCTCTCCCCTCCCCACCTCCCACCCCCGGCCTTTCTCTCACCTATTGACTCCTCAGTCTACATTTTCACTGACTACCTGTCTTGTATGCATACCAGCCCAGCCGCTGGCTTCTTTACTTTTCATTCCATCCAGGAAGAGCACACACCAACTGCTGAAACTTCCTTAGCCCGACGAAGGGTTTTTGAACCCAAAAGCTTGCTTAATAATTGTTTTCCAACTATTTAAGTTGGTCTAATAAAAGATATCAGATTCAGCCAAAGAACCTTGTCTGTCCTGGACAGTCAAAGCATTCCTCCAGTCTCGTTGGGCTACACATAACATAACTTTCTATGTAGGCTACAGCCTGCTAGGTGCTAGAAGAACAGAGAAACCACACAATTACTTATCACAGGGGTAGCTAAGCCATGGCCCACAAACCACATGCATTTCCCAGGCAACTTAAATACAGTTCTTGAAGAAGGAGAATTAGCTAAATGAAACCATCCTTTTCCTCTGTCACTTTTTCTGCTTTTTATTATTTTCTGCTTTTTCATTTTCTTCAGTTCTTATTATTTACTTGAAGATGTCACTTAGCAATACATTATGACTTGACCTGGGGTGTAGTGTGCAAAACATTGTCTCTGGGGCACGCACATCTCAGATGTTTTGGACCTTTCAGCCCTTGGACACGTTATGATTTTGTTTCACGAAAGAATTGGGAAGGATGGCCACCCTGATAAACTATAATTCTATTGCCTAGAGCAAGGGTGCTCAACCTCCGGCCCACCAGCCAAATGTGGCCTGCAGAGCCATTGCATCTGGCCTGTGGGGCTTCCCATGGGTTGAGAAATTTGGCAGCAGGGAGCGGTGGCCATTAATACAGCCACCCGCTCCCTGCCAAGTTCCCAAACCCCAAACCCTCCAATCAGGCTGCACTCCCTTCCCCCTGCAGGGCTGTGCCAAGCCTCCTCCCCCACCCCATGAGGCTGGGCCATGTCCTCTCTTTCCATGTGCGGCCCAGTTGGGGCTAGGCCATGCCCCCTTTCCCCTGGCAAGCCAGGCCCCACCCCCTTTCCCCAGGTCCTTGGCCATGCCCCCTTTTCCCCCACAGGCCCAGGTTCATGGGGTGGGTATAGATCTCATCCCTTTGTGGGGTCAGGTGAAGACCCCTTCCCTCCCAGCGGGCCCAGGCTGAGGCCAGGCTGCTCCCCTGACCCTCTCCACAAGGCTGGATGGTGGTTGCCATACTGGCCCTGGGTGCTGGATTAGAACCACCATCCAGCCTATGGTCAAGCCAGGTACTTCCCATGTGGCCAGCTGGGGAAAAAAGGGTTGAGCACCACTGGCCTAGAGTAGTAGAAGAACAGGTTAGGGGTTACTAAGAGTGTCAGTATGCCGAATGTTTTCACGTTGGCAGGGCCAGACAAGATGCATCCTAGCAGGGGAAAATCCAGGGAGGGTGCAGTGGTACAGGTTCATCCCCCTTTTATTCCTACTCAACCTAAAGTTTAAAACTAACTGCCTGGCAGAAGCAGCAGCATTTCTATTCAGGCAACAGTGAGGGAGTCAACTGACTTGATGGTTCATTATAATCTACTTGATTCCTTCTGATCTCTTCATTCCACAGCTGTTAATGACTTTCTCTCTTTTTTAATGGTGTTTAACGATGAACCAAGTTATCCTTTCTTCTGCAACCTGCTGTCTCTTTGCTGATCCTGATAATCTAGCTCCTATTTCACGGTGCTGCACACTGTTTTTAACTCTAGCTGAAACAACTGACACAGATGTGAAAATATTAATTCAGGTACACATTGACTCAGGTGTAGAAATATTTTTCAGTGAAGTACTGGATGCACTGTCAAGATGCTCAAGATGGCTAGGTTTTGTTTTATGAATCTAAAAGAGATATACATTTTATTTTAATGATTATAAAACTAATGAAACAACATCTTTTATATTTCCTAGTTTGTTGTGTTTTTATATACAATATATGATATAGCAAATTATTGCACATTCCAATAAAGTTATATTTCTTTTTTTCTTTGCTCTTAAACTGAATAATATAGCCTTAGGCCCTTAGCATATTAGCAAAGCCTCTAGTTTCTTTTTATCTGAAGAAAAGTGTGTTGTGTTACATGACAACGTATCACATCATTTACATTCCCTTTTTCAAAATCCTAGATCCATCCTGAGGCATCCTGAGGCACTGAAGGAACTGACTAACATCTTTGAAAACTCACTGAGGTTGGATAAAGTCCTTAACAGCTGGAAAAAGACAACTGTAGTGCCCATTTTTACAAAAGGGAAGGAGAAGGATCTAGGGAATTAGACCAGTCAGTCTGATCTCAATACCAAGAAATATAATGAAGCAGGCCATCAAGGAATCGGTTTCCAACCACCCAGAAGAACATAAGGTGATCATGAACAGCCAGCATGATTCAGCAAGAAAAAGTCATGCTTGATCAACCTGATTTCCTTTTGCTTTGCTTATTTATTAATTTACTATGCATTTATTTCATATATATGCCACCCTTCCCAACAAAGGCTTAGGGCAGCTAACAATAAGAAGACAGAATACCTTAAAAATAGGCGAATGAAAGGAACTAGAATATCAAGATAAGAGAGACCCCCCCCCACACACAACCAATGTCTTATTCTAGCTTTGTAAGATCTAGTTTTCATCTCTTCTCATCTTCATTTTGCCCAAATAGGAAGGTCTTACAGCATTTTCAAAAGATGCCCAGGCGCAGGCTCTGGTGAGCCTCAGGAGGGAGGAAGTTCTGGAGCTGAGAAGCAACTGTGGAGAATGACCTTCCACATGTTTTTGCCAAGTGGACCTAGCACATTGATGATACTTGTAAGAAGTACCTCTGGGGTGGCCCCAGGGATTGTGATGGGGCATAAGACAGAAGTCAGTCCCTTATGTACATAGGGCTCAGAATGGCTCTTATAGGTCAAAACCAGCACCTTCAAATGCACCCCAAAAGCTACTGGGAGCCAATTCAGACTCTGGTGCATTGGACTTGTGTTCATGGTAACCCACCCCCATCAGAAGGCAGGCTGCCACATTCTATACTGGCTGTAGCAACTGGTCAGTCTTTGCAGTCATGCCTATATTGCAGTAGTCTGTCAGGAGCTGGTCTCAAACACTAGACCTGGAAGCAAGGTAAGAAAGGAGCCCCTTCTGGTCAAAGGTCTTCAATCTCTGGCCCCTGATTGGCCAGGACTCCCTGGGTGGGGACTGCCCCCCTTGGCTTATTTAAGGCCTGTACAAGAAGAAGTCTTGAGCAAGAGCGTTCTTCCTGCCTCCAGACTGCTCTGCTGCTTCCTGTGTTCCTGTTCTCAACCCCTGGTTCGATGCACTGTTGCTGACCTAGCTTGGACTCTGATGTCTGCCTCTGACTAGAGACTTGCTCCATCTCAGAACCAGACTTCAGGTATTGACCTGACTTGTCTCCTGACCTCTGCCTGACCCCTCTGACTCTGTCTTGGTCTCTAGTATCCTGGCTATCTCCTGACCCTTGACTCCCACATTGCTCTAACCACTGGGATGAACTGCTGAACACTGTTGTGACATCCTTGAGGCTAGGAAGGCATTGGTGATGGTGGCCAGATCAGAGTCTGAAAGAAAGGGTTGCAGCCATCTCATCAGATGGATTTGGTAAAAAAGTGCTCCTAGTCATGGCAGGCACCTGAAGATCAAGGTGCAGCAAAAGATCCAGGAGCACCTGAAGGCTGCAAACCTGAGTGATAAAGAGAGGCTGAACCTCATCAATGATGAGTATCCATGTCTCCCCTAAATCATGTAGCCTGATCACTGCCATCATTTCTGTCTGTCTGGATTCAGTTTCAGTTGGTTCACCCACGTCCAGTCCCCAAATGCAGCCAGGCATTGATACTGCAGGGCCAGGGTCAGAAGAGGAGAGTTAGAGCTGGGTGTCATCAGCATACTGATGGCACCTTGCTCCAAATCTCAGCACGTTCTTGCCTGGCGGCCTCATATGAGATGGGCGATCACTCACAAATGAGTAAGATTGTCTTCCAAGGATCTTAATAGTGAGTCTGCAGGTGGCTCCATAGCCCAATTCTAGATCCACGTGTCTTGTTGCAGTGAGGACAGGTGTTTTCAGGAGGGGTGGGCACTCTATTGCTGGGTTGGATGTTCTTTTTGCCTGTCCCACTTTTCCTCTTCTGCCTGTTGATGAGCTGTTTCAAAGTGTTGAGGTCCCTCCCAAAGAGCCTTCTCCATTTCAGTCAGTCCTGAGCACAAGGGTCTCCCAAGTGTTGATGTCGATGTTACACCTGTTCATGTTTGCTTTCAGGGTGTCTTTGAAGCGCTTTCTTTGTCTTCCACTACTTCACTGACCTTCTTTCAGCTGTGAGAAAAAGATTCTCTTTGGAAGGCGGGAGTCAGGCATGTGAACATCATGACCTGTCCAGTGAAGTTGGTTTTGGAAGATCATGGCTTCATATACACATTGAACAGGAGGGGTGTCAAAGTGTAGACCTTGGGGACCTCACAGGACAAGATAACAGGTTCTGTGGATGAGGGGAGAGCAGTGGATATGATATACCTTGCATTCAGCAACACTGTTGACACTGTCTCTTACAATAGTGTCATTAATAAGATAAGGAAATGCAGACTAAATTAAAGTACTGTAAGGTGGATGTATAACTAGTTGGGTAATTGTGCTTATCAAGTAGTCCTCAATAGCTCAACATCAAGATGGGATGAGGTATTGAGTGGGGCTTCCCAGGGGTCTATCCTGGGTCTGGTATTGTTTAACATCTTCATTAACAATTTGTACGATGGGACTGAATGCACACATAGCAAATTTATGGATGACAACAAGTTCCATACTCTGGAGGATAGGCCTAGGATTCAGAAGGATCTTGCTAAACTGGAGAAATGGTCCAAAATCAATCACATGAAATCCAACAAGGACAAATGCAAAGTCCTGAATTTAGGACGGAACAAATGCATGCACAAATACAGACTCGGGAATGACTGGCTAGGCTGCAGTACTGCAGAAAAAGGACCTAGGGGTTACAGTAAGCCATAAATTGAATATGAGCCCTTGTCACAAAAAAGCCAACAGCATACTGGGTTGTATTAATGGGAGTGTCACTTGCAAATCAAAGGAAATGATCCTTCTAGTCTATTTGGCACTGCTTAGGCCTCACCTGGAATACAATGCCTAGTTTTGGGCCCCACACTCCAAGATGAGAACAAATTAGAAAGAGTCTAGCAAAAATCAGTGACAACTATTAAAGTTCAGGGAAAGATGGCTTATGAGGAAGTATGAAAGAACTGGGATCATTTCTTCTGGAGAAGAGAAGACTGAGGGGAATTTGATAATAGTCTTCAAATACCTGAAGTAGTGTTAAAAGGGGATGAAGACAGACTATTCTCTGTGGCCACACGGGACAGGGTAAGGAGCAATGTTCCTAGATTGCAGCAGGGAAATTTTTGGTTGGTTAGGCACTGAAACAGGCTACACAGAGGTTGTGGAATGTCCATCTTTGGAAATATTCAAAATTTCAATTAGATAGACACTTGGCCATAGGTGGCAGAAGGCTGGGGCTAACAGGGCTTAGCCCCGCCCAAACTAATTTTGTGGCAGCTGGCAACAGCACCACAGTGCTACTGTCTCATAGTGCGCGCTGCCGCAGTGCTGTACCCAAAGCCCCCATCACCGCTGCCATGTACACCACCAGGACACACCAGCCCCACAATGGCCTTCAGTGTGTGTGCCCCCTCCCCCCCCCGGTCCTGCCAATAATATTTTCTCCTGCTGCTACTGCACTTGGCTTGGATGGTTTAGTCATGGATGATCTTGCCTTGGCCAGAGGGG
Organism: Alligator sinensis; assembly: GCF_000455745.1. NCBI lineage: Eukaryota > Metazoa > Chordata > Crocodylia > Alligatoridae > Alligator > Alligator sinensis. Next base: position 859,782 of record NW_005842105.1, read on the forward strand.
GGGACTGGAGAACCTCCTGAGGCCCCTTCTAATCCTACCTTGTGGGACTAGATAACCTCCTGAGGCCCCTTCTAATCCTACCTTCCTATAATTCTATGATTTTATCAATATTAGCCATTGTACCCAGTACAATGTTACGTTTTCTTAATTTCCTCAGATTGTAATTTCTGAGGAGTGCTTTGAGACGGTGAGTTATTGTTGCCATAAAATCATTTCCTCTGAAAAAAAGCTCCTGTACAATTGAGTAATGTTCCCTTTGTAAAACAATTGTCCTTGGAGAGCTTGATACTGTCCCTATATTTTTTGTAGCTCTATTGTAGCTCATTGGCTTTGGTGCAGCAATGTAGCATTGCAGGCTTTCCTGTCGTCCTCCATTTGCTCTGATTGCTATTGGTTGATCTTTGCACTCCAGTGACTACTGGAAAGATGAGAACAGACATGATTCTCTCCTTGGAGGGCAAAACAGACCAAACAGAGCCATGTAGCATTGTTTCTATAATGGAGTCTGGCCTGTATTTTTGTAACCATAACAGGTTACAAAACAGATGCTCACAGATATGAGGCAGCAGCATTTGAACAGAGGTGGGATATCTGGTGCAGATAACCTTGAATAGCATTAAGCACACTGGTAACCAGACAGACCAATCCAAGTGTGAACCAGTGAACAGTGGAGGACTAGCTAGCAGCATATGGTACAGTATTCTGGCATGGGAATACATTTATATGAACATAGATTCATAGATATTAGGGTTGGAAGGGACCTCAACAGATCATTGAGTCCGACCCCCTGCCTAGGCAGGAAAGA
>NW_005842105.1:860617-877192 GCF_000455745.1 Alligator sinensis
GGGTCAGATGACCCCAGCCAGATGCCTATCCAGCCTTCTCTTAAAGACCCCCAAGGTAGGGGAGAGCACCACTTCCCTTGGAAGCTCATTCCAAATTTTGGCCACCCTTACCATGAAGACATTTTTCCTGATGTGAAGCCTAAATCTGCTGTCAGTTTGTGACCATTGTTCCTTGGTTCTTGTCCCCAAGAGGTGCCCTGGTGAACAGATCATCTCCAATCCCTTGCTGCGCCTCCCTAATGAATTTGTAGGTGGCCACGAGATCACCTCTCAGCCTTCTCTTGTGGAGGCTGAAGAGGTCCACGTCCCTCAGTCTCTCCTCATAGGGCTTGTCCTGTAAGCCCCTAACCATATGAGCGGCCCTCCTCTGGACCCTCTAGAGTCTATCAACATCATTCTTGAAGTACGGCACCCAAAACTGGACACAGTACTCCAACCGTGGTCTGACCAATGCCACATAGAGGGGAAGTGTCACCTCCTTTGTTCTATTTGCCATGCATCTGCTGATGCATGATAAAGCACGGTTAGCGTTGCTGAAGATTTCGTCACACTGACGACTCATGTTAATCTTGGAGTCTACAAAGACTCAGATCCCTTTCCGCTTCTGTGCTGTTGAGAGGGGCACCTCCCAGCCAGTAGGTGTGCTGGATATTTTTGCACTGTAGGTGTAGCACTCTGCACTTGTCCTTGTTGTACTGCATCCTATTGTGCCCTGCCCATTTTTCTAACCTGTCCAGGTCTGCCTGCAATTGTTCCCTACCTTCCAGAGTGTGCACTTCACCCCACATTTTGGTATCATCCACAAACTTCACCATTCACCGTAAAGCTGGCAAGTCAGTGAGTAATACAGAATTCCTCGACTTCAGGAAAGCTGACTTTGACAAGCTAAGGAGGCTTGTCAGTGAGGCCCTAAAGGGCCACAACCCAAAGGGGAGGGGAGTTCAGGACTAGTGGTTGCTCCACAAGAGAGCAATCCTGGATGCACAAGCAAAGTCTATCCCGTCTCGGAAGAAAGGCAGCAAAAGGGTACAGCGGCCCCCTTGGCTCTCCAGGGAACTGGCGGACCTCCGACATCTTAAAAGGAAGACCTACAAAGGATGGAAGACTGGAACCACCACCAAGAAGGAATACTCTGCTCTGGTCCAGACCTGCAGAGAGCAAACCAGGAAAGCCAAGGCTGTGATGCAACTCAAGCTAGCTACAAATATCAAGGACAATAAAAAGTCCTTTTTTAGATATGTGGGGAGCTGGAGGAAAAGCAAGGGCAACAATGGACCCCTGCTAAGCCAGATGGGACAACTGACAACAGGTGCCCAGGAAAAAGCAAACTTGCTAAATGAGTACTTTGCGTCAGTTTTTCACCAGACCCATGGGACACCCCTGCCCACTGCGGGACAGGGATTACCCTCCATCAATGCTGACCTTGTGAAGGAACACCTTGAGAGACTGGATACCTTGAAGTCAGCCGGCCCTGACAGTTTACACCCCAGGGTACTCAAGGAGCTGGTCAGCATCATAGCTCAGCCCCTGGCATGGATCTGCGAGAACTCCTGGTGCTCTGGTGAAGTGCCCGATGATTGGAAGAAGGCCAATGTGATGCCTATCTTCAAGAAAGGGAGGAAAGTAGATCCGGCAAACTACAGGCCCATCAGCCTGACCTCTATCTTGGGTAAGGTCTTGGAAAAGATTATCAAAGAGGCCATTCTTAACAGACTGACGGCAGTATCCAGAGAGATACCCAGCACGGGTTTGTTGTGGGTAGGTCTTGCTTGCCCAATCTCATTTCCTTTTATGACCAGGTGATCTATCACCTGGACAAAGGGGAAGAGATTAATGTCATATATCTTGACTTTAAAAAAGCCTTCCATCTGGTATCCCATGATCACCTCTTGGCAAAACTGGCTATCTGTGGCCTCGACCTCACCATGATTTGCTGGCTGGGGAATTGACTCTGCGGTAGGACCCAGAGGGTGGTGGTTGACGGAAGTCAATCATCGTGGTGCACTGTGACCAGTGGGGTCCCTCAAGGCTCTGTCTTAGGGCCTATTCTTTTTAACATCCTCATCAATGATGTAGACATTGGTGTCAGAAGTGGACTGGCCAAGTTCACCGACAACACCAAACTCTGGGGCAAAGCATCCACACCTGAGGACAAGAGGGTGATCCAGGTAGATCTTGACAGGCTCAGCAAATGGGTGGATGAGAACCTGATGGTGTTTAACACCAAAAAATACAAAGTTCTCCATCTTGGGAGGAAAAACCTGCAGCATGCTTATAGGCTTGGCAGTGCTACACTGGCTAGCACTACAGATGAAAGGGACTTGGGGGTCATGATTGACCACAAGATGAACATGAGCCTTCAATGTGATGCTGTGGCTAGTAAATGCGAGCAAAATGCTGGCTTGCATCCATAGATGCTTCTCAAGCAAATCCCAGGACGTCATTCTCCTCTTGTACTCAGCCTTGGTGACGCCGCAGCTGGAGTACTGTGTCCAGTTTTGGGCTCCACAATTCAAAAAGGATGTGGAGAAGCTTGAGAGAGTCCAGAGAAGATCCATGTGCATGATCAGAGGTCAGGAAAACAGACCTTACGATGACAGACTGAGAGCTATGGGGCTCTTTAGCCTGGAAATAAGGAAGAATTTCTTTACTGTCCGAGCCCCCAAGGTTTGGAATAGACTGCCACTGGAGGTGGTTCAAGCACCCACTTTGAATGCCTTCAAGACACATTTGGATGTTTATCTTGCTGGGATCCTATGATCCCTGCAGGGGGCTGGACTCGATGATCCTCTGGGGTCCCTTCCAGCCCAAATGTCTATGACATTTATGAAACTTGGACAGAATACACTTCACACCCACATCCAAGTCACTGATGAAGACATTGAAGAGTACAGGTCCAAGGATGAAACCCTGCGGGACCCCACTACCCACATCCTTCCAGGTTGATACCGACCCATTTACTACCACTCTCTGGATGCAACCGTGTCACAGGACGGGGTCCCTAAGGATGTCCACGTTACCCTTAAGGCCCCTTGACCATGCCAATTTGGCCTGCTGGGCACCCTCTATTCTCTCGCGCCATGTCTTGATGGATTTATAGTAGAGGGAGGCTGCCTTTAAGTCCTCTTGGACATGGTTTGATAGACTCTCTGAACCCCATGGGTTCCTGGACCCCTTGTGGGTCCCGCTTCAAAATAGATGTCACAGGACACCCCAGCCTTATGGGCTATATGCATGGCTCCAACCACCCCTTTACCATGCCCCAAGCCTCACAGATGGCACCGACGTTGTCCTGTCTAGGCCTTGCTGTAATTGGCCCCCTTGTCCTCTCCATGGGCTCTCTGCAGCCCTGTTGCCACACCACACTGGCGCCTGGGCTCTCCACAGCCCAAAATGCCGCGCCTCACTGGGGCTGGGGTCTGTGCATCCCAAATGCCATGCCTCACTGGTGCTGGGGTCCCCACGCTGCAGTGGGCCCCCCAATGAAGCCTCCTCCTTCCCCAAATAGCCTCACCCAAACCACCGGTCTTATAAACAGAAATCAACCTGCAAGCCCCAAGGCTATAACAGAAACTCAAGCCACCCGGCTATAACATAATTCGAGCCACACAGGGCATGCTCTGTCCTTCAATAGTAACAGAAGCTGCACTTGCAGTCAGGCCTCTCCCCTTTTCTTCCTCTGGGAGAGCTCCTTCCCCCTTGGCTGCTGGCAGAGAACTGCCCTCCTGCCCTCCGGCCTGGGGTTTATATATGAGCCAGGCCCTGCCCCTTCTGGTCAGCTGACCGCTGGTAGGTGTGGGCCCACTAGCTCATTCTGGCTGCCCTGGTAACCAGCAGCTGGGGCTCCCAACTCCAGTTTCAGCCCTTTAAAGGAGCATGGCACCTAAGTGCCACTAAGACAGACTGCTAAGCCAATTTGCCACAGACAGACCGCTAAGCCAATTTGCCACCCACCGGACCGTTTAAACATCTATGTCACAGCCTCTTAATTTATTTATAAGAATAGGATGAGATACCATATCGAAGGCCTTTCTAAAGTCCAAGAAAACGACATCCACCTCTACTTTTGTGTCTAAGCATTTTGTGAACCTGTCATAAAACAAAACCAGATTGGTCAGGCATGATCTACCTGCTACAAATCCATGCTGGTTTCCCTGGTGCATTATTTTTCCCACTGGACTCCCACAAATATGATCCTTCATAATCTTTTCAGAGACCTTTCCAAGGATGGTGGTGAGACTGACTGGGCTATAATTACTCAGATCCTCCTTCTTCCCCTTCTTGAAAATAGGGACCACACTGGCCCTTTTCCAGTCCTCTGGGACCTGACCTGAGCGCCACGAGTGCTCAAACAGCCATGCCAGTGGTTCTGCTATGACACCAGCCAATTCCTTCAGTACTCTTGGATGCTGATCCAGGCCTGCTGACTTGAATACATCCAGCCCATCCAAGTGACTCTGCACCAAGTCAGCGTTAACAGTTAGTGGGCTGGTGTCCCTCTGATGCTTGTCTAAGAACCCATTAGGAGACTTATCTTGAGCCCTGTTCAGGAACACTGAGGCTAAAAACTCATTGAATAGCTCAGCCTTGTCTCCCCTCTCTGCCAGGAATTGCTCCTCCTTGTTCAGTAGGGGGTCCTATGCTGCCCTGTGCCTTCCTTTTACTCCCTACATACCTAAAAAAAGACTTTTTGTTGTCTTTAATTTGTGTTGCCAGCTCTGTTGTTGCTCTGTAGCTTTAATTTATGTTGTTGCTCTGTAGTTGCTTTGGCCTTTCTAACTGCCTACCTGCAAGTGCGAGCCAAGTAGGTATACTCCTCCTTGGTAGCTTCCCCCTGCTTCTACCACCTATATGCCTTCTTTTTTGTCCTTAGGCTTCCCTGGATTTCCCTGTTTAGCCAAGGAAGTTTTTTGGCTCCTTTCCCCGTAGGATTTTCTTTGTCCCCAGTGCCTTTCCTTTTACAGCATAAGATAAAAAGCAATATGGAGTGTTCTTGGACTCCCATATTGCCAATACTCTTATCCTGTGGTGCGTCATTGACTAGACTCCTAAACACACTGAAGCTAGCCTTCCTAAAGTCAAGCACTTCCACCCTACTAGTTATATTTCCGACCCTACGCTGTATGGTGAATTCAACTGATTGGTGAACGCTGTCCCCAAGGTGGCCACAAATCTGCAGCTCCGCTACCAGACCCTTCCCCGTAGCCAACACCAAGTGCAGTAAGGCATTCCCCCTAGTGGGACTGTATACCTCCTGCGTTAGGTGAAGGTCCTGCACGCAGGTTAAGAACCTATGCGAACATTGGATTTGGCTGACTGCTCCTCCCAGCAGATGTCAGGGTAGTTTAGGTGCCCCATGACAACCATGTCCCTAGACGGTACGGCCTCTGAGAGCTGCCTCCTGAATTCCAAGTCTAGCTTTTCCTCTTGGTGTGGTGGTCTGTAGCAGACCCCCACCACCTTTTCCCCTCGACCACCATGTACACTAACCCACAATGCCTCAACTTTCTCCTCCTCTGATCCCATTTTGATTAGGGTAGATGTATAATGCTCCTTTACATAGAGAGCAACCCCACCCCCTTTCCTTCCTACTCTGTCCCTTCTGTACAACCTGTAGCCCTCAATGTGTACTGCCCAGTCATGGGTAGGGTCCCACCAGGTTTCCGTTAGCCCCACTAAATCAAAGTTATTATCTGCAAGCAGAAGTGTGAGTTCTTCCCTCTTGCTCCCCATGCTCCTAGCATTAGTATAGAGGCACTTGAGCCCTCCAAATGGTGCCTTTGGTGCCCCCTCAGTTCTGATGCCCAAAGGACCCCTTGGTACTTACCTGGGGTGTACTGATGCATGTCTTGCAGTTTGTAGGTTCTTGACGCTCTCCATCTCCTGCCTCCCCATTCCCTGTCGTATTTAGTTTAAAGCCTGATGCAGAAGGGCAGCCAACCTGTAAGAAAAAAGACATATGACAGATATAATACTTACTGAAGTAGAGTTTTGGATTTTTACTTGTTGTGAACAAGCCTCAGCTTAGCATGACTTTTGCAGATCTTACTATAGTCTTTTAACAGACTTAAGGCAATTATTGGAGTGTTTATAACCTTTGGGCAGGAGGACTTCCACCAGTCGCCCCGGGAAAAGTATGACAACACATGTGGTCAGGGCTCCAACGGGCTGGACACTGTGATGAACCCTTTACCATTGTTCAAATGTTGCCCATACCCCCGCTGACTCGGTCTCTTGCCTCAGCATTCCCTAACCCGGCAACTGAGTTTTAGTCAATCAAGTTTAAATAGGTCTCCTATAGTGGGACTGGGGAATGTACGGCCCGAGATGCCTATTAAACTTAGAGGTGTGTGTGTGTCTGGGGGGGGAAAAGTCCTTTGTAAATACAGATTAGAACTGGTCTGATAAATGCTGAGCTGGGTGTGTGTAAATGTGGGTTGATTAGCATTTGGAGCTCAGATTCCCCATCATGCAGTGCTCCCCTGCTTCTCTGGTCCCAGAATTCACTGCAGTCTCTGCTTCAGGCTTTCTGTTCCCCATCTCTCATGTAAATGAATGGTCATCTGGTTCCATCTCGGATGCAAATGAGACCTAGGGCAGTTGTTTCACTCTTGTCACCCTTATCTGGAGAGTTTTAGGTGTGTCTCCCACTGCATCTTAATCAGTTTCGTTTTGGTGGGGGGAAATTCTTTGTGAGTCAGACAGACTGCGTCCTGTGTCAGGGTTCCCAAGTACACAGAGCTGAGACGTAACACCTGGGGGTCTTCAAAAGGAGGCTAGACAGCCACCTAGCTGGGGTTGTTTGACCCCAGCATTCTTTCCTGCCCAAGGCAGGGGGTCGGACTTGATGATCTGCTCAGGTCCCTTCCGACCCTACCAACTATGAAACTATGAACTATGAAACCTACTGACAGTGTGTGGCTCCATTCCTCTCTAGGTGCTATTAGCCTCACCTCTAACAACACCAGCATAGACCCAGGTGCAGTAAAGGCAGCAGTTAAAACAAATTGCTGAGCTGAACAGCTTGTATGCCTCCAACTTTTATCTGGGAAAAGAAGTCCTACTTCTAATCATAATGTGTGCGCAAAGAAACTAAACAAATATGAATTAAGCTGCATTCAGGTTTTATGCTACATATTTTAATGATGCTCAGATTACTTGCTTAGATCTCAGTCACTACTTTGCTAAGGTATGACCAGGATGTCCAAAAGGGTTTGAGAGTCCAATTGTTAAAAAAAAGTCAAACATACACATCCTAAACTTACTGTGCAAGAATAGTGTTGGCAAAGTTTGTAAGTGGACCATACTTGTGAAGGTCAGTCTTCTAGCTGTGCATGCATGAAGGTTCCCTCAAAAAAAAGAAATTTAAACTAACAGAATTATCTAGCATGGTTGAGTACAGTAACAAATCATGTTTAAATATATTGCAATGGGGTTTTAAATTGTCTTTAAAAAAATCAAAGACCCATGATTCAAAAAGCATAAGGAAGCTATAAAACCAGCAGGACTTACATTGTTAAAGGTCACATCAGAAATGTTTTAGCCTCCCAAACTGAAATTTTAATTATTTCATTATTTGCAAAATCAGTTTCTCTTTCTTGTTCTTTACATCAGAGCACAATTACATTCCATGTCAAAGACCACATTTGCCAAAGACAAGCCGACAGTAGGGTAATAATATATGCTCATTAGATTATTTCTTTTGGATCTACCTTAGAATACAGCCCCTGTACCTGTAGGGACTGAGCACCTCATAGTCTTTAATGCTTTTATCGTGATAACAGCTCTGTAAGTTAGGGGAGCAGCACTGACACATTTTACAGAGAGGGAACTGAGGCACAGCGGGCCTGAGTGACTTTTTCAAAATCACACGGGTAATCTATCAGAGCTGGGAATCTAATTGGGATCACTTGTATCCTCAGTTAACTGCTGGACCACCCTTCTTTCTGCCAAATTTTGTTGTCTAGGTTCCCAGTTCAGTATTAAGACAATCGTGAGAACTAGAGAAAATAACATGAGAAAATGTGTGCGACTCGAGGGCCTCACCCTGAGTGTGGCAGATGAAACATAATACAGAAGGGTGGCTAGCAGCTATAACATGCCTGCTTTGTAATTCATTAGAGGTCTGTTCCAAGCCCATTGAAAGCAACGGGAGTCTTTCCAGGTGACCTCAGAAAGCTTTGGATGTAAGAACAGAGCATGTAGCAGACCAAGAGAGCTGGAAGTCTGTTGGGCAGATGTGATGCTGACCAAATAAGAAAACTCCAGATACTTAGTAAAACTAGTATTTGAAGTATGCTTAGAGTTCAGAAAGCTGCCCTAGAGAACCAGGTGCATACCAATCACTAATGCTCACTTTGCATTAAGGGCATTTTAGCCATACCTAACAAAAAACTTAAAGCACATGCTTACCTTCAGGCACATAAGTAGGTACGTAAGTCTCAGTGAAGTTCTCGGACTGCAGTGTCTGGTTATAAAACTGTCACTTCAGATCCCATCCTCTTAAACAGAAATCCTCATGGCCTTCTTTCAGTTCCTGTATAAGGATTATGGTAGGTGTCGCAGAGCACCTCGATGCTCTGCTCCTATAAAGAGGGGAGGTGTGCAGCAGAGCACTCAGATGCCCTGTTCCTATAAAGAAGGGAAACTGCTAGGGAGCATTGAGTAAGGAGCCCAGCTGTTGGTCACCAGGGCAACTGGAGTTAGCTAGTGACCCACACCTGACAGCGGTCAGCTGACCAGAAGGGGCAGGGCCTAGCTCCCATTTAAACCCCAGGGCTGGGACCAGGCAGGCAGTTCCATGCTGGCAGCCAAGGGGGAAGGAGCTCTGCCAGAGCGAGTAAAGGGAAAAGGCCTGAATACATGAGCGGCTTGAGACTGGTGGGAGCACCCCTGGTGTGGCAGGAAGAATGTTGGAGCCAAATGGCTGAGATTTATGTTATAGCCTAGGGGCTTATGTTTTGTGTTTGCTGTTTGTCAAAATACACAAGCTACAGACCAAGTAACACAGATTGTTTCTCCATCTTCTTCATCCTACATCACTTGCAGGCACTGCTACAATATCTCTATTAAATATAGCCAACTGCCTACCATTCTAAACTCGGGAAAGATGGTTATCCTCATTTTCTGGATGGAGACCTGAAGCACAGAGAGATTAATGGATTTTCCTGAGAACAGAGGTTGTCAAAATATTTCAGATTTCAATGCAGCACAAGTGTCATCTCTGCTACTCATGGTCATACAATGGGAAAGCATCTCACTATGGCTTCAGAAATATGACCTTCTCCAGATGCACATCAGAAGTCACTCAGTCAACTCAGCTGTAAATCAATACCTGGTTTTTTGGGGTGGAGAATTAAAGGAGAGGATGTGATGCTTGTCATATCACTCGCTTGTGTGCCAAAGGCTACAAAAATGGGTGTGCCTTAACCACACCAGTCTGATGGGCCGTCTATACTCTAGATGAACCTTTGACTTTAATCGGAAGTCACACAAGAAGTCAAAGACTGAACTCAGATCTTTTGAGTTTTGGGGTATATCTACCCTGACTCAGCACTGCTGTCATGGCTTGCTAAGTCCTGCCCACCTGTGGGGTCACCTGGCCTCAGTTGTCTTTCCTGCTTGGTGCAGGGGCCTGGACCCAATGATCTTTAAAGATCCCTTCCAGCCTTACAATCTATGAATCTACAACTGAGACTGAATGAGCAACCTTACTCCTTGAACAATACAGTACTGCCTGTTTAACTGATTGTGTACTATTCTCCCACCACTTCTGTGAGTAGCTTGTGAAGGTCTGAAGCAAGAACTGAGATAAAATGTTATGTGAAGTCAGGCTTTGCTGCTGCTCAGGTATACAGCAAAGAGCATGCAATTAAATGGCACTAACAAGAAGTTTCTTTGAAATGTTTAACTGTTGTTTCATTACTTGTGCTGGAGGGAGAAGGGAGATGTTGAGCTTACTTATTTAGTGAAGATGTCTTTAAAGTTGTAAAGGGAAGCCTGAAATAGGCAAGGTGATACTCTTTGACAGTGCAGGGAGAGGTATCTGGGGCTCTGGAGCTTAATGGAGTCACATTGCCTATGCATGGGCGACATTTACTTTTTGACTATTTCAGGGGTTCCCTGGTGATTGGGGTTGGAAACTCAGCTCCTTCTTGAAGGCAGCCAGTGCTTACCCTTGCTGCTCTGACTCATGGTTCAGAACATCTGTATTCCTTCTCTGTTAGTTTTCTCAGGTGACAGTTTCCACTGTTTCAAATAAAATGTCATCTTGTTTCATCAGGATCTCTGTTTCCACAGTTAGTACTGCTGGTATCTGAGCTAGGTCATTTAGAGCTAACTTGGATACCTTAATGCTGCTTCACAATGTTGAGTGAAGACTCTGATAGTTTTACTTTCCCAACAAAAATCCCAGCAAAAGAAATAACACTTTTTCTTCTTTTTTGGGTAAACTACATTTTAATTTTTGGCTACCTTACCCCTGTCATGCATTAATTGCTCAGAAAATGCTCTAAAGCTGTAACTGAACAGACATTCATGGCTCTTAGAATGCTTTAAAAATGGAGGATTGTGCTCTAACTTAACTCTCGATAGATGAGGTATAAGACTAAAGTGCTTTCTGTTGCAGTGCTTTATCGAACGTCAGTGCCAAAGCCCACTGAGGGTTAATTTAAAGTGCGATTACTGGCATCCCAGGTGGTGTTGCGCAGGATTCATCCTTGGCTTGGGCAGAGCTTGTTTGCTCTGCCTGAGTGCTAGGCTGGTCTGGCTCCCCTGACTGTCATTGACCTGGGTGCCCTCCCACCTGCCAAACTTCCTGGCTTGGGTCTTGGTGGGTACAAGGCCAAGGCCACCAGGGGGCCTCCTTTTTGACCCCACCATCAGAGTTACCAGTGTGGTGCAAAGTGATGCCACATTGCTGCTCCTGGCTGCAGCTGGGGGGAAAGAACCCCCCTGCCACATGGCCCCTCCACAGCTTCCTAGCTTGGGTTTTAGTGGGGGCCAGGCCAAGCCCCCCGTGGCAGAGGGCTCCTTTTCCCCAGCTGCAGCCAGGAGCTGCTGTGTGGTGTTGCATTTAGCACACTGGTAACTCGGGGGTGGGGGGGTGGAGAAGGGGCCTCTCTCTGGCTTCCATGTCTATCAAGCACAGGATACCTCTGATGCCACTGCTAAAGGTGCTGATCATGAAAAGGTATGCAGCTTAGAATTAGGCAGCTCTGCTGGTGTATGGGAGTTGGAACCAGCACGGAAAAGAGAAGTACTCACACATCCTGATCAAGTCTGGCTTCATCTCAAGGATGGGGTACTTAAAACATTGAGAAAGATCCATCCTCCTGCTTGTGAGCTGGACCACAACTCCCTGTGGCTATTGAAAGCCCAAGCCCACTAACAATGAGGACAGAAAATCACTAAAGCCTCGTGAAATGTAGTAAAATGTGAAGTGTAGTTAAGTGTAGATATGAGGCTGGAAACAGACATCACCTTTGTGACACCAGAGCAATACTTATAGCTGCACAAAGCAAAAGCAAATAGATGGCTATGCCCTTTGTCACACCACAAATTTCTTTGTTTGTGGCCAGGACAAAGAGTCGTAATATTTTCTGCCACTTTTTCACAGCAGACGGCTACAGTTGGGCCTTGATTTACACAGTGGTTACATTCTTGAAAAAACACTGTGCAAATAGAAATTGTGTAAAAAGATACTAAGGTCTATAGGAAATAAGGGTTTAGGTGCCAGATGTGGCCGATAATTTGGCCGATAAATGCCTGTGTGTGCACACAGCTGCAGCACAGCACGCAGGCAGTGAGGAGCATAGCCTGGCAGCTTGGAGAGCTGCGTGCAGCCAGTCAGTCTGGTGTGGTGGAAGGGGAGGGGTGGGGGAAGGGGTGTAGGGGAGCAGATCAACACCCCCCACAGTAAGGGAGGAGTGTGGCAGGGGGGGACACTACCTGGGTGGGGTGAGGCAGGTGTGGGATGGAGCCGCGGCTCATCTGGGGAATGTTGGGGGTGGCTCCCACTGCTGCATGCACCTTGGGAGGGCATGGGGATGCGTGTGCCCCTGGATCTGTGTGGGGGGGGTCAGGTGGGCTGCAGCTGTGAGTTGGAGCTGGGGTTGTGCTGGGCTCTTCTCGGAGGGGGCTGGGCTCAGGGTGGATGGTGTCCTGAGCCAGCCTGGCTCAGCTCCAGCTCCAGCCCGCAGCTGCAGCCCGCCCTGCACAGATCTGGGGGGCACATGACCCCCGTGCCCTCCTGGGGTACGCGCAGCGGTGGAAGTCACGCCTCTGGACAAGCTACAACTCTGTCCCATACTTGCCCTGCCCTGGCTGGGCAGCGTCTGCCCCAGCCCCTGCTCCACTCCTTCCCTCATGGGGGGCATTGATCTGCCACCCCATTCCCCTTCTCCCCCCACTCCCCTTCCACCACAACACAGCACACTTACCAGCTACATTGAGAGCAGCATGGTAGAGAAGGGTGGTGTGAGGGGGGCGGTGTGAAGCCGGCAGCTGATTCTAGACACATCCACGCATCTTGGCAATTGTGCTGCACCATGTAAAAGTGAATCCACACTGTGTACAAAAATAAATGGTCACAATTAATTGATTGTGCATAACTGAAACCATGCAAAAAATACCGTGTAAATCAAGGCCCAGCTGTATTTGCTTTGTGGTGGGAGAATGCAGGCAGCCTCGGAGCAGCTTACACTCCTCTAGCTGCTCCAGGCATGTGCTCCTAGGGCTTGAGGGGCCTGATTCTGCATTGTTAGGAAATTCCTGTGCAGTGTCAGGCTGCTCAAGTCCTGGAGATTCCCCAGGTTGGGTCTCTGTAGGTGGGGAAGATGTTGCCTTTTTTCCCATATAATCAACAGGCAGGACAAAATGCAACACGTTTCACCCAGCAAAGCTAATCAGCTGTGCTGGAACATTATTGATCTTGTCAATATTGCCTGGTATTGGGTCAGTGCCACTGAGAAGGTAACAATCAGCCACCTTGATCGGTGTTTGATCTTTTTCAACCTTCTGGATCTCTTCCAGTCATGCTGAAGGCCTGAATAAGGCTTGGTGGACTGTTTCCTTCTGATTAAAGAGAGATGTCAAATGTCTGTTATAATGTCCTCCAAAAGTCATGACCTGTCTTTAAATTTGACTACAATGATTAACTGAATAAGAACAACAATAATAAAACAATAATTATATAGGTGTAAGAGTCTTATTTGCAAGCTACATTCACCTGCTCTTCATTCTCTTGCCAACAAGGCAAATAAATATTGTGGTTTTGGAACTGGCTACAATTTAACTACTATTGGGGGCTGGCTGCTGATGACTTTCAGGTTCCCACAGACTCTCATTTCCATCAGTATTAGGAAAATGTGCAATGGATGGAGTTTACTCATTACCAGTGATCCTGGCATTCTCTCTTTAAAAAATCCCAAATTTTCTGGGTAAAAACCCCCCAAGACAATTTTTTTCTATTAAAATGAAACACCACTATACATAGGTATCAGTTGACCACAATGTTTTACTGATATATTTACAATCTTAAGGTAATTTGGAAGCCTACCAGTGCCTCAACCATTATAGTAAAATATATTTTAAATACCTATACATTTTCGTGTTGATTTGGGTTTTTTTATCATGAACAGGGTCCCCCCTGCCTGATCGTCCTCCTCCTGCTCTCGGCAGCCCCAAGCACCCCCCTGCAGATTGGAACTGTGTCAGCCTGCAAGGGGAAACCCGTGGTTTCCTGCATTTTTCTCCTTTAAAGGAGAAAGTCGGTGATTATTTTCCTTTAAAAGAGAAAATCCACATTTTTTTCTGTTAAACGAGAAAGTCCACATTTTTCTGCAGAAAACGGAAAAACACAAATCCTTCTCATTACACACTAAAATCAAAATTAGCTCCTTCCTTTGCAATTTTTCTAAGTGCTTTTCTATACATTGTTGCGAAGCATAAGATAATAGACAAGCTCTTAGGAACACTACTTACAGCAGGGGTCAGCAATCCCTGGCGGGCGTGCTGAGCATGGCACATGAGGCCATTTTGCTCGGCACGGCACGGCACAGCCAGCCCAGGCTCTGGATAGCTGCTGCCAGCGACGGAGCCCAGGCTGCTTCCAGCAAGGCTTGCAGCATCCCAGCTGCCTGCTGGGAGCAGCCCGGGCTCCTGGCTGGCAGCAACTACTCAGAGCTGGTGCTGGCTGCAACTGGGAGGCTGCAAACTGCTGCACTGGGCTCTGGAGCCCAGGCATCAGCTCTGTACCGGCGTGTGCACATGTGCCTCGGAGCAAGCAGTGGGGGAGGGGTCTGAGGCAGCGCAGCCCCAGTCTCTCCCCCACTCCTGGCACAGAGGTGATGGCAGGGGTCCGGAGCTGACAGCTGCGCCAGGCTCCACAGCTCCGGCATCAGCCCCTTGCCCCCAGCCCAGGCTCCAGCAGTTACCCAGAGCCGGGGTAGCTGCTGACAGCCACAGAGCCTGGGCTGGGGGGCAAGGGGCAGCAGGGCTGGGAAGCAGGGACTTTGGGTGGGGGCAAGGGGCATCAGGGCTGGGGGGCAAGAGGCACAAGCAGGGCATCCTGCCATGTACCCCCTGCAGTCATTTTGTTTTTCTGGCATGCCGGCACTCCGGCACCTTCTAAGGTAGGCATTGTGGGGGTTTTCAGCACTCCAGCCAAAAAACGTTGCCTACCCCTGGCTTACATCATTGTTAACTGCAAATGGTTTTCATTCTTTGCATTGAATTAATGTTGGCTTCAGAAGCAGAATATTTTAATTTTATGTTTATCTACTCAGTTTTCCCAATGGATCTAACGCAATGAAGAGTGACACTAATGCAGCTTTATGCTAATTTATGACAATTTCTGTTGACTAGTGAAAAACTATTTGTGACTGGGCAGATATGTCTCTATTGGGTTAGGAGCAGGATCTGTTTATATCAGATTCTGAACTCTGTGACCTAATGTGTAGAAATACTAATACTGGAATAATGAGAATCGGGGCTTGGCCTGGGGCAACCTAACATGTTGCATTTTAAACAAATACACTGCCCAAGAAAGGTATTTGACACCTTACAAGACCACAGTCATATCCATGTATATCTATACTGCTAACTTACTGCACTGGAGGGTGCTATGTTGAACCAACACAGGGCTGTGTGTGCACCCCATCAAAGTAGTATAGCCATCTTAGTATGGCATTGTGGCCAAGCTAGTTAATTGTGCTGAGAGATAGTATTTTGCTACATATAGAAGAGACTTGCAGGAGATAGAGGACAGCACAGATCCTGTTAAGCCTGAAATAATGACAAAATGCAGACTCCCAAGAGAGATTTGTTGGGGTCAGCATGACATCTCATTGCATACTGCCCTTGATCAGCTCATGTATCACTGTGGCAACTTCCTCATAGGGTGATTCTGCTGTAGCATATCCCTGGATAAATTCAGGCTTCTTTCTGCCATTACCCCACCCTTGGTGCCATTCTGTGTTCCCCCTCTGTATCCCCTACCATGGCATACTTGGCAATGTGACCAAAACCATGGGCAGATCCAGGATTTTGAAAAGGAGGGAGCAGATGGAGGGGTGCATTCTTCTTTCGTATGACAAAAACAGTGTCTGTATCTTTATTTTTGTGTGCTTTGGCGATTTTGTTAGTTCGGGAGCTCTTGGACATCAGAGACGTTACCAGGGATCACTATGTGGAAGTAACTCTCATTGATTCCCATGGGGTGCATCATCAAATATAACATGACACACATTTTTCTCATTTCAATTGTTATGGTAGCACAAATGCAACATCGGGCAACCTCTTTTCCTGCCTGCGGGTCTGCGTGCTGTAGTGCCACTGAACAACGCCTCCCCGGCCCCATGTGCTAAGTACATTGAACTGAATAAGGAACCAAGTTGGGCTGGGACTGGGGGGTAAAATCTGCCCCAGATTATGCCAAGCCCCCCCCTGCAATTGGGAGACTCCCCTGAAATAGTCCGAATAGGGCATGGCCCAACCCAAAGCTTGGCTTTCAAGTGGCACGGTGCCACCTTGCAAGCTCCCTGAGCCTGTGCGCTGTGCACTTTGCACTGAATAATCGGAGCTGGCCGGAGCCCCACCGTGGGTCACCTCAAATGACACATCTCTGCAATCGGGATACTTTCCCGAAGCCTCCTGGGCAGGGCGCTGCCCAGCTTGAATTCTGGTTTTTCAGTGGCACTTGGCAGCTCCCCAGGCCCGTGCGCCATGGGTACTGACCTGAATAAGGAGCTGGGGTGGCTTTTCTTGTTGAACTCCCCCTAGCCGGGTGCAGGGGCTGAGCTGGAGCCAGGCTGCAGGGCGGCGGGACACAGGAGCGCCCGGGCCCCCAGGCAGCTTCCCTGCAGGAGCGAGGCCAGCTTGCACAGGGGCACATCAAGGCCCTTAGAGAAGGTGGGGGCGGGTGCGTTTTTTCTTTCGTACGACAGAAAAGCTGTCCGTATCTTCGTGCGCTCTGGCACTTTTTCGGTTCGGGGGCTCCTGGCCACCGGAGACGTTTCCAGGCACCCCAGGGCGCAGAGAGCAGCAGGAGCCGCGAGGTGAAGCGAGTCCCGGAGG
>NW_005842105.1:877335-880967 GCF_000455745.1 Alligator sinensis
GCGCTGGAGCTGCCGTCCTTCGTCCTGCCCGCCCTGCTGCTGGCGCTGCGCGGCCCGCCCCGCCTCGAGCCGCTGGGCTGCCGCCTGCTCTGCGCCACCTTCGGCGGCCACTACTTCTACAGGTACCGCCGGCGCTCTCCCTTCGCTTTCCTGCTTCCCCTTCCCACTTTCCTGCCTTCCCCTTCCCGCTTCCCCCTTCCCGCTTTCTCGTTTATTTCCTCTTCGCGTTCTCTTTCCCGTTTCTGCTTCCCCTTTCCCGTTTGCTTCTTCCCCCTTTCCCCTTCTCCTTCCCCCTTTCCTGCTTCCCACTTTCTCCTTCTCCTTCCTCGTTCCCCCGTCCCGGCTTCCTTCTTCACACTTTCCCCATCAGATCCATCCTCGTGGTTGCCCAGGGCATCTCCTCCATACGGCCTGCCACAGGTCTCAGCTGAGGGGCCACAACAGCCTGGGGTGCCTTGGTCTTGTCAAGGGTGCTGTGAGCTCCCTTTTCCCTTCAGGTGTTGTCTCCTGCATCTACTCCTTCATGACCCCCAGCAGTGGGTCTCAGCTGCGGGGGGGCGGTGCAGCACTCTGCGGTGCCTTGAGATCCTGTTAGGGTACTGCAGGCTCCCTTCTCTCTTCAGGTCCATTCCTGTGGTGGCCTGGTGCATCTGCTTCTTTGTGACGCTCCTCCTCTGCAGGTCTCATCCAAGGGGGGGGTCGCAGCACCCTGGGGTGCCATGAGATCCCATCAAGAGTGCACCTTAAGGCAGGCATGAGACATTTTCAAATAGGAATCCACAGGTCCAAAGCATGCTGCCCCTTGGGGTTGTTCTGAGCACGGTGCACGCAGAAGAACGGTTCCAGGATTTTTCTTCAGTCAAACTTCAGTCAAAGCCCAGAGCTGGTATTTACCAAAGGGTGCCTTGAGCCTAGAAAAAGGTTGAGAGCCACTGAACTGGAGGACGGAGCAGCTGGCAGGAGTATAGGCACAGCATAAAGCTGGGAGAACTCATGTGTGCTTTAGATTTTGAGGATGAAACTAGAGCATTGTTTTGGTAGCAGGAGCGGGCAGAAATCAAAATGCTGCTCAATAGGGGGAACTGGGAAACTATGTGCATGTGAAAAACTGTGTTCTGAGTCGTGTGTGCGTGTCCTTCACCCCCACATATCTACATGGCTCAATACAAGGTATGTATAGCAGCTAACTACCTTTGCGAGTGAGCTAGGATGAACTATTAGCCAAAAAAAGTTCACTTACCTGATTGCAGATTTTTAGACAGCTAGTAAGATCCTTAAAAAAAAAAAACCTGTTGAATTTTAATTCATTTTTTTCTGTCCAAACTTTTCTTTCTAGTCAGTTTTGCTTATTTTCCTTTGCTTATTATTTTACTTATTATTAGCCTTTTAGAAGCACCAAATATGAGTATTATCTGTTGGAACTACTGGCTGATATTGAAGATTAGACCATCATCCTTGATCTCTCGATAACTCTCACCTTTCAGTCCTGAGGTGACTTTCTCTTTTTCTATCATCGTAAGATCCAAAGTCGAGTTTTCTTATACTGGGTACATCAACTTTGGTGAGAGAGATTTGCCCATATCTACACAATAACACTTCCAGAGCTCTACTGATCATATGCACTGTAGTCCGTATTCTGTGGTGCTGAGTTAGCAAAAATTCTGAAGCAGGTAATGATTTCCTTAGAACAAACTGCATCACTCCAGTTGCTTTTAGCTACACTATCCCTCCTAAATAGACTGAAACCGGTAATTTTACTATTTCAATCATATAAATCATATGCACTGGTGATTTTGAAATTTCTCATTGATTAATATTTCCATATTTCCTATTCCCCCCTGCTCTTAGAATTAATATACAATTAATAACATTCTTTGTCAAATTAACCTAATATGTTCACAGCACATTGAGTTTTTGCTTCTTTAGCAACCTCCTTTGGCATTGTAAAGATACAGTTTGAAGAAAACCTCTATTTCGCCCTTTAATAATGCTCACTTTTCTCACTTCAAGCAATTCAAAGTGTCATTGACTACTTTAAAATACCAATAAAGGTTTTTGAAAATGACTTTACTATCTATCTCTTTCCTTTTGGTATAGTTGGCATGATATTTAATAAAGCAGTGGTAGTACTACCATGTCATAGCACTCCTGAAAGGATCTCACAGGTTTCCAGTTGAGAACCACTATCTTAGCATCACATCTGCCCCCCTCACCTTAACATTGAACCTTTCTGTTTTCCTATGGAAATAAAACACTGGGCATTTATTGCTGAGTATACATACCGGGCGCATCTATACTTGCACTTTAATGCTCATCCTATTTTAATGTGCATTAAAGCATCACAAAAATATGCTCATTTGCTAATGTGCATTCAAATAGGCTAATGCACATTTTCTAGTACTTCACAGTGGAGGTACTAGATTTAATGCACATTACCTAAAGTGCATTAGTGAACGTGTAGACATGCCCACTGTTTCCTAAGTGTGCAGTAAAGAGATTGCTGCATGCTGGGATTATATTGTTGTCAAACTGCATCAGAGCTCTGCACACTTTCTGCTGGTGTGAAGTGTTGATTGGGAAGAATATTTTAATAAAAATTAAATGATTCTGGGAACTGGATTAGTATGCTTTCATAGTCTACATGCAAAACCTGGCTTAAACCCAGTTTTTGCATGGCTTTAACTGCTTTGGTGTACAAATGGACATAGGTACATTGATGCATCTCCCTAGTGTAGAAGAGGTATTTATATTGCTAATGCTTATTTTTGGAAATATATGGGAATAAGCTTTACTACAATATAAATGCATTTATGCCAGTATAACTATGCCTTTACAATGGGCTTGAATCACCTTATACCAGTTGGTAAACAGATCTATTTAGACTAGTCCTAAATGTGTATAGTACATACAAGTCTGTACATGTTAACAATACTGGCTAACAACTAACTTGAATGCTTTGCATATACCTAAATAAAAGCCACAACAGCAAGTTAGCATAGTTCTAAACACAAAATAGATTTATCATTATGGTTTTATTCTTTTTCATTGACATGCCACAATGTGAGAATTTACAGATGATTTCCAAAGATCTTCCCGATAGTATCAGAAACTGGTGGGGAAGGAAATAGCCCTTCGGTACTATCTTTTACCATCCATACACACTCCTTTTCATAAAAGACCACCCTGAGAAAGATCCTTTGCATTTTTAGAGCAAAAAGTTTTTAACTGACAGTGGCTGGCAGGTTTGATAACAGCTTTTAGCTCTCTCAAGTTTTCTCTGGTGCCCAGTGCTGCCTAACTCAAGTGTTCCCCAGGGTAATTTGATAGCATAATGGAATCCTTAGAGGGCTTCACTGAGTTGAGTTCTCATTCCTCTAGTCATAGGAAGCTCCTCTTGAAGGTAGCGTTTCCTTGGGAGTATTTGGCAATTGCAGATATTCTGAAAAACCTTATCAAATAGGAAAGCCCTTCAGGGCTGTCAAGCTCTGGATTACATTAATCTTCTTTGAAAATTTGTTTCATAGACTAAACAGTTATGTCACAAATGTTTGGTTCTGACTTCCGTGTGCTTTGTGAATTGCTAGTCCCTAAAGAATTCAGTTGTCTTAGAGCAGGACTGGGCAAAATGTGGC
>NW_005842105.1:880977-886853 GCF_000455745.1 Alligator sinensis
CTGCCAATTGATTCTGTCCGGCCCGTGGGCAGTGCAGGCGACAGCTCTGGCCTCTGCTGGCTGCATAGGAAGCACTGAGCCTCATTTGGGCCCCAGCGGTTCTGGATACTGCTCCAGCTCCAGCCTCTGCTGGCACCACAGCGGACGCTGGGCAGAAGCAGCTTTGCCCTTCTGCCCTGCTCTGTGTGGCAGGCCCCAGGTGAACCACACTCAGATAGTACTGGAGCAGCCTGACCTGCTGCAGCGTACTCCATGCCACCAGACCCCCACTGTTGCTGCCCTCATGCCTCTGCGTTACTTTGCTGGCCCATGTGGCTGCAGCAGCAGTTCTATCCATGGGTTATCATCAGGGAGGCTGGGGTGGGGGGACAGGGTGAAAGGTTAGAAGGGGCCACCCTGTTCAATAGACTGAAGCCACAGCAGCCAGGTTAGCCCCCAGGGCTGCTGGGACTTATAATTCTCCCTGCACCATACCCCGGCCCAGCCCAACCGCCCTGCCTGGGGGCTAGCGAGCAGGTGGAGGGAGGGAGGCAAGTGTGGGTGCTCACATGCTGGTGCCATGGTGCTATTGCCATTCTTTACCCCGTGGGTGGAAGATCATCTGTCTCCTGGCCAGGGGCTCCCCTCAAGAAAGAAGTGGGGTGGAGGCAAAGCTTTCTGCAGGGAAGTCATGCGTACACCCCCCACCTCCATAACTCCCTACCCCCCACGTAAACACCCCACACATACCCACCCCTGACACATACCATATACCCACAGTATACCCTACCCTACCCCCATACCCTGCCCCCACAAACACACCTGCAATATATCATATGCATACCTACCCCCTGCACACAGACACCACACATGCACACACATATTCCCCCACATAGATCTTCGATGAGCAATGACCACTTTGCAGCAGTGTTCCGCATTGCAACAATGGAGATGATGCCTGATCTTGATTCTCTGGTCAACACACATCAGAAGCTTCATTCTTCCCATTGAATGAGTGAGTTTATTTTACTTTAACTTAATTTTCAATATACAAGAATAAGCCTTTATTTTGAGCAATTATACAATCGCCTCTATGTGCAGTACTCAAAAAAAAAAAGAAAGAAATCAGGGAAAACATTTTTTTAAATAAAGTATTTTATAGTAGATGTTTGATTTTTAGTATATGATTTGTTTTTAATTTATAATGTGTTAATACGATATCTTCACCATTAATTTTATGTGTACAGCTTTCAACAGCTCACCAAAACTCATTAAGTGGCCCTCCAGCTGAAATAATTGCCCACCCCTATCTTAGAGGGTTACAGAGAGAGATGCAGTAATTTGAGTCCTTATTTTTAAGGCATTGAACAGGACTTTGAACTGGCAGGGACAACTGATTGGTAGCCAGTGGAGGAACCAAAACACAGAAATGATACGCTTTTATTTACACAGGAAGCCTAAGCTATATAGGCAGAAGCTTTTAGATACAGTGATTTACAATAGTACAATCTGTACATTACGAATTCATGGATTAGTATGGTTAGGTGCTGCTCTTGGGAACAAAAGTAAAAATTCTAGTAAGCAGATGGAAGGAGGAGAGGATTTCTTGCTATTGAGATGAGATTTCAGACATGAACAAGATTTTCACAGCTCTGGCAATGAACATGCCTGCACAAATGCAGATTGGGGAATAATATGCTAGGCTGTAGTACTTCAGAAAGGACCTGGAGGTTACAGTGGATCATAAACTGAACATGAGCTAGCAGTGTGTTCTTGTTCCAAAAATAGCCAATATCATCCTGTATTAACAGGAGTGTCTCTTACAAATCAAAGGAAGAGATCTTTTCACTCTGTTCAGACAAGGTTCACATCCCCTTTCACTCTGTTCAGCACTGGTGAGGCCTCCTCTGGTGTACTGTGTCCAGTTTTGGGCCCCACATTTCATGAAGGTTGTGGATAGTTTGGAAAGAGTCTAGTGCAGAGCAACAAAAATCATTAACAAGACTTATGAAGAAAGGCTAAAAGAACAAGGGTTATATTTAGTCTGGAGAAGAGAAGATTGAGGATATGTGAATTTCCTAACAGTTCTAAAATACCTGAAGGGCAATTAGAGAATGGAGAGGAGGTTTTCTCTGTGGCTGTAGGGGACAGGACTGGGAACAATGGTCTCAAGCTGCAGCAGAGAAAATTTAGGTTGGAGATTAGGAAGACCTTCCTGGGCACATCGACACAAGACATTTACTGTGCAGTTGACTAATTAACTGTACAATAAATGTCTCAGCGTCTACACATTTGCCTATTAAGGCCCACAAAACTAATAAACCCCATAGCAGGGTAGTCCCGTAAATTACAAGTACTACCTTGCTGTGGAGTTTTTTTGTGCACAGCAGCACATGTCATGTGTAGACACTGTCCTGGCTGGCTAGGGCACAGGGTTTCTGAGTGCAGGGCTAGCCCCTGTGCTGAGGCACCCCATGCCCCAAGCAGCTGCTCAGCAGCACGTGAAGACAGGGGGAGCAGCTGCTGAGTGGCTGCTTGGGGCACTGGAGACAGGGCAATGTTCCCCATGAAAATTCTCAGGAGCACTAAACTCTGGAGTTTATTCATGCACATTAATTGAATGTGTAGACACACCCACTGACTGTGAGTGGTCAAGCGTTGGACCAGGCTATGTAGAAAAGTTGTGGAATCTCCATCCTTGGAGACTTCCAAGAGCGGGTTAGATAGACACTTGGCTGGGATAGGATTGTCCCT
This sequence comes from Alligator sinensis, assembly GCF_000455745.1. Classification (NCBI taxonomy): domain Eukaryota; kingdom Metazoa; phylum Chordata; order Crocodylia; family Alligatoridae; genus Alligator; species Alligator sinensis. The sequence continues at coordinate 883,711 of NW_005842105.1, forward strand.
GACTAAACTGTCTCGAGTAGCAAACTGGACTAAATGACCTCCTGTTGTTCCTCTCAGCTGTATTTTCCTATGAGCCTATGAATGTTGAAGGGAAGAGGTCTAGGTCTTGAGAATGTTTGTTTCTCTCCAACTACATCATTTCACTTTTGTCTGAGCAGTGTTTTCAGATACTGTGACAGTGATGCCATCCATGTGATGACATTAGCATTGGCTATAAAATGATCTGCAGCTGGCTGTCATTGGTGTATTGTTGGAAGAAGAACATGTGTTGTCTTCCTAACTCTACAGATGGTTTTATGTAGAAGAAGAGAGGACAGAGGCTAGATAACTACAGAATCCCACAGATGATGATGCTCTGGAAGAAAGACTACTTTCCTATCACAATTCTCTGGATCTTGTAGGGAGGAAATGATTAAGCCACTGAACTTGTGTAGCAGTAGTCCAGGTATGTCACAGAAATGGTATAACAGCACCTTGTGGTCTCCTGTGTCTAAAGCTGAAGAGAAATGGAGGCACTGCCTATATCCATAGCATTGAGACCATCTTTTAACAGTATCAAGCCTGTCTTTGGGCTGTGCCTTAGTCTGAACCCTGATTGTGAGGGATCCGTGCTGAGGGTAGGTATCACATATCAGTATCTGGTTAATTTGTCACTCCAAGGGGCTTGGTAATGATAATAACTATCAATCCATGAATAATTATCAGTAGCTCACCATTTTCAGCTTACTGTGAGACATTATTTTGCTTGCCTTGTCAGCATACAGTAAAGACTGCTTTTTGACATTTATATTGGAAAAATATTACAAAAAATTCTGAGTACAAACTGTGTGCCGTCTGGCTCATTATAGAAGAACAGTATGATTACATAGATAAGCCAGCTAAAGATCAGGAGAAAATCCCATTTAGTATGTGTGTACATTTGGAAATGACTAATTCTACTTTAACAGATGATGAATTAGACAAAGTGTTTTGTGTATAACTCAATAGGTCTCTAATGGGAATTCAGTGCACCAGCTAATAAGATCACCATGGTGAGTTTTCCCAGTGATTAACCAGCAGATTTCACTGTGTTCCTGGAGCATACAGCTACTAAACTCTAAATGATCTTACTTAGGAATGACTTGCAAAAGCCTTGTGGTTGGAGCACTGTCTTTCTGCAGACTGGGAAGACTGCTTCATTTTTTAAGACATTTGGCAAACTTGCTTTGTTGGCCAGCTTTCTTGTCATGAAGGGAGAGTTTTTTTAACAGGCCTTATCTAACACTGTCGCTGGAGCAATTGCAGGTGTTCGGCGTGGAGCTGGCTTGTCATAAATTGACCCCAACTTTATTCCAGCTGCTACAGTGAGACAACTACAACGTAATTTTCCCATAGTATTCATTTTTTTTTTCATATAAACAATTCCTGTGCTTGTACAGGGATATTGTGTGTTCATAAACTGATGGACAGCATTGTAAAATCTTGATTAGCCTGTCAGTCACACTGGAGGCTTCCTATGGCAGTGGGTGCAGTAGGGATTGTAGGAAGGTGTGTATGTAGAAGGGGAGTTAATTTGTCCTGATAAAGCTGCTTGGTTTTTTTTTCTCCCCACCCCACTCAGCTCCTTGGCAGGGTTCTGGTAGGGAGCTCTCAGCCAGGGACAAGACTTGACAAGTCCCTGGCCTCACTTGACTTTTGTTCTTTGGCTGTCTGACTGTCAGCCAAGAAAGCAGGCAGGCTCTTATTTCAATATCTGCACGGTACCATGCATTCACAGTGCCAAATATGATGATTGTATGATGATGATATGATTCAGAGTACATCCCTGTGACTTGGCAGCTGCCAAAGTATTACCTAGCCACTTCTGAGAAGGAGCTGCTCCCAACCCCTGTCTCGCAGTGTGCAGATGTTTCCATGGAGCATCCCTGAGATGGACCTTGGGCTTCATTTATAAACCCTAGAATCAAGTCAGGTATGCGTTGGGCATGCTAAGTTGTATCATGTCAGAATCCATTGTCCTTCAGTCTTGAAAGCTATTGTAATAGGGTGGGTTAAACCTTGGTGAAACTGGTGGGTGAAACCACTGCCCTTCACACTTTAAGATAGCTGTAAAAGATAGTTAAGCATGTGTTTCTTCCCAAGACAAAAATACATATGAATCCACTCAAGCATTTGAATTACCTGTGTGAAGGAGCTTTGTTGGGTACTGTTTGACAAAAGGGGGTCTGTGTGTAGAGGCACACATAAGGAGAAGAACACAGAAAGCAATGGAACAGAAAAGGCCTGTGCATATGCAAGTCCCACTAAAAAAACTATGAGCAATTTGGGTTCAGTGGGTTTGAAAATCAGGTCACTTACTGAGGTGCCTAATTTTTAGGACAGCCAAATCAGAAAGAGGTTAAAACTCACATTTTTCTACCTATCTGCCGCACAGGGATATTGAGAGGCTTAATTTGATACTGCTTGTAAGGTAATTTGCTTATCTATAACATTTTATAGTTGAAGACTTCTAAGCATTCTTATAATAATCCATAAAAAATACTTTCTTAGTACTGAATTGTACGTGTCAAGAAGCTTTGGTAAGGATGACTTGGTTAAAAAAAATCTGGATTTGCTTTTATTACATACCAACTAGGCATATTGGAAAGGCAGAGCAGCCTAACTAGGGGTGAGTGACCAGAGTTCCAGGCCTGGCCGCTGATTTAGAGTGGATACCAGCAGCCTATACCGGGGGAGCCTGTGCCGCTGCAGCAGCAGCTGGTGCCCTTGATTCTCTGGGTCAGGTAAAGCTCACTCAGCACTCCTCCCCTCTGGCATCTCTGCCCAGAGCAGCAAAATAACTAGTTACACCTCTGAGAGGCATACTGGGGCTAGATGTATATATTTTTCTAAAACAGTAGCATACATAGGAGTCTAGGATAAGTTTTAATTTTTACATTTTTAAAAACAATATTGGTTCTTCCAAACAAGGACATTACATGATTCATAGATTCATAGATGTTAGGGTCGGAAGGGACCTCAATAGATCATCGAGTCTGACCCCCTGCATAAGCAGGAAAGAGTCCTGGGTCTAGATGACCCCAGCTAGATACTCATCTAACCTCCTCTTGAAGACCCCCAGGGTAGGGGAGAGCACCACCTCCCTTGGGAGCCCGTTCCAGACC
>NW_005842105.1:887986-900750 GCF_000455745.1 Alligator sinensis
CAGTGGCTGTGCAATGATGTCGGCCAGTGCCTTCAGCACCCTCGGATGGAGCTCATCCGGGCCTGCCGACTTAAAGGCATCCAGTTCTTCCAAATGACTCTGTACCATCTCCATGATTTACTGATGGGGTGGGTTCAGCACTCTCCATCACTAGAAGCCAAATTCTGCTGTCTTTGCTCTGTAACTTAGACCACTCCTGAAGTAACCCATCTGGACAACAACTAGAAGTAGCCGCCTTCTTTCCCCATGGAGATGGCATTGGGAATGGCAAGTGTTCTAATCATTAGGTTAATGCTTGATTAACTATGAAACTGTTGTAGTCAAATAAGTAATATTGATAGAATTACGTGTTGCAATCACACTAGTAGCATCCTCACTACATACAGGAGAAGCACTTGTATATGATAATCTAAAAATGAAGGCAACCCATAGTGAAATGACACAAACCTATTGCTACTGCCATAAATACAAAGATCTGAGTTCATCATAGAATAGTATTAAAATATGTTTGTGTGTGACCCAGGGGCATAAAGGATGTTGGGGGGGGGGAAGATCAATGTAATCAATTATATTACAGTATAAGGCACAATACCAGGTAAAATAAAGCTCCCATCAGATCCCAACTGCTTGCATGTTGTAACAGCATACTGTAATCCACTAGTTATATGAGAATTTAGTGTTTCTTAACTACTCAGTCTAACTTGGGTGATTACTGTGGTTATGGTAATAATAGAAATCTAATGATGATGGTAATAACTGCTAAAAAGAAATAAGGTTTTAGTCAAAATTCCTGATACTAATCTTGGCTAGATTCTGTTACCCCATCTGCTGCTGTGAATTATCTTTCGACATAGTAGTAAAACTAATGTAATCTCTTGAAAACTACAACTAGATAAAAATACTCTACATGGGAAGGCAGAAAAAGCCAACCTGTGGGGAAAACCCCCAAAACGTTTATCTATGATTTGATATAGGGACAGATAACAAGGCCAATCTAAGGCCCTGGTGTGCAATCCCCACAATCGCACTTCATGCCATGCCACCCATGCATGGCAGAAGACACGATTGTAAAATTAAGCACCAGATCTCATCACACCATATTGCAGGTGCAGGATCCTGGGCTCCCCTGCATTAGCAAGTAGCAGACTTCTGCGGTTGGAAGCCCCAGTCAGCTGCAGGGGTACACCATGCACTGCTGAGGCTGGGAGCCCCAATCAGCCTGGCCACACATTCAATTAATGGCACGATAGAAACTAGCCATAAAGCTATTACACATTACGTGTAATAACTGTGGCTTATTCCTTGTTTGATCACACCATTAATTGTACTAACATGTGGCCAGGTAACTACTTAAGACGTGACAGGCTGGTTAATCACGTCTTAAGAGTAATGTACACCAGGGTGTAAAAGAGACTAAGTTTATCTATCTGGGTGCTTTCGTGGCCCCCATTGCTAGAGTAGCTCACTGTAAAACATCCATTTGGCCATAAAAGGTTATACCATTTCCTTAAATTAACTTCTAAATGTGGCCCATATTTTGTAAAATAAAATTAAAAAGTTGGAAAAGGGTTACTCTTTTCAAATTAAATAAGATGTTCTCAGGGCAAGCTTGGTCTTCCCTCCCTTTATTTATTTATTTGAGTTTATTTATTAGTGTTGTAGCAGATCACAACAGCTATAATTAAGGTTACCCAAGACATACAATTATCAGACCCCATTTTTTACTTGTTCATAACTTTGCCAGATTTAAACAACTTGGACTGAAACTTTCCACAAAAATTTTGTAAAATATCACTGATCCAGGGTGGTGTCTGATGGCTTCATGTGGTTCTACAACAGCTGCCAAAGCAGGAAGTATACTTTGACAGGGACTCACCTATAGAATGGACTGCAGCAGTCACCAAAAATCATGGGAATACCTTTACATGCTTTCAGCTGTCTGCCAGATGGCCACAGGAGACTTACTCCATTCAACAGAGATGAAGTAACTCTGGTGACAGAATAGAGGATACTGCACACTTGAGAGTTTTGCTGCAAGACTTTGTAGAGGAACTCTGAGTGCTGTTACTAAAAGCTCATTGCTGAGTACATGGCTGACAAAAGCCCAGGAGCAAGATGGGAGACTTGTTGGCTTTTGATAATCTTGGAAAGAGTAGGTTTTAAAGTTTTGCTGAAGGCAAAATCACCTTAATCTGTATGGAAACCCTTGGGGTGGTAGGAGCCCACTGGTTTGTGTTCAGTTGTGAGACCAGGGTCAGAGAAGGAAAAACATGTTGTTTTGCCCATGTTAAAAAATAATTAAAAGGACTGTTTTAATTTTTGCGAAGCGTTAAGGCCTCCATGCTTTAAATCTTGGCAAGGGCTGGGGATCATTCTAGTGTCAAAGATGTGTCTTTGGAGAGCTTTTCAAGGGAACAGTTAAACTCAGCCACATTGTTTGTCTCTAAAAAATCTGTTTACACATGCTCAGAGGCTCTTAAAGTATGTTAGCTAAAGTATCCAAAGGATGCTGTTTGTACTGAGTATGCTCTGGCCTTCCTTAGGTCTGAAGTGTGACTAGACTGTACATCTCTTATCCTCACAGTGAGACTGTGTATGATGTTATCCAGGAGACTTGTGCAGCAGGATTTCCTTGCAATCACTGCTTTTAGCCAGCCTGGATGCTAGAAGCACAGACTGTCACCTGTAGGGCCAGTCTCCATTGCTGGTACTCAGGCAGCACAGAGAAAGATGACGCTGTCTTAAATGTAGAGGAATGAGATGAGGGGAGGCAGAAAAATGAAGAGCAATGAGAACAGGAGTTTAGGGGCAGCAACAGAACCTAGGGAGGAGTAAAAAAAAAAAAAGGAAGGGTAAAATACAGAAAGAATGCGATGGGCAGGGACTGGAGTTGTGGAAGATTGAGGTTTGGGCAGGAGCCTAAGTTTGGAGAGAAGCAGCCACAGGTGGGGCTGGGAGAGAGGGAGAAGGAAGCAGTATTTGGAAAAGGAGCTGGGGACACATTATGAAAGCAAACTTGAATCTGATACTTCCTAATTTTGGAGTGCTTGACTTTTCAGCCTTAATTTCAGTGCATCTTTTGGAAGTAAGTGTGTATATTTGAGGAAAAGGAAGATTACTGCAAAGCACAAGGAACATTTGTAAGGTAGCCTTTATTTTCTTCCAAAAAGAATCAGCGTTTAAACCCTATTGCCCTTTGTAATGAAAGTGCACAGTCAGCATCTAAGTTGCTTATGTCAAATTTTGCCTTCCTTTTCACCCATGACTTCAGTGATATCGTATGGGGGCAAATATAATTTGGACCGCTGTATTTCAAATGTTTAGCCAAGATTCCCAAGAGTGGGTGCTGAAGAATTTAGAAATCTAAATTCATTTTGATGCCTAAATGTTTATTCTCCCTTTCTAAAAATCTTTAAATTTTGCTCATCACCTACAGGATTTGTAAGTATGAAATTATTGACAGAAGGGCTTTCTTCCATGTGGTGTAATGGCAACATCCTGAGACTGACTAGAAAAAAATAGTAAAATGAATGCAAATGTTGTAAAGTTAAAACTAAATGTATTATTATTTAAGACCCACAGCTCACACATGAAAATTGGACTTGAAGTCAATACCACTCTGTAATGATTAGATTTTATAAATTTAAAGCAGAATGCCACGATTAGTGTTAGTAATATCTATAGCAAACTTGATGGTGTCTCAAAAAGTTTTTCTAACTTGGCCATACAAAGGCAATTGGATGCTGCATTAAAAACAACACAGAGAAATGAACTGAGTTCTCTCCTGTTTTGCTAACATTTGAAATTGGTAGTGGATCTGGGGGGGATGGAACAGTTGCACACCTCCCTTTGGTCCCACCATCTCTTCAGAATCCTACATTTGAAGAGAGGTTGATGGATCCTATAGGCTAAGAGACACTTATATATCCCTATTGCTTTCAGTGAGGCTGAAATGTAGTTATAACTGAAATAAGAATTTAGTCTTGCAGTTTAAATGGAGTCAGTCCTTTTTATAAGACTAGTTGAACTCCTTTTTAAAGCCATGTTGGCAATGCAATGCTAGCAGGGTTAGAAAATGTTGACATATTTTACTATGATGTGACACTGAATTTTACTATGATGTGACACCTGGAGCTGGAGCAAATCTGTTAATAAGACTTGAAGAATTCCCTTGCAGTGGAAAACACCATCTGTACAACTTGAGACTTTCTAAAATGTGCTTCTAGCTCCTGTGGCTATGGAGAGCATCTTCCTGACATGCACTCTCAGCTGCTACAGTGGCATGTTGCCGAATCTTTGCTGTGTAGAGCTCTCCACTGTGCTGCAGCTTAGCAAACTAATGAATGAACAAGATTTGCAGTTACTCTTCTGATCTCTGTGGGTAACAGTAAAACAACCAGCAGTGCTATCCCTGTTAGCCTGCTGCTTGGGGACAGCTCTAAGTAGCAGCAGAAGCAGGCTCTTGAATTATATGTGGGAGGAAGACCTGAAAAAGAAAGTAGGAGAGGACAACCTTTAAGTGGAAATGTTAACTTTTTCACTAATATTTTCTCTGTATCTAAGCACCAAGCTGCTCTGCTTATCTCGGTCTTAAACTGCTTTGTGCATCTCCTTCAGTACTCGTTAGCTATCAACTTCCAGCTTCTGCCTTGGTAATATTTAGAAATCAGTGCATCTGTACTCTGGTCATACAAAAACCTACAATAAACAGCATAAAAGACAGCATAAAAATGGATTTCTTTATTTAATAAACAATATAGGGGCTACTGCTTGGCCAGTATTCATTTTCATGCAAAGTTCACCAAAACCAGATAGGTAAAGTTGATTGAAGCCATGAGCAGATCCAGAATTTCATAAAGGGGGTGATGCGAGACTGCAGGGGTGGCTGCACCCCTTGCTCCCAACCTGCCCCCCTGCCACCAGGGCAGGCAGAACAGCCTGTGGAAGCAGCAATCAAGGACTTCAGGTCCCTCAGTGAAGTAAAAATCTTCCCTCCTCCCTCCCTCCCTTCCTCCCTCCCATGCTTAGCGGCATTTCCTTTTCCCTCCCCTCCCATTCTCTGCCTCCCCTGCCTCCTGCTTCTGCAGCTGCTTTCCCCAGCTTCCCCAGGGGCGGGGAGGGGGTGCGGAGATGTTCCAGAGCTGCTCCTGCTCGGTTCCAGCCAGGCTGCATATGGAGCCAGGCTCAGCCAGAGATGGCAGCAGCAGCAGCAGGTGGGTTCCCTTCTCCCACACCTGCTTCCATGCTAGCAGGGCACATCCCAGTGAGACGGGGCAGAGGGGAAGAACCTGCCAGCCCCCACCACTGCTCCAGGCTGAGCCCGCTCTCCACAGAGCCCAGCTGGATGGGCAAGGCAGCTCTATAGCTTCCCCTGCACTGGGGCAGCTGAGGATTGTGGCAGCAGTAGGTGAGAGAGGGAAGGAGATGTGCCACTGAGCATAGAAGGAAAGCTTAGAGAAAGAACAGTGATCAGTGCAGGAAGACAGGGGTAAAGGAAAGGCTGAACAGGAAGGTTAATAAAGACAGAAAAGGAAAATAGAACCAAGAATGTCAGGTTAAGAATGAAGACCCTTTAAGGAATAGGAGACAATTGGACACAGTGGAAGAGGCAAGGTAAGGAGATTTTTACAACAAAGACCCTATTGGAGATACATTTCCTCAAGAGTTTCCCAAAATATAATCACTGTAGGGTAGAGTTGGACTGAGATTTGGCCTTGGATGCATCACCCAAAGTGGATCGTTTATGGAAAGTAACTGCACTTTCTCTGATAAATGGAGTTTTAAGAATAAACATTTGCTTGTATACAGTTTCCAGTGTAGATGAGTCCTTTTGTTTGACTCCTACTTTGAGGCCTTGTGAATTCTCAACTCCGTTGGAGCAACTATATATTTTTTTGAAATTCAGTGCACTGCGTCTTGCTAAATTGTCAGACCCTGGGGTATTTTTCATGGTTTTTTTGGCAGATGCACATGTTTTAGCACTAGGTACAACATGCTCTAACTATAAATATCAAGGGTTTATTTCTGGAGAACATTAGGATGTATTTCAATAATAAATCTCATACTTGTGTTTCTGAATTAAACATGCATTTGCTGGATCACTGCTTAGATAAAGTTATGCTTAGTCTCATAACAGCATTCTAGTGCAGCTGTATTCAAATACTGAAAACACTAGGAAGCACAGGCAGGCTGGAAGTACAATGGTATCAGTGGATAAGTCTTCACTGGGTGTTATTCCAGGCTCTTCACTCAAGATCTGCCTCTAGGTCTTTTCCTATCCACATAGACTTAGCTGACCTGACCTGCTGGCCCACATCCTGGTGTATAGGCTAAAACCAAAGTGAGGCTTTCCTTGCTCCAGTTCCTTTGCCCAGCCCAACCCCACATCTCTGTCTGTACGTATGGTTCCCAGATTTCCTGGTCAGCCACTTCCTATCTCGACCCCTATCCCAAGGCTTCTCATCCCAATTTTCTGCACCCAGGTCCAGTTTGTACCCCTTTGTTCAAATCTAGCAGCTTTCTGCATGCTGGCAGGCCCTGCAGGGACAAGGCCAGTAATAGAACAGGGGAGACAGGCTGTCTGCTTTTTGTCCCGCTGTCCAGCCCTGGCCTAGCCTGCAGCAGCAAGTGCAGAGAAAAGTCTCATCAATCTTTTTAAACTCAAGGTACCTCTTGTTAGACTGAAAGCACCTTTCAGAAAATGCCAGCTCATAGCTTTCACTCCTTTTTTTGACTACAGAAAAGAGCATGGCGATTCTGTTGCAGAGAACTCAAAAAGAGCACAACAGTTCAGAATATTTCTGACACTACAGCTTCTTTTTTTAAGAACTTGACTTTATCCTATGACTGTGTGTAGGTGTTTGCATATGTAACCCAGGCAGTACTCCAAGAGGTTCCCCCTCTCCAATTGAAGGGATCAAAGCAGGTGCACAAGCGCTGTGGAAGGTGTAGGGACTCTCATCCCCCTGTAGAGCAGAGCCAGACCACCAATGGGGACTTACCTATATACCTTTTAATGAAAGAACAGTATTGGGAACATAACAGGCATAAATCAGGGGGTATGGGGGACACTACAATGCCCCAAGAGGGCAGGATTCAACAAAGGTTAGACACTTACAGTCATTGACAAAAGACAGGGTTAACAAAATATAAAACACAAACAGCAGAGCAAACAATACTGGTTGGTGAAGTATAAAAAGGCACAAAATACAAAATGTCAAATGACAAGGAATATAGGGCCTAGATACCTGGAGGGGGAGAAAGGGGGAAAACATAATGGCCCCTTTCCACTGCAAGAAAACTTGCTCCTTATTAGCTTGTTCACTCACCCAATCTGGGACTTGAACTCAGCTCTCCCACATGATAGGCAGAAATGCTGCCACACATCCACTACTGGTGGTGCTACTTCAAGCTGCTAGGGGTCTTGACCGTCCCAGAGCCCCACTCTCACATGAGCGGCTGGCCTCTGATTGGAGGGGCTGGAAGCAGAGCTGGGAACCTCTCAGGTCGCTGTTCAGATCCTTGCTGGAGCTGGGATCCCTAGCCCTGTTACTAAGAGACAGGGTAGCCCCTTTAAATCTAGAACCTTCGGGTCATGGCCGGCCGGTCAGGTAGGGGTTAAGGCCCAGGTCTGTCAGCCGGTCAGGTGACAAGAAGGTGCCAGAACCCTATAAACAGCAAGTGGAGAAGACCAGAGGGGCAGCAGAGAAGGGGATTCCCGATGACCATAGTACCATGGCCGCAGCCTCATCCGGGAGAGTACACCCCGCTGTGAGTCAGAGACATGATCACATAAAGTAAGTAGGCATGTTGCTACTCCTATTTTTTTTTTTTTATTATCATTTTTAAGTTAAACCGGTGGTTTGGATGAGGCTATTTGGGGAAGGAGGAGGCCTCATTTGGGGGCCTACTGCAGCGTGGAGACCCCAGTGCCAAAGATGGTGTGGTATTCGGGGCAAGCAGACCCCAGCACCAGAAAGGGCACAGAAGTCCAAGTGGGTTTTGAGAGCTAGAGCCTTGGAGCCAAGCCCCGATTAGTGGGTTGGGTATTTTTGTGGCTGACAGGCCTAGCTAGAGAGAAGGGGAGTAAGCCCACAGCGGCTGAGACCCCGACATAAAGTGGAATTTATAAATACCATCTGCAAGACTTGGGCTGCGGTGTAGGGGAGGAAAGGAGCCACAGATAGTGCCCCCTGGCATCGGGGCGGAAAAATGGGCAGCCTCCCACCTAATTAAGATAATTAATTAACAACAAGGTATGGCAGGAGAGAAGGTGGGCGGCTGGCCCAGAAACAGGTGGGCGGGCCAACGGAAAATCGGCCTTCCCAGTAGTGCCTGTTACAGGGGACATAACCCACTTTGTGGTTGTTCGCTAAATTGGAAACATTTAATAACAGATATGCAAACAGAGAGAGATTACTAATGGCAACTCACTGATACTATTGTTCATTTAACTTTGAAAAGGCAGTAATATTGAAGCACAGGGCTTGATCCCCCATACATAGGAGCCCATGACAAAGCTGACATAGATTCAGTATTTCAGGGTCAGGCTGCTAAAGCATTGAACTTCACCTACTGGCTGGAACTAGATGACCTGATAGATAAGAAATCTTCCAGTGACTACTTCAGAAATAATCTGAGTGGGGGGAAAATATCACTTACAGATAAACCTGAGGAAAACATTTTGAAATTTGGTTGCTATTCAGATGAATCCACAGGGCTAAAATAATTATCTTGGAATCAAGCCCATACAGTACTAAAAATCTTTTCTTTACTTATTAATGAAAAACATCTAATATTAGGCTTTCATCTGGGTTCATTGCAAGAACTGGTGCATCAGTGAGACTTGGGGTTAGGTAGCCTTTTATTTGAGACAGTTTGAGGTGGGAGTGGGGGCTGCTTTTAAACCAGGATAGATTTGTCCCCCATGGCTACTTAGAGAAGGTCATCTTTTTCCAGGAGGGCTTGGAGGTGATTAATGAAGCGTCTCAGATGTTCAAGACAGGAACTATAGGTAACAACCAGAGACTCCATTATCTTTGTCCCAGGGTTGGTACTGGAGCGAGGTCAAAGTGGCTACATTTTTGGGATCGTATTGTAACTACACAAATCCTTGCTCCAAATCCTTAAGGTGAGCATCCTGGTTGGTGGGATCAGAGCAGATTTGGTTGTACTGCAGAGCTTGGCTTTAGATGATGTTTGTGTACAAAGATGTAACATCCATAGTTGCTAATAGGGTATTAGCTGGAAGCTTGTCAGTGAAGGCCAGTTTCCTTAAGAAATCTGTGGCATCTTTCTAACAGTTGGAAGATCTGGGACTAGGATAGAGTTAATGTAGGCAGAATCTCCCTCCATTATGGTGCTAGTTTCCTAGGTTGCCAGGTTTGTGGATCTTGAATAATAAGTAAAAGTTGCCCAGCCTGGGCTCCCAGGAGGTAGAAGTTGTCCTCTCTTGTGTTTCCTGAGTAGATCCTGTAAGAGTTTCCTCCTGGTATTGTATCATGTACTCCTCTGCCAGGAGTTTGTAAAACTTCATGTTGAAAGTTGTTTCTTGGCTTCCTGTATGTGTGTAGATTTGTCCATGACACCAGTGGTACCCACTTTATTAGCCTATTGCATGATAATATCTAGTTTGTTATTAAAGCTGATCATAGCTGTCCATTCTGCAGGCCTACAGCTATAGCATAAATGTTGTTGATTTTTTGAAAACTCAAGAGTGGGCACAGAGGCAGAAACAGTTTATATACAGGTTCAGAGTGGGGCTGTGGCCCTCATGTGGAGTCCAGGAGCTGTCCATCTTGTGTGTGTGTCTGGTCTGCAGCAGGTTGATCATTGTATGGCCTCTTGTCATGGACATAGTCCCTCAGTTTTAGTCAGTGGAAAAAAACCTTGAAGTCTTCATACAGCTGCACTGTATTGAATTGTGCACTAGGGCAGAAAAAAAGACCACAGAATAGCACAGACACATCAGTCAGACCGACAGCATGGTTGGATAGGTTGATGCCTTTACCATGGATTGTAGGGTTGTTGCTGGAGCATGCAAGTTTGGGGAGTTTTGCATCCTTCTTAAGGAGTGAAGTTGTTTATAAGAAACTTCATGGATGGATGCAGAGATCTTCTCCTGGTAAATGGCTGTTATCTGTTAGGTTATGTCAATCTGCTCACTTGTATGTAGCCACGTACTGCCTGACCAATGCATAGCCTACTAGGTATATGTGCATATGTTTATGCATTCACAGTGCAGGGGTAATAGAATTTCAAATGTACATCAGTGCCAAAAAGGCCACTGACATGGCTGAAAAACTGCATTTTAGGCATGGAAAGGGTAATGTTATTTTTCTCCAGATGTTTCAAAGGGTTATAGTGACCACAGGTTTATCCAGAAATCTTTGGAGGAATTTGAGAGGAGGGGAAAAAAATATTTGATTCACACTTTGTATTCACAGCCAGATCAGTTAATCTTCCTAATAAAAAACGGGTCTCTGCGCCTATCAGAATCATTGGCCAGTGATTTAGAACATTTGCTAAGGAGAAAAATTCCATTTTTTTTACTTTCTCCAACGCCTTCCTCTCCATAGCTCAGAGTCTCTGCCCACTCTAGCATTGAAATCACCAAGAAAAAATAATCTCATTTTCTTTGGAAACAGATGACAGGACATGGTTGAGTTTAGAACAGAATTAATTTGTCTTGTCATCTGAATCAAGGGTTGCAGCGTATGTACTGAGGACTCTTGCATGTTGTCTGTTAGTTCAAAATGAAGGGTCATGAGACACTCATTGATGCCAGCTGGACATTCCCTCATCTGAGCAACAGTCTTGGTCTTGATAGCAAGACCAGGATTGGGGATGTCTCTCTCTTTCAGCTTTTCCCTTCTGTGTCAGGGCATTGTTTGTGCCTGCCACTTTAAGGGCCTGAGCTTTGCAGCCAGCAGGTGCCTGATTATGGCAGCCATTTTAGATGCAGGGCTGCCTATATAAGCAGGGCATTTTGCTGCTGGCAGGCCAGGCAACAACATTGTTTGGCTGCAAAGCTGCATGGAACATCCTAGAGGTAAGGGAGGAGCTATAGGGGATGGATTGGAGGCTCCTGGTTCTGGGCATGACCTAAAACTGCACCCTGCCGGGAGTGGGTGGCCTGGTGGGGCTCTCAGCGTCACGGGAGCCCCCAGGAAATGCCAGGTCAGTTACCACCCCGGTGAAAGGCAGGTTGGGGCAGGTCGGGGTGCCTTAACCCCAGCTCCCACCTTCGGGTGGGTCGGGTGACACCGGAGGTAGTGGGGCCAGGCATGGCTGCGGCTACCTGAGCCCTATGGGGTACAAGACCCCGAGGAGGGAGAGTGGGGGCCAGGCATGGCTACGGCCACCTGAGTCCACTGGGGAGAGAAGCCCTGTAGCCCCGAGTGAGGGGGCGGTGTAGAGCCCTGAGTGAGAGGGCGGTGTGGAGCTCCGAGTGAGGCAGGGAGAAGAACCAGAGGGCTGAGGGCCCAGTACATTTATATACACCTAGTGTTGCCTCGGAAGGGGCCAGAGTAAGCTTAGACCCGGTCGGGTAATTGGCTGGCCACTACCCTGGTGAGGGACGCAGGAGTGGCCCAACAGATGGTCTGTCTGCCACCCAAGGTATGGACTAGCGAAGCCTATGGCCAAAGGGGGCCCACTCCAAGAGGGAGCAAGGCGGCATAAGTTGGCAATGCATGAAAGAGACCCTGTGAGAGAGGGTGGAGTGTGTGATGCTCGAGTGAGAGGAGGACAGTATGAATGTGCATGTGACTGAAGCCTGAAGGCGCGGCCTAAACTTGGTCCGGCTATAGGCCGGGAGCACTGTAACATCTGGATGCCATCTGCGAGGCATGGGCTGTGGTGTAGGGGAGGTACGGAGCTGCAGATAGCACCCCCGGCATCAGGGCAGTAAGTGGGCAGCTTCCTGCCTAATTAAGATCATTAATTAATTAATAACAAGGCATGGCAGGAGAGTCAGGTGGGGGACATGCCCAAAGGCAAGTGGGGAACCTAGCATGTTGGCTAGGTGGGGAGCCCCATCTTGCTATACCTTCCAAGAAAAGGTGTAGTCACCACCGTGAGCTGTCCCTCTCCAGCATCTCGCCTCACTGAGTCAATATCAAATTGTGCAAATTCTCTGGCCTCAAGTGCTGTCCTTCATTCCCGTCAGTCACTGTTAGAGTTGTCCATGAGGGTATGGATGTTCCAAGTTGCAAACTTCACTATTTGATCTGGACCACAGATAGAGATCCCACTGGATGTGGTTTTCCAGTCAGGTGACATGAGATGGACACCTTTTTTAGGACATCTTTTCTATCCCCTTCCTCATACAGGGTGAGCAGAGTGGATCCTAAGTAGACCTGCTCAGTCACAACTGCAACTGCTGAATTGCACTCCTGTCTCATTTCCAAGTCCAAAGCAACCATCATACAGCCACTGAATTCCTTAATCGATCATTGCAAACTCCTTATTCCACCAAAGCAACAAATGGCAGACATCATGGATGCATCCCCTCTCAAAACACTGGTACCTGATTGACTATATCAGGGGTTGTCAACCGGGGGTACACATATCCCTGGGGTACTTTGAAAAGTCCCAGGGGGTACGCAGGGGTGGGCAGGGACGGAGTGCCACCACACTGCACCACTGACTCTCAGGAGCAGGGCCGGGGCGGGGTGAGAGTAGGGCCACACAGATGCTGCGCTGCCGCTGCTCACCATACCCCCACTCTGCATCCAGCTGCTTCCCCCCCCCCCCCCCCCCCA
>NW_005842105.1:900784-916769 GCF_000455745.1 Alligator sinensis
CCCCCAGGGTACACCTTTTAAAAAGGGGGCCACTTATTTAAAAAGGTTGAAAACTCCTGGACTATATCATAGTGCATGCCCAGGACTTTCACAACATCTGTATCACCAGTGCAGATGGCTGGTGGATGGATCATTGTTTGATACTGTTGCATGTTGCCATACCGTAGTCATTCTATTTGTATCACCCCCAAATAAAGTAAACAAAAGAAACAACCAAAGAAGAGATTTAGTATCAAGTGCATGAAAGATCCTAGTAAAAGTGATCAACTCCTGCAGTGCCTCCATGAGAAATTCTGACCTCCTTGATGATCTTGCCACCATTGATCACTGGGAGAGCCTCAAAAAAGGCATCTGTGAGGTGTGCAAAGGATTCCTGGACTTTTCCACAAGGAAACAAAGACCGGTTTGATGAGACTGATAGGGAAATTCAATCTCTTGTTGACAGAAAAAAGAGCGTCTTCGAAGCTTGGCAGAATGATAACTCCAAACAGAAGCAAGACATCTATTGCCACATTAAAGCTGAGACCCCAAGCAAAATCCTAGAGCAAAAGAACAAGTGGTGGGAGGACAAAGCAAAAGAGCTTTAAAAATTTGCCAACAGCCATAACAAACATAATTTTCTTCAGCACACCCAAAGCTATGGGCTAAGATCCCTCTGAAGTCCTAGGATGGCATAGCACTGTTTAAAGACAGCTCCACCATCAGTGCAGAATGGGAGAAGCACTTTCAAGAAGTAAAACTGAGACCTATATTGAAGACTCATTATAGAGCCATTCCACAACACCCTGTTAAGGACTGCCTTGAAGATCCATCAGCTTCTCAGGAAGCCTTGAAAGCCATTAATCAGACGAAGAACAATAAAGCATGTAGTCCTGTTGGAATACCAGCTGAAATTTTGTAAGCAAGGTAGAAAAAGCTGTCTTACCAACTACGCATCCTTACTATGCAAACCTGGAAACATGAGCAGATTCCCAGTGACTTGAGAAATGCCAGAATCATTACCATATTCAAGAAAGGAGATGGGTCACATTGCAGCAGTTATTCTGGTGTTGCATTCCTATCCATAGCTGGCCTGCATTCTCCTCCAGCAGACTCACTCCCCTTGCCTAGGTGATTCTACCTGATTCCCAGTGTGGTTTCAGACTGTTCAGAGGTAGACATGATCTTTGTTGCTAGACAGCTGCAGGAGAAGTTCTGCAAGCAAAGATCTTTACATTACTTTCATTGATCTGATTAAGACCTTTGGTTCTTACAAAGGCCCTATGTAAGATACTGATTTAGATGCCCAGCAAAATTTGTTACCATTATCAGACTTCTTCATAACAACATGATAATGGCAGCCATCCTAAGCAGCAGCTCAGACCCTTTCACTATTAAAAGTGGAGTCAAGCAAAGATGCATGATTGCATCAATACTTTTCCATTGATTTTGCAGCTATTCCTCATCTCATTGCTGATTAGACTTCCATCTGGAATCGGCATCTAGTATCATATGGATGGGAATCTTTAACTTCAACTGGTTTTCTTGGATTTGAACATTTCCCGTACTTGGTAGCCACCTTTCCCAAAAAGGTTAACATAGACAACAATATTCAACACCAGATTAAGTCTGTGAGTGCTGCCTTTGTACATCTCCAAAACCATGTCTTTGATTATGATGTCAGGACCCAGACCAAACTTCTCACGTACCATGCTGTGGTCACCCCTACCCTGTTGTATGGATAAGAAACTTGAATGACATCAGAAACACCTGAAAGTGTTCTAATGTTACCATCAGCAATGTCTTTGGAAAATTCTCCACGTCAGTTGGATGAACACCAACATTCTGGCTGAAGCAAATATCACCAGCATTGAAGCGAAGTTTATAAACACCAGCTCTTGACAAGGCATGTCATAAGGATACTTGACAGCTGGTTCTCAAAACAGGTCCTATACTCCCAACTCCTTGGTGGTCACTGCTCTTGAGGTGGGCAAAAGAAAAGATTCAAGATTCAAGGAAGCCAACCTGAAGAAATGCAATATTAACATCAATAGCTGGGAGACTCCAAAACTAAATCATCCCCAATGGCACCATGATGTATGACAAGACTGATCATTTCCAGTAGACTCGCCTCAGTATGGAGGCAGATAGGTGGGAGAGGCAACGGTAAGGAGCTGTGACTTGACATCACCAGGATCAGCTCCTTCCTGGAGCTATTTGCTGCATCTTCAGTCAAACATACAGACTTTGGATTGTCCTCCTCAGTCATCTGTGGACTCACTGACTTCCCTATTTATGGAAAGACTGTCATCCTTATATTGGAGTGCCAGTGATTTAGAAGTTTGCAAGATTGGGCTTTGAACCACCAAGTTACTAAATGCACTTCACATTATTACATAGTTCCATTGTTGATCTAAATGGAAATGCAAGACTTCATGTATTTTAAATTAAATCATGCCCTGGAAATGTTAACATGTCATGCTATGAGTGAGCACAAGAGGGTGATAGAGGATTTGTTGGTTCTCTCATTGTAATGAAAAGGAGAAGGCACACAAGCAAGTTTGTTGGCTGCAATATGAAGTTTCACTTCTGAATATCATACACAAGTGTCTCCTCTTCACACCAATAAGTAAATATCCATCTTTGACCTACTTTAGAGACTGCCAGTAATTTACTGCTCAATGACTTCCATCCTGCATGCAGGATTTTTGTGCTGAGTAGGTAAATTTGCTCAAACCACTTACTGGTACTTCTGGAGTAGCGTCTTCACTTCGCTATCCTGAAACTAAGATAAGTGCTTGCAACCACAGGTGACAAACGTGAAATCTGTGAAAGTTACAGGCAGAAAGCATGAGTGTTCACTGCAGGCTCTTGTGATACTTGATGGATTGCATTTGTTTGCGCTGGGGGGGGCGCTTATTTTCTTTTGCCAACTTCTCAGGACTGGAGTCATGTGATTGTGTGACAATTTTAGCTTTCATTCTTTAAAATATGTGTGACTGGCTTTCATGATGATGTAAAAGAGCTTGAAAGTGTAAGCCATACAAGCTCAAAACTCAAAAGACAACAAAAAACCAAAAATATCATCATTTTCTAGTCTCATCGCTAGTCTCATAGTTTTTTGGGGAATCCAGTTCATTATTTCTTGAACTCTTGGAGTTGGCTTTGCTCAGGCGCCCCAGCCATGATAGTAAATGGAAATCCACCCATCTTAACTTCACAACGCTTTCAGATATGAGGCTCAGCTGCCTCATATGTTGGTTTTAGCATCTTCATGAAGACCTAATGCCACAATGAGTGAGTTGATACTACTCTGATCAGCACAAACCTGTGCTGCAATTGGCTGTGGATTTTAGCCATATTCCAAGGGAAGCGAGCTGTGTGAGACAACCACTCAGTCCAGTCCATTCCTTTCTCCTGCCTTGCCTTAGGAGGGACAGAAGGTTCTGTGAAGCCTGAGAAAGAGGAGAAGTTAGTGTAGAGTTTCTGTTGCTTCCTACTTTCCATGCTCCCCGTGTCTGTCTTGCTTATGTGAGAATTTCCGGGGATACAAGGAAGCACCAGTTTCTTTGGTTACAATCCATCCTTCCCAAATCTGGGGATTTACTCTGCTCACTCTTCTGGCAAGACTTGTACTGCTTTCCTTATTTTGCTATACAATAAACCCCACTTTACATTGCCAGCAAGACTGGGCCACTAAGTTTGTTTCACATATCAGAAAAAACATGTATAGCAATGCTGCTCTGCTCCAGGTTAGGGGTTAGACATTAGCCTGGCATATGGGAGACCTGGATTCAACAGCTGCTCTACCACTGGCTTCATTTGCTTTCTGGGGCACGTTGTTTAGCCCCTGTACTTCAGTTTTCAGTCTTTAAAATGGGGATAGAATCACAGGAAAGTAGGGTAGAAAAGGACACCATAAGGTCATCTAATCCATCCCTGTGCTCAAGGCAGGATTGTCCTGACTAAACCATCCCAGCTAAGTATCTATCCAATCTGCTCTTGAAAATATCCAAGGGTGGAGATTCAACAATTTGTCTAGGTAGCCTTTTCGAGTGCTTGACTACCCTTATAGTCAGGAAGTTCCTCCTAATCTCCAATTTAGATTTCCTCTTCGGCAGTTTGAAGCCATTGTTCCTAGTTCTGTCTCCTACAGCCACAGAGAAAAGACAACCAACCCCCCCCCCCCCCCCCAATCTGTGTAATCATCCTTCAGGTATTTAAAGACTGTTATCATATCCCGCCTCAGGCTTCTCTTCTGCAGACTAAATAACCCTAGCTTTATCAGCTTTTCCTCATAAGTCTTGCCTCCAAGGCTCCTAATCATTAATGTCACTCTGCACTGAACTCTTTGCAATCTGTTTACATCCTTCTTGAAGTGTGAGGCCCAAAACTGGACGTTATTCTAGGGGAGGTCTCACCAGTTCTGAATAGAGAGAAGTAATCACGTACCTTGACTTACAAATGACACTGCTGTTCAAACAGCCCAGTAAACATTTGCTTTTTTTTCGGAAAAAAGCATATTGGCTCATATTCAGCTTTATATAGTTTACTGCAGTAGTTCTCAACTGGGTGCCACAACACCCTGGCATGCCATGATGCCATACCCTTAAGGGTGCCATGGTGATAGCATCCAGGTGAAACTGCCCCATGCATTCCTCCTGCGTTAGGGCTCTCTAATCAGCCTAAAGCAGGCTGAACCCCCCATACACTTCTCCCAGAAACAGGTGCAGGTGGATGTGACCTGTCCACAGAAAGGAGCAAAGATATGTTAAAAAAAAAAAAAAAAAAGCATATATCAATTTATGCTAACTATTTGTCCTCAGTTACCATAGCATTATATTTATCTTTACTATCATGCTGTAGGGTATGAGTGATATTGTAACTGTGATAATCCTGAAATTATGCAAGAGACAAGGATTTCTTAGAATGGTGTCTTTTATTGGACCAGCTATGTAGTTAGGATAAAAGTTAGACAAACTTTCAAATGAAATGGACAAAAGCTCGAGGTAAGTAAAGCGCCAAGAAAGTGGTGGGGCTGTGGGTGGGGGCCAGACAGTGAAGGACATGGCCATGGCTACCAGGGCCAGGAGGGTGTTGAGGGTCTGGTGGTCAGCCTCCCCCCGATGCTGGAGCTACTTCAGATGTTCATCCTCCAGACCTCCATGAGGGCCCAGTGTCCCACTGCGCCCAGTCCCACACCTCTGCCTGGGCAAGATCCTCCACCCACCAGGCCTGCTCCTGCATTTCTCATGCCTGCTCCTGCTCCTGCTCCTGTGCCTCCTGTGTTTGCTCCTGTGCACTCCTCTGCCATCCCCACCAGCTGCTGAAGCAGAAGCATCCAATCTTTGGTCCGCTGCCAGCACAGGCAGTGCATGTGTGGGCTCCAGCAGTGGGTGGTGGCAACCCTAA
Organism: Alligator sinensis; assembly: GCF_000455745.1. Lineage (NCBI taxonomy): Eukaryota > Metazoa > Chordata > Crocodylia > Alligatoridae > Alligator > Alligator sinensis. The sequence goes on from NW_005842105.1 coordinate 906,176, forward strand.
AGCAGCATCCCTGCTGGGGCTGGAGGGCTCTGCCCCATGCCCATATATTGGCCCCGCAGAGGCAAGAAAGAAGGCTTTTGTGAGAGTCTGCAACATTTCATAGATAAGATTCTGTGCACCAGGGGCCAAGCAGTGCCTGGCCTTAGATTGGGGGTCAGCTGTGCATGGATGCCTGGGGACTGTGGTAAGTTGGCCAGGTAGGGCTGGGCCCAGGCAACCACCAGCCAAGCCCCACATCCCTGTGCACTCCCCTGGGGCTGGCAGACTGCTGGGTGCTGGCCACAGGCAGCCTGCCTCCTCTGCCCCCTTCCCAGGGCAGGACAGACCAGGTTGCTGGCAGCACCTACTGCCATGGCTCCAGACTCTGCTTCCCCACCCCCTAGTAGGCCAGCTGCTGCACTGTACTGTGCTGTGCTGTGCTGCTGCCCAGTCCACAGTGCCTGGGCACGGAGTTTGTGGGCTCCCAGACAACTGGGGAAAGGCGCTGGCCATATCCCTACCCTCCCTGCAGAGGAACTCTCTGGGGGGGCACCCCGGAGCTGGCCCCCCTGTGCTGCCACTGTTCCCTGAGTGTGCCCCCACTGCATTTTCCCGAGACAGTGCACAATGACCTGTTTGTGCAGGCAGAGGGGTATGCAAGCCACTACACCCTACTGCTGCTGATCATGCTGATGCCCCAGGCACATGTGCACTCCTGGTTTGGGGCCCCTGAGCTACAATGACGTGGGGGACAAGCCTGGGATGCCCTGCAACCTCCACCGCCACCTGGAGGGCTACCTGGCTCAGTGCTACGTGTCCCCTGCCCTCTGCTACTGAGGAAGACATCACTGCTGGCATTGATGCCTTCCTTGGCATGCGAGAAGCCCATGCCTGCCCAGCTGCAGGGACACCGGTTGCTCAATAAAGTTCTGAACTTTGTCTTACCGCTCTGCATGCTGTGGGCAGGCAGAAATCTGGGCCAGGGGAGTGCAGGTGGGCTGGACAGGGTCCAGGACAAGGCCAGGGCCAGGGCAGGGGTCTCCAGTTGGGGACCCAGGTCGGGGTCAAGGGCATGTGCACATGGGTGGGGCTAGTCCTCAACAGGGAGGATGGGGAGGACATGGTGGTGTGTTCTGTGCTGGCTCTCTGGGCCCCTGTGTAGCTGTCCCTGTGTGGCCAACCCTGGAGAGCTAGTTGCAGCAGCTAGCGCAGGGGCATGACCAGCAACTGTGAGCAGTGCAGTAGAGGCAAATGTGGCACAGGACCTGCAAACACAGGAGAGAGCGCTGGCAGTGAGCAGCAGCAGGAACCAAGTGCTGACTCTGCTGCCAGAGACAGCCAGGCAGCAGCCCTTGGGAAATGTCAGAGCTGGGCAGGGGGTGCAGCAGGCTGCAGCCCTTTGTGACACTCGCCTGTGGCCAAGCAGTATCTCCAGCTAGGAGACAGGACTAGCAGTAGCACTCTGGGTCCTGTCATGGGGGCACCCAGGACCTTCAGTGCTGAAAAGTCCTATGGTGTGTGCCCCAGGGCACAAAATGGCTGCTGACTTTTACAGCCTGCAGCTGGGGGCTGCCACAGAGCAGCCCAGCCAGGGGCCCTTGGGCTGGGCTCAGGCCAGCCCCCTAGTGGCTGGGCAGACCCAGCTCTAAAGTTAGTGCCATGTCGTGTCTACACATGTGTTAATGCATCTTAACTAATTGCACCTAAATTTGATACCTGCATTTGCAGATATCAAATTTAGGCATGATTAGCTTAAATTAACCATTTTTAATGTGCATTAAGGGTGCATATGTGTAGATGCATGCCCTTAATATGCATTAAATTAGGCTAATGCACATTAACACATCCTGTGTAGATGTGCCCATTAAGTAGTATTCAGTAATGCCATCACCAATCTGCAGTCTCCCAGAGTTTTGCATGATATTTTAAGGCATTAAAGTTTACTAAGGAAGCTGATGTGGAATTTTGTTAATGGGAAGCAGCATGTTTCTCTTCCAGGTCTCTTATCCTGCAAACAGATTAGTTTTATTTCTGGCAATTCCATCAGGTCACTTTTGTTCTGGCAGAATCCCTGCTATCTTAGTTTGGGGGCCAACTGATGTTGTCTTTGAAGGACTGCCAAGTTGTTTCCCTTCCTACATATGCTGTTTTCTCTTATGCAATATAAATTGTTAACTTGACAGTATGCAGGACTAATATTGGCTCAGTGCCATTTTTCTGTATACTAGCCTATCCTAAGCAGCTGTTTGATGCTACTGTTACAGAAACTTGTGCTGTGTCTTAGCACAGTGCCGACCTTACTTTAGTTCAAATATTCTCTGTTTTTAAAAGGTAGCATTTTTCATACAAAGGCTTTTGTACCAAATAAGCCTCAGGGTGTAGGACCACTCAATATAATTAAGAACATGAAACATAACGTTCTATTGCTTTTGTCAATCTTTTGACAAGACTGGGTCCATGAGCTCCTTGTCTTTCCAGTTTTATATATGCTGCCCTACTTCTTACATGTCTCAGGAGGCTCAGAGAACTGAGACTTCATTTCCCTGGACAAAACCCAGTGGTTTCTTTTTGCTTGGAGGTTCCTGCAGATTCTTTCAAGAACCCTTTGAATTTTTCTTTGAGTTTCTGGTTCAGACATTCTCCACTACCAAAGAGTTTTGATTGCCTGAAGGTTAAGAAGGCAAAGCCAGGGCGTTCTGCACAATTTCTACCTATAACCCTGTGTCAATTGATATTTATGAGAAGTTTAAAGCAGAGTCATTGGAAAAGCTTATGGATCAGGGCTGCCAATACAAGACAACTTTATTTTTTTTTACTGATAATCCAAAAACTTTTTATGGACAATCAATTTTTTTTACTGACATATATTTTAGATAATGTAAATGTATCCCTTCTGCCAATAAGTGGAGCAAGGTTCAAACTGAGGCATTTAACACCAGCTTTAATTCTGGCTCAAGTATCCATCTAGAAACTTGGGAAAATACATTTTTATACTGGATGTTCTAAAGTAAACAAGTTTCCCCACTCCCAAGCAACATTCAACTGAAATGTTTTATTACAGGAGAAAAGGGGATGAACACAATCTTAGAGAGAAACTTCACCATTAATTAAATGAAGCCCAAACAGTTAATACTATCAGCCACCAGCAAACCAGCCCAGTCCATTGGGAAGGGAGACTCACCCAGGGCTGCTGTCCAGGGGTTTACCCTTTATGCCAGCCAAAAGTGACTCACTAAGAGTGAGACCTAGACCCATAAACAGTAAGATGGGCATGAGTAGCCTCCCAAAACCTCTGAACTTGTATACTAATGAGGGTATGCAAAGAAGGAATACAAAGCTACCATAGTAGACTATAACCATAACTAGGGACCTACTTAATTCAGTTTCATGGATTTCACGGAAACCACAAAATCCAGGGTTGTCTGTAAAATCCATGGAATCAACAAAAAAAAAACTTAATAAAATACTGGCTCCCTAGTGAGAGCCAGTGGTCCTTGCTACCAGGAGGGGAAAGTGCCAGCTGGCCGAGCAGCATGAAAAGCAGCAGACAAGATGGCAGCTGCCCCCTTGTCCCTCCTTCCCACCAGGTCTCTCCACCAATCAGTGCCAAGGGGCCAGGCCTCTCTGTCAGTTAGTGCCAAAGGGTGGGGCCACTGCAAAATGCCTACAAAATTGTCTCTGTGCACCGCAAGGGGGCCTCAAAAAACACTTTGTCTCACCACGATTTAGGTAGGTCCCTAACCATAACTGGTCCTCCATAACACAGGCAAGATTACATCAAGGAAATGCAAAGTAGAAAAATAGACACACCTAAGAATTATATTAACCATTCTCAGAAGCTTTCTATTTGTGATCATACCTTGAAACATCAGTGCTGTCAACCACTACAGTAGTAACTTCCCCCTCAATCAAGCTCATGTTTTAATGGGCGAGGGGCATTTTTTTTTTTTTTACTGACAGCTTTTTTTTTTTTTTAAAACAGACAATTGACAACTGTGGAAATAGTCCTGTGAGGGGGTGGGGAGGGAGCCATGTGCCCCCAGCAGTCAGCTAGCTTGCCCCCTCTCCCTTCCTAGCTTCTCCAATCCGTCACCCTTGATGGAATCAATTAAGCAGGAAATGTCCAGAGCCTTGAAGAGCAGCGTTTCTTTGGGCCACTTGGCTTCCCCCTTTCATATTTGTCTAGGCCCTGAACTTCTCTGCCAGGTTCTGATTTACTCTATCTGCTCTTTTCAGCCCTAGGCTCATTCAGTCCAGCATCAGCTAATTTCCAAAAGTGGATATTAGATCTCTCTAGTCTTTGTTTCTCTCGCTCATGGTGTGATCCCTTGCCTTCAATGTGTGACAATGAGCAGGGGACCTGCATGGCAACTCCACCTCTCCTCACAGTCGAGTCCAATTCTTCAGGTGTCCATTACAAAACAAAAAAGAAAAAATCCCAATGGAAAGTTCTTCCCTTGCTTTGGGGCCATGGCCACAATCTTTACTCCAGGCTTTGCCCCACAGACCTGTTGCTTAAGCCACGCAGAAACAAAACGTGAAAACGACAACGATACTCGCTCCCTTTTCTGCAGCTATTCTCAGTGTCCATTTGGCCTTCTCTCCCTTTAGCAGGTACCATCCTGCCCTTGTCATGATCTGGGTTCTACTGCCCCTCCAGCCTGAGGACAAACCTATTTCCCCCTCAGCCCTGCCCTTTGTGGCCAGCCTGATCTATTAGCTGGCCTGAGCAGAGTGGCTGCTCATTGGTCCCAGGCCTACCAGCTGCCTTTGCCTGGGCCACAAACACCCTTCCCTCTCATATTCTGCTGACTTTGTAGCCTTCCCCCGGGACCAGGGTGAGGGTTCCCTGCTACAGCAACGCTGTTAGGGATCTTTGCAAATCTTCCTTGAGATTTCAGGTTTTGTAGACTCTTCTGAGTTTGATGAGGCCAGACTGGCACAGGTGTAGTTAGCTTTTACCAACTGCAACCTCTGCCTGAAGAAGGGTGTTTGTAAAAAAAGCTTGCAAAGAAGAATGTTTCCAACTACTTTGGTTGGTCTAATAAAAGATATTGGATTTACCCAAAGAGCCTTTTCTGAAATCAGGGAGCAAGTCCCAGCTGGGGAGCTCTGCGGGTGAGGCAGGGCACACCAGCTGCAGGTTGCTGGGGTAACAGGTCAATGAGGCAATTAGTAGGCACCTGTAGGCAGGGCCCTGGGAGTATATAAGCCTGAGGCTTGGGCTGGCAAAGTAGACTCTCCTGGGCAGCCAAGGGGGAAGGAACTCCTGCCCAGGAGAGCCACCTGGGGATGTTAGGCTGATTGCTTTGCTGCCTGTGAGAAAAGCGAGACTCAGGGAGCTCACAAAGAGCCCGGGCTGGGAGGTATGCTATAGTGAGGAAAGGTTTGCTCTCCTAAAGGGGCAGAGGGATGCTTCTGCTGTTATTGTTTATGTTTATAGCCCAGGGGTTTATGTGTATGTTACAGTTATACCAGCAGTTTGGGTTGGGACTATTGGGGCTGTTTATGGAGGTCCTATTAATGCCCATGGGGCATGTGACTGCCTTGAGCCCTGCCAGTGGCAGGCTTGAGCTACTGTTGAGCCCAGAGAAGGGCAGGGTGAAAGGGTACAGAGCCAGGAAGGGGCCAGCGGCCCAGTGCCCATGAGCGTGCCACCACACAGGACCCTAGGGCCCAGCAGACAGGGGCCTGGTGACCGGAAGAGATGAACCAGAGCTAGTGCCTCAAAGCCAGTTCTGACCCAGTGGGCCCAGGCTAGAAGGCCTAGCTGAGAATAAAGGGGAGGAGGCCAAAGCCTCGACAGGAGAACAATAATAATGTAACACCCACAAGGCTTGGGCATAGTGTAGGGGAGAATTTGCAGCCATGCACTTAGCCCTTAAGGCTTTGGATGCCCTGCAGGGCACAGTCGAGCAGAGAAGGCACGAAAGGGCCTGGGACCAGAAGGGCCCAGCAAGGGGCCTGGGGAATAGTACAAACCAATAGGGTGCCAGGGAACCCTAGCAGAGGTTCAGTTAAACAAGGGCCATGTGAAGGCCCGTGGCAGCCTCCCTATTATTATTATACCATCAAGGCACGGAGGGTGAGAAGATAAGGCATCCTGGGGCAAAGCAGGGCACAGTTGTGGAGCCACCAGGGGGCATCATGGCTGCCCCCTGGGAACCCAATGTGCTGCAGTCCCAAAGACCATGACATTTTAAAAGAAAGTTTCCTTTTTATTTGCCTTCTGAATTCTGAGCTCACTTGACTCCTGTTTTCAAACTTTTCTCTGCAACCACGAGAAGCGGAGGCTTATTTTTGTTTTAGCTGGTTTGCTTGTTTGCACAGCACTTAGGAACTAGTACTAATAAAGAAATGAAAACTGAAATTCTCTTGTGTATTGATGGCTCCAGGGGATGAGACCTCAAAGAAAACACCTAAAATTCACAATAAAATAGTAAGAGTTGCTAACGTTCTTGACCATGTTCAAATTATTTCTACTCAGCTATCATTACCTGATTTTGTGCCCCCTTTTTTCCCCCACAGTATCTTTATTGTACTTACCCTCCATTTTGAACACAGGCTGAAGAGGGAAGTTAATATTAGTGTGAGATCTGCTCTATTATGCTTTGTCAAAAAAAAACCAATAAAAATTTAGAAAATGCTTTTTACTGCCTCAAAAATGTGCTGGTGGGAAAAGAGGTAGGAAGGATGTTCTTTTGGTGAAAGCACAAGACTGAACAGGAAGTGCTCTCAACATTCTCTCTGGCTCTGCAAGTTTTCTGGTGTGACCCAGGGATGAAACACATAGGGTGCTGACAGGTGTGCAGCTCCATGCTGTAACTCATGGTGCTTCACAGGAAGCGTTGTGAGTTACAGCATGCCCCCTGACCCAACAGATGTTCACTGTTGGGTCTGGGGAGTTGTGGGATCAAGCTCCAGACTGGAGTGGCTACATGTCTGCAGCCTCTGTCCCCCAGCCCCACTCCTCCCCACTCCCAGCTCCAGTGATGTCTTCAGGATGGGATGGGGAAAAGAGAGAGGGGAAGGAGCTCCATCTGGGGTTTACCCAGCCTGTGCTGAAGGGTGGGGTGGGTGGATTAGAGCCTTCCCAAGGTTCAAACCACCCGCCGTGCCCTCCAGCGCAGGCTGGGCAAGCTTCAGATGGAACTCCCTCCCCTCCCTTCTTCCCTTCCCATTCTGAAGTCAGCACTACTCCCGGCATGCACTGACAGATGTTAATGAAGGCATTCTGATTTGAAGAGATATGCATATAATGAGGGTTCAGATTGTCGCACAATCAGGCACTTTTAAAGCGCTCTGCAGCCATGTTGTTCTGTCAGGGCACAGCTGTAGAGCACTTTCAAGGGGCTGATCGTGTGACAAATGTAACTTCTTTTGCACCCTTAGAGACAGATTGTCAGTGTGTGCACAAACTGTGCCTAAATCCAACAGTAGAACCTGGGTGACTTTGTGCCTCAGCTGAGTATCTCCTGATCTTCCTAGTAGGGCTGTCTTCACATCACCCCTTGCTCAGGTCTAAGCACCATTATGCCAAGACACAGTCTAGCTTTTTTTTTAAACCATTGTACAGTGACAAAAGCTCCTCACTCTACAAAGACAGAAAAATCAAGCCAAGGAGGCCAACTGATATTTCTTTTTTTTTCAGGGTCAGAGGGAGTCTCAGTGGGGGGTTTCTAGTTCTCAGCCCTCTGCTTTGCCCATGTTTCATTCCAAAATACTATATGTTCCTGTGATGCTACTTATTATTTGTATTACTTGGCTAAGTTCATCTTACTTATTTTTTTATTAGCTGTTACTGCAAATACAATGTTATGTGGAATGTCTTAACATGCTGATTTCTGATTTAACTTATTTTCTTATCTACCTCAGGACATTCATTTATCCCTTCCTCACCAGAGGCAGACCTTTCCCACTGCACATACTGTACTTTGGCATGTTATTCTGTCTCTACAACGGCTTCCTTCAAGGGTACTACCTGATTTATTGTGCTGAATATCCCACTGACTGGTGCTTTAACATCAGGTTTACCTCAGGTAATTACAGATACATACATTCCAGTATCTACTTTCCAAGCACCTTGTAAGCATTTTGAATTCTTTTGTAAGCTTCACTGAATGCATGGGTCAAATCAACAGACATGGGAATCAGCATAAACCCTGCCTGCTGGTCCAGGTACAAAGATGAAAAGAATTCTGTGGAAGCTTTGAAAGCACAAGCTACAATCTGTTCATGTACAGATTCAGATCATTAGTCTTGTTTTACAGCTTTTTTTGGCACCATATTGGCGCATTCCCATCTTAATGGCTGAGCAGCTTTCCAAGATTTACCTGAGCTGGGGTTTTGCCCCAGTTCCAGCATCACATGTCCATTCAGCAACACAGCTATGCTGATGCCAACAGTATAGCTTTTCTTTTTCATGTGAGGGTTTGCACTGATGCAGCTACATGGACACTAACCACTAGTGGATGAAATTGGGGTAACTGCAGTATAAACAAGGTCTCCAAAGCCAGCTTCCTCACTTGGGACCATCAGGGGCAGTTCCTAGATATGAGTATGACAGTCTTCCAGTAAATAGGGAAGTCATCAGTGAGTCCATAAATGACTGAGGAGACCAATCCGAGATCTGCATGTTTGACTGCAGGTGTGGCAAATAGTTTCAGGAGGAAGGAGTAGATCCCAGTGATATCAGGTCACAGATCTTTCCTTTTGCCTCTCTTGCCTATGTGCTGCCATAGGGAAGCAAGTTTGCTCAAAATGAGCAATGCCTTGTACATCACAGTACTACTGGGGATGGTGCGGTTCTTGAGTCTCCCAAGAATTGGTGTTAATATTGCTTGTTTTTAAATTGGCTTTCTAGGTGTCCTCGAATCTTTTCTTTTGTCCACCTCACCTGGAACACATGCAAATACAGAAAACAAATTTTGCTGTGGCATAAGTGGGTGCAATACCCCTAAGTTCAGTACCATAATAGCCATGCTGGATTTGGCCTTGTAAATTCACTAAGTGTAAATCACAGAGTAGACAAGGCTCTTTGGGTAAAGCTGATATCTTTTATTAGACCAACTCAAATTGAGTTGGTCTAATAAAAGATATCGGCTTTACCCAAAGAGCCTTGTCTGCCTATGTCCTTGGACCAAGCACAGCTACAACCTATACCCCAATCAGAGTAGGGGATGTCAGCTGATGTTACTCATTTGGTGCTCTTCTCAGGGGAGGGTTTTTAAATGTGACTATAGAAGCAATGGTTACCAGAGAGGTGAGAGGAGAGCCGTCTTGTGGGGTTGCCAAATACTGAACGACTTATAACCTGGATACACTGGTATTTCTTTTGCAACATGCTGTAGATTTGAATTCTGTGGAAACCCCTTGTGGCCCAACTGAAATCAGGGGCCCATTTTGCTAGACGCTGAACAAACCTAGTAAGAAATAAACAGCCCTGCTTGCATTCTAAATAGACAAGACAGAGAAGGGGAACAGGGAGGTGGAGATCTGCCCAAGGTGACACCCTAGAACAGCAGCAGACCTAACTTTGGACAAGTTGGTGCAAACACTCTTGTACTCCACCTTCATTTATCTCAGCTTAGCTCTTTGATGACTCGCAGACCAGAGTGCAGTCTCTCCAGAAAGCAGCACAGAGGTTAAAAATAGTTGAATTCCAATGTTGGTAGCAGCTTCCAGTATTCTTCAAGAAAACAAATAACTGCATGATTTGCCTGATAAATCAATGTTTATATTTAATGTAAGCAAAGGAAAAGAATGTACACAGTGTTTGAAATATTAAGTTACTTTTAAGCAAAAGTTTTCAGGTGGCAGGTCCAACACTGCTTTTCCTTTACAGACTTCCAGTAGCTTTCTGCAGCTATTAAAGATGCCACATTCAGGCATTCACACTCTACATGGTATTTTTTTCCTCCCCTCTGCTCATCTTCAAACATGATTTTCTCAGTCTGTAGCATGGCATAAAATGTTGCTTATGTCATCTGCATTCTTTGAAATGGGAGTAAAGGTGCAGAGTCTCTCCAAAATCAAATCACCCTAGCTTGTCAGTTGGATGGAGGTCTGGTCAAATGATCCTTCTTGCTTACTGTTGTCAGCACTGGGTTTATAAATGACTGGCTCTCCTTAGTGTATGCGCTTGCAGCCCTGACTGCTATCTCACGGCCCAGCTGAGATGTCACACATTCAGTGGCACTCCAGAAATGACAGTAATTGTGGCTGGTAGCTACTAAAGAAACATTTGGCACATGCATTCCCACCACTCTGGTGACCTCCTCACTGTAGCCCCTTATGGATCACAGCTGGAGAACAGAAGCAAGAGGTAATAGGGGGTACAGTGTAGTTTTAGGCTTCCTGGGCATCTTTACACGTGCTCTGGGGGGTGCTTTAATTAGAGTGGCTCCAAGCGTAAAGCGCCCCTTCCCCACTCCCAGAGCCGCTCTAATTAAAGCACTCACAGCATCTCATGTAACAGCATTCCTACACTTCAAAATGATGGCAGGGGTGCTTTAACTAAAGCTCATTCATCAAGCTTTAGTTAAAGTGCCCCCACCACCATTGGCAGGCAAGGGTCTTTTGGGAGAAGGGGTATTAAATTCACCCCAAAAACCCT
>NW_005842105.1:916860-925034 GCF_000455745.1 Alligator sinensis
TTTAAAAAAAACCTATTTCAAAAAGTTTTGTTAAAGGTCCCCCCACCACCATTGGCAGGCAAGGTTCTTTGGGTAGATGTGATATCACATCTACCCAAAGAACCCTGTCTGCCTATGTCCTTAGACCAACACGGCTACAAACCAAAAGCCCTGCCCATCACCATTTTGAAGTGTGAGGATGATGATATATGAGATGTGAAGGCTGCTGGAGCACAGTAATTAGCACGCTCCAGCAGACTCAATCAGGTCTTCTCCAACGTGCTGCTGTGACCTGCATGTGTACAGGCACCCTCCCAGATTCCCACAGAAAAACAAAAAGATAGCCCTCTCTGGCCTCCAGCTACCCATCCTTGTGGAGAGTTGGCTTCTTTCCTTGCTTCCCTGCCAAAAAACCCTCTAGCTAACAGCCCCTCTCCCACCATCCTTGATTCCCACTCAGTAGTGCTCAGACACCTGTCATTAATTCTCTGTAGCACCTATCCATTAACTGCAGATACTTTGCAACATATATTCATCCATCTGCTCCCAAACACCCTGGCACTGCAGCATCCAGCTGTCTGTACAACCCAGAGATCTTCCAGCACTTGCCTGCCCACATCCCTAAGCAGTCACCCTTCCAGTTAGCAGCTGCCCAGTTCTGCACAGCCCCATGCACTGCCCTATGCAAGGAGTACAATCTGTAAGGTGCTTTTTAGGGTCATTTGCAGGTAACTCATAAATTGGAACAGAAGTATGGCAGTGCACCCAGCTAGTCCTGTATCCAGCCTTCCAAAAGTCTGAGGGCTTTAAGAAACCTGATGACCAAGATCAGTAATTTACAAACCTTTGTTGTAGGTGTTTCTTGGCAATGTCCGTAGATTTTCCTAGTTTTGTTCTCTGCACAGAGACTTTGTACACATTGTCTCCACCTGACAAGTGCTCATTTAATCTCTCTGGACTTTAACTGCTGCAGTTTAGGCCAGGGCATGGAGCTTATACCAAGAATAGAACAGATCTTCTGATTCCTGGTCCACTGCCTTTTTCACTGCCTGAACCATGCATGGTTTTGAGACAGACAAAACCAGGGCGGTGGTGCAGTACATGAGCAGTAGCACACAGAAGGGGGTAATCATTGGATGTACTTCTGATTTACAGGGATTTGAGATCAAAACCAGGCCCAAAATACAAAACAAAGGATCATATCCCATGACATCAAGAGTCCTGGAATGCAAAGTTAAGACAGTTAGTTCTAAAATCATCAATAATATAACTAAATCAATAGGCCAGTAGAATGTGGATCTCCATTTTCAAGCTGTTTACAGCTAGCTCAAGCATTCCTACACTGTGCTACAGAGATCAATATCACAAGTGCCATTTTACAGATAGGGTAAAGAGGCAGAAAGAGAGGATACATGCTTTGTTAGCGGTTTTGAAAGTAGCTGACATTGGAAAAGTTTTACCACTTTTCTCCTCACTATTACCAATGTGATTTATAGCTTATCATTGGAATCAATATTGTATAGGTATTGTGCAGTCCTCTTCTGAGTAGCACTAAATAGCCTTTCTGCTTCCAGTTTTTAGCTATCTTTACCCATGGCTCAGTGAAAATGTTTCCTCAGCTTAGCTTTATGAGATAATGTTATTTAGTTATGGTGGAATAGTACAATGGCATCTCCAGCAAAACACTCTTCTAATGTCATGTAACATCACTGTTTGCAGGAAGCTGTTTTCTGAGGTCTAAAAAACTCTTGGGGTGCGTCCAGACAAGCCCGGACATATGGTATGTGGTGCAAACATGTCTGCAGTGCCACATACCGCACAGTCCGGCGCTCTTCATGCTGCAAGGTGCACCACTGCTATTTGTCCCCGAAGAACCAAATGTCTGCACTTGTCTGGATGTGCCCTTAGTACCTTTCACGGGTTCTATGTGAATGTAATGTTCAGAGTGTATGGGAATCAGCAAGGAGAAAACCCGAGCCCTTGATAATCAGGAGCACCAACTGCTGTCATCTGAGTTGAGAGATTTTCTTATGGTAACAGTGTGCTGTACAGTTGCAGGGATCAGACAGCAGAGGGAGATGTGGTTGCATGATTTAGGACAGTGAGCATAAAACTGCAGAAGGATGTAAGAGGTGGCTGCCAGAAGTTTTGAGTAGAAGCGTAGGCCTGATTCTATTTTCACTTGCCCTAGTTTTCCACTGGTGTAACTCCACTGACTTTGCGGAGTTTGTCTCAATTTACTGTGATGTGAGAGGAGTTGTATCCAACGAGTACATTACTCTCTGAACTCAGTTTGAAATCAGTGAGCCATGTTCTGGATTCAGACAATACAGAGGAATGCCTGGAAATCTACAGCCAGAAGGGGAAGCTTGGAGCACCTTGATTCAGGTTTTCCCAAATCTGGTGCAGTTAACTGAACAAATCTGTTCAGATACTCTGCACATACATGCCAGGCTGCAGTGCAGAGGGGCATGTCAGACTGAGGGATAAGGACTGGGGTCTATATCATGGCCTAAATCCAACCTTAGCCAGCCAAGTATCACTTACATGACTAACTTAGCTTGGTAACTAAGTAGCTTTTAACCTGGTTTCCCAAGAAAGTCACAAAGCATGGGGAAAAAACTTGGTTCTTTTCCCTTCTTTAGCTTAGTGGTTTGGTCACTTAGCCATGGAGTAAAAGACCCAGGTTCTAGTCCCTGCTTCACCTGGGGGGAGAAGAAGGGGTTAAACCTACATCTTCCATTTCTTGGCAGAATAGCCTAGGTACCAGGCCACAGGCTAGGTATTCCTAAGCACCCCTTTCATCCCTCCTATTAAAGCTGACCCACTGGGCAGCCAAGAAAGGAAGGTATATAGGACCAGGAGGAGAGAGAGCCAGACGGAGTGGGCCTTAGTCATGTGGGCATGGTTCTAGAAGACAGGGCCCCTGGGTTCTGGCTCCTGTATATGTGGGGCAGCAGTTCTTCTTGCTGCTGTCTACTTGTTTTATCCATTGGCTATTAAATGCAAAATATAGCAATATCATTGGGGGAAAGAGGAATGCTGTTTACCAACCAAAAGGATAGTTGTATTTTTGTCCGTGTGTTTAGCACAGTCCCTTTTGATCCATTCATGGCCATTGGGCATTCAACCCTTTTCAGATTACTTCTGCCCCCAGAGACTATAACTTGTACTAGTGACTGTGTGGGTAACACTATGATCTCACAACTGGTACAAACTAATGCTGTTTTGTCACCATTTATACTTATTTGGGTAGGGAAATCAATCAACTGGTGGCTTTCTCACTGGAGTAGATATAATTAGATCAGGAGCCACTTCACTAATCAATTTCCCAATTTTGTTTTGTAGGTATCCTGTTGTTTTCATTGGGAATGGGAATCAATATTCACAGTGATCTACTGCTGCGCCAGCTAAGGAAGCCTGGAGAGACCACTTACAAAATACCACAGGGTATAGTTAATATGCCCCTCCCCTCACCATGACATTTAACACTGTTTGACAAATAGTGTGATCTGATTCAAGTAGAAAACACATCAAAACAAGAGGCTAGGATACAAAAGACCAATGACAGTTCCACCTATATAGGTGCTCCCCTCTGCTGCAGATTAATTGAAAAGCCACAATAACTACATGCACTTTACCTGAATTTTGCAAATAAGTGGGGGAGAATTCAATCAGTTCCTTCCCTCACTGTTAACTCTGAAGACTTTCCATGGCAACATTGCACAGTTGAGACTGGCGAGGGATCTGATCTCAGGCATAGGGAGTGAGAGTTGAGTCTCCCACCGAATCCAAAGATTTTTTTGTGTACATCTGTTCTGATCAGTACAAACTCCTGATCTCCACCTTCAAGCCCTTTTACGGGCTACAGTGGTGAATTAAGAATGATTCTACTCTGATTGATGCTAGTTTTACTCTGATGTAGAATCATAGAACCATAGAAAATGAGGGTTGGAAGGGACCTCAGGAGATCATCTAGTCCCCTGCTCAAATCAGGACCACCTCCAGCTATATCATCCCACTCAAGGCTTTGTCTAGCCGAGTCTTAAAAACCTCCAAGGATGGAGATCCTACGATCTCTCTGGGTAACCTGTTCCAGTCCTTTACTACCCTCCTAGCGAAAAAGTTGTTCCTAATATCTATCTTAAACTTCCCATGCTGCAACTTGAGATCATTGTTCCTTGTACTGTCATCTGCCACCACTGACAACAGTCTAGCTCCAACCTTTCACATAAGGACCACCCTGCAGGTAGTTGAAGGCTGCTATTAAATCCCCCTTCAGTCTTCTCTTCTCCAGATTCAATAAACCCAGTTCCCTCAGCCTCTCCTTGGGAGTCATATACCCTACCCCCCCTAACTATTTTTGTTGCCCTCCACAGGACTCTCTCCAATTTGTTTACAGACTTTCTGTTGTGGGGGGCCCAAAACTAGACACAGTACTCCAGATGTAGACTCACCAATGCCGAACAGAGGAGAAGAATCACTTCCCTCAGTCTGCTGGCAGCACTCCTGCTAATGCAATGTAGCCTCTGTGGGCTTCACTGCAGTTATTCCTTAATGTGCCTTGGTACAATATGAAGAAAATTAAGGTTTCTGGCATTGAAAAGTGTGACTTTGTAATGTCCCGTACCCTGCAATGTTTTGTTGATGACTTAAAATGAGGGTTATTGTTCCTTTCATATGCACTTGTGACTTTTTTTGAATGCAGGGGGACTGTTCACGTATGTTTCTGGAGCTAATTACTTTGGGGAGATAATGGAGTGGTTTGGCTATGCCATAGCAACCTGGTCCTTACCAGCCTTTGCATTTGCGTTTTTTACACTCTGCTTCATCGGGCCGCGTGCTATTCACCATCACAGGTATCGAGACCAAGATTGCTTTGTGCTTGCATACACTTTTTCTTGGAGTGCACTTGCATAACAACATGGGCAGGGGTGGAATTTAAAATGAAATTGAAATCCATAATACTGAAACAAAAAACAAATAATATCTCATTATTTGATATAAATAACACCAAAGGTCTAGACACACTGGGCATTAACACCAGTATGACATGTCTCTACACCAGTGTAACCTGCCTCTATACCAGTGTAAAACTACAACAGTGTACGTTGTATCATTGTAGGTATTGTGTATCCACAATTGTTGGTGAACAAAACTCTTCAAAACCAAACAAAAATATATCAGCCTTAGTGTGGTGTGTGTCCAGGCCCTTACTCTGGAGACACCAGGAAAAAGCATGATGTGATAGTATTTAGCAGTGTTGTTTTCAGTAGATTCCATCATTCTCTTTTTCTTGAACTAGATAGTAAAAGACAGAAGTTGACTTTCTTCTAATTATTATAGGCTCTACAGTTTGATCCTGAGAGATGCTGAGTGCCTGCAGCACTATAGGAATCTATGGGAGTTGTAGGTGTTCTGAAAAATTAGACCCATTTCTTAATTATCTCAGTGTAGATATAGGTGTTTCTCGAAATGGAATCTAGGACTTACTTTTGCTGAAGTGACTAGTGATTTTGGATGCCTTGATTTTTTGTGGGCCCAAACTGCACAACAAAGGGGTAAAATTAGGACTGCACTAAACTGTAAGTCCAGTAAAGTCAAGGGGCCTGGTTGTCATTCATATCAAACCCCCTTATGTGACGGACATTGAAAAAAAGGGATGCAAGCAAGTTTAAGTTATATTACCATTGCACCCATGTTAAAGTATCTGTGTGCTGCTGGAGCCAGGGATATGTGAATAAGATGTATCTAGATTAACTGTGCTGTGAGCAATAACTGAATAGGGTCCTTAAATGTGAATTCCATTAATACCTTCTTTGGCTTTAAGTAACACGTTTAACATAAAAATCAGTTTTTACACTGCACGTGTATTTTTGTGTAATTTTCTTGCCAAGTTACTGAAAATGGTTACGAAGTAAGGCCATTTGGAGGAATTTTAAGGAACCGTGGTTTACTGAAGGTATATATGCAATTTTCTGGTATAAAATCAATTTTATTGATTCTTCACTTATTTTTTCAGGTTCTATCTCAGGACATTTACGGACTATCCAAAATCCAGAAAAGCCCTGATTCCTTTTATTTTTTAAAGGCTGAAAATTCTGACTTCAATTTTTAAGGATTTTTTTTTATCCTGCCTAATTTTAAAACAACTGTTAACTGCAAATAGCTTGGCTAAATTGAAAATGTAGACTTTAAGGACAAATAATGTAATTCAGAACTACAGTTTCTGTTTTTAATTGCAGTAGGTATTGCAGATCATTGGAGACCCTAAGGAAGCTGGAGCCCTGCTAGGCAATGGGCCTGATCATCAGTGGAGTTTTACTCCTGTAAAACTAATGCAACTCAGTTGACATCAGCAGAGTTGCACTGAAATAAAACTGATGTAAGACTGGGAAAGCATTGGGTATAAAATCTGTGTCACTTCTGTAAATAATACCATTCTTCCTACCTGACAAGTACTCTTTCACTAGCACAACTCATTCTATTGCAGTTTTTTAAAGCAGATGCAGCTACCTCACAATTTTTTTTTCTGAAACCAGATGCTCTTCAGATATATAGAAATTATTCACTGAAGCACCCTCCAACATTGTTTTTACAGAGACTTGGGATGCTTATGCAAGAAAAAATAAGTATAAAATAAGACCTCTTCCAGTTGTAGAAATGCTGATAGTGAAACTTCATTTTGCTTTGGGAGAATATTATCAGATACTCTCCATTTTCTGACATGACACGGGATTGCTGACTTTTCCCAGAGGCACATAATGCCTCGCTTCCTAATTGTAAAGAGTTAGGATTCATTTTTTCCAATAGTTTCACCAATTTCAGTAGGAACACAATTCCCAAAAGATGCTGATGGTGTCAGTTACTCATTAGAGCATGGAATCCTGCTAATAATTATGCTTAGTAGACAGTAAAGAAAAGATTCAGACTCCGAATATTAAATATATTACAAGACTCTGAAATATTAAATAATTACAGGCCTTTGATTATATGTAGTTTTATTTAGAACAATAAAGTTTATGTAAAAAAACCCAAAAGCCTAAAGCTGTGCCAGTCTGTAATTATTTATAAGAAATAATCTTGGTCATGTTATGCACAATTTCCTGTTTTCACTGACTTTATGGTATTCAATTGTTTTGTTAATGTTATTAGTCATCATAGTCAGACACAGAGGCCAGCTGTGAATGGGGCTGGTAGTAGGAGGCACCGTCCAAGCATACAAGGAGAGAAAGTCCTTGTCCTGAAAAATATTCAGGCTACATGGACAAAATGGAACAGGATTGGGGTGAGGTGGGACAAGCAGTGTGATCATGACATGGCAAAAACACCTATTAGCCCATCTAAACTATCCCTCCTGCCAGGGATTGTTCCCTAAAATATATTTCTCTTCCTCAGTCCATCTTGATTAAAATGTCTTAGCTTTCCTGCCTTTCCTATGGATTGTATTCCCACAGCCATAGGTCCAACTAATAGCCATAAGTCCAACTAATAGCTATAGCATTTCATTCTGCCAAGCCCAGACTTTCTTTTTATTTTCATAATTTTATTTTATTTCCTTAGTTATGCCAACTTTTCCCATCAACAACAGTCTTAGATAGATAGACAAGAAGATGGCTATTAACCATTGTCTCCCAAATATTAACCAGCAATACTGCTACTGTCATGCCTATGTCTGAAAAATTTGCTGATGGGAATTTGAGAGGAAGAAAAAAAATAGGCAAGTGAGCTGCTACAGGAGTTAGCCAGTCTGAAACTTTCCGCAGAATGGGAGGCTAGGAAAGTTAGACAGTGAGTAATACTTGGTGAGACTGTTTTTGTCAAGCCCTGACTTCCTGACCAAACAACAGACCACAACACATAAAAGGGTGACTGGCAGCCAGTATTAGCAGTTCCTCCCTAACCAAAATGGTCCTGGCCACAGAACACAGAAATGGGAGAAGGAAGTGGGGAGGGAAGGTCTCTCCTACTTCCCTACACACACAACTACCCACAGCCACAGCAACTTTAAGTCAGGCAGTTAGACGGGCCAAAGCTACCATGGAGCTGAGGATGGCATCCCAAGTAAAGGACAACAAGAAATTGTTTTTTAGATATATAGGGAGTAAAAGGAAGGCCCAGGGAGGAATAGGACCCCTACTAAATGGGCAGAAGCAATTGGTGACGGACAGGGGGGACAAGGCTGAACTCCTCAA
>NW_005842105.1:926552-931766 GCF_000455745.1 Alligator sinensis
TTCCTGCCTATGCAGGGGGTCGGACTCGATGATCTATTGAGGTCCCTTCCGACCCTAACATCTATGAATCTATGAATAAGTCAGATGCCAATAATGGTTGCCACAAATAGTGTTGGAAAGGAAAAAGAGCACCTGCCCACCTATGGTGTGTTAAGCAATGGCTGACAGCCCCCTGCTCATCCCTGCAAGGCTACCAGTCAATTCTGCAATGGAGAGGAATACCCTCTGAGGAACAAGTCTGTCCTGGCAGGGTGAAGGACAACATACCCTAATCAGATTCTCCCCACTCTAGTTTTTATGATGCGGGGGAGGGGGGGGGCAGTGGTGAATGCTCAGAGATATCTGTAAGAAAAGTAAAACGGAGCTGCTCAGTACTACCAACTCTCAAGCTTGTAGATGTGCACCATGTCATAATCAGACATAAAGATTTTGAAAGCAAACACACTTCTCTCTATTTACTCATTCCTTTTGCTCTACCAGGTTCATGTTTCAACAGAGCTAGCACAACGTGTTAAAATGCTATTTTAAAATGGATGCATTGGGGTTTTCCTCCTTTGCAATGAATACTTTCACATTTTAAGCCTTCAGGAGAAATAATTTGGAAGCTGTTAATGTAGACAGGTCATCCCCTAACATACTTTTGAGTATGGGTTTTCTTTTAGAGAAGACAACCATATTTACTGGAATAGAAGATGACCCTGATTGTAAGACAATCCCCCAATAATTAGATTCTATATATGGACAATTTATAAATCTGTTATAATTTACCAGGTATAGAATGTAATTATTGGAGATTTGCCTTGAATTTGTCCCCCTCCCTTTGCTACAGCAGAGAAAATATATCAGATAGCTCTTCACTCACCTCTCCCCCCCCCCTCCCCCCCACTTTAAAGTTAGGGGAAAAGCACAAAAGCAATCCCTCATTGCCACAAAATTGTGCAGTCAAGATCCCTGTATTTGGGGAGACTTTCAGGGCTCAGCCTGTCTGGAGTGCAGGGGACAGGCCTCACCTTGATCTTAGCCCAAGTGGCCAGTACTTATTGTGTTGTGGTTGGATGGTAAAATGCAATATTTTTTATTTTGCGAAAATATTAATTTCTATATATAAAGAGAGAGAAAAATAAATATATATCTATACCTATGCCTCTACAAACCTGTCTCTTGATCACTATGGTTCACTCGACAGTCCAAAACACACCTGTACAGTTACACCATCCTTATTGCCATTACAAAGACCATACCAAGTACCCGTGTGCCCCCATACCCACATGTCTATCACCTTCACCTTTAGACATCACAGTCACACAAAGGATTGTCTTCACATCTCCTTCCTATCCCCCTCTCCCTCCACTCCTTGCAACCCCACCTCCTGATTCTTCAGTCCATTCACTCATTGCTATAATTGTCATTGTCATCATGGTCATCTCTGTCATCATCATCATTCATCAGCTGCCCCACCTCTGAATAGTCTGTGCCGGACTTTTCCTTTCCATATTATCCCTGCCATCTCCTCCCCAACATCTTCTACCAACTTCCTATACTATCCTTACATCTCACTTGGTCCCATTTTGGCACAGTACCTCAACTAATAGGTTTGTGTACCTGTATATGAGCAGGTTCTTGGTCTTCCACTGAGCATTTCTGAAGCAGGAGACAAACTGGTTGAAGTGGGCTGTCACAGTCCTCTGCTGCTTGATTATGTGACCAAATGGTACTGCCTCTCTGTCCAGGGTCTTGACTCCTGTTACCATCATGAAGAGTACTCTCCTCCACACCCCCTTGGCATATGGGCAGTACCAGAGAAGGTGGTAGATTGTTTCCACTTTCCAGCAGCAGGTTTGTGTGGGGCAGTTTGGTGCACCTTTCTACCCAGCTCTGTTTCTCTTTGCCCACATGGGGAATGCCCAGTGGACTACCTACCAGTTCAGGTCTCTGTGCTTCTTCTGCAGGTCCTTGTGGAAGATTCACTCCCACACAGCTTGGCAACTGTTGCCAGGTAGTAGATCCTTGGGCAAAACAATGCCTCTTGTCCTTACCACCTCCTGCATCTTATGGTGGTTTGTCAGGGTCACTAGAGCCTCATTGTGTAGTCTGTATTTGTTCCAGAAACATTCCAGGATGCTGTAGAACCACAACAATTCCATGGTCCTTGAGCCTGGGTTGGTCATCCTGTACACCCACCATTGTCGCAGCAGGTGTCCTGCAAAAATACTTTACAAAGCAGGCTGTTTTGGATTCTGTCCCCATCGCCAGTTTTCAGATCTGGCTCATGTACTTGGCCCAGAGGCACAGCAGGGCATGTCTGGCATTCTTCTTCCCCCAGACCATTTTGCTTTGTACAGTGTGGTCCTTACCACTTTCTTCCATCTGGAGTCCCAAAAGAAAATGCACATGGCTCTTTGGAGTCTGTGGATGACCTCTGAGGTGGGGGGAGACCAGTGCAGTGTACAGAAGCAGGTAGTAACAAGACTGCCCTCGTGAGTGCCATGCATCCTGCCATTGACAGGTGGCACATGTGCCACAGTCCAGCCTCTGTTTGACTTTGGCCTCAGTCCTTTCCCACGTTCTCTGTCCAGTCAGCTCTGAGTCTAACTCCACCCCAAGGATCTTTACCTCCTTGCAAGGGATGGAGACTTCCCAGGGCCAACAAGTCCTCAAGTTCACCCAGTACCAGGCAGTTGCTTTTGCTCATGTTGAACTTGACACTTGTTGCCACTCCATATACCTGGGTGTACTGTAACACTTTCAATGGACCACTTGTCCCTGCATAGGACATTGAGGTCATCTATAAAAGCCAGGATCCTCGTCTCTTCCTGTTGTTCCTGGGGATTGGCATTCGGTTGATCCTAGGGTTCTGCCTGAGCCACTGGGCTAGTGGTTCCATCACACAGAGGAAAAGGATCAGGGAGAATGGGCAGCCCTGCTAGACACCCAACTCTACCACGATCAGGGAAGTCAGGAACCTGTTTACCAGCACTTTGCTGCTCAGTGTATAGCATCTTTATCCAGGTGACAAAGGTCAGGAGACCTGCATCCTCTTCAGTGTCTCGACCAGGAAGTAGTTGGACACTCGGTCATAGGTCTTACCTAGGTCAAGGTTCAGCATAGCAGTGTTCTGCCCTCTCTCCCATTGGTATTGTAACATGTCTCACAGCTATAGTAGGGTTCCATCAATTTATCACCCTGGCACTGCACACAACTGCTCCTCAGGGATCACTGCACCTACAACAGACTTAAAATGCTTAGCCAAGACTTTGGTCATCATCAGTTTGCAGTCAAAATTTAGGAGCATTATGGAACTCCATTTTTTTAAGTCCTGCCTCTTCCCCTTCTTGTAAAGAAGGGTTATGAGGCCCTGTTCAATTCCTGCCCCCAGGTGGCCCTCCTGCATCCTTATGTCCAGCCTGAAACAGTCTTGTAGTAGTTTATGACCGTTCGACCTAGTCGTCATCCCTTGGGGCGCTCTGGTGAACAAACGTTCCCCCAGATACTGGTGGTCACCCCTGATAAACTTATAGGTGGCCATCAAATCACCCCTGAGCCTGCACTTTTCCAAGCTAAAGAGCCCCATGGCTCTCAGCCTGTCATCGTAGGGTCTGTTTCCCTGACCTCTGATCATGCGCATGGCTCTCCTCTGGACTCTCTCAAGCTTCTCCACATCCTTTTTGAATTGTGGAGCCCAAAACTGGATGCACTACTCCAGCTGCGGCCTCACCAAGGCCAAGTACAAGGGAGAATGACGTCCCAGGATTTGCTTGAGAAGCATCTATGGATGCAAGCCAGCGTTTTGGTCGCTTTACTAGCCGCAGCATCGCATTGCAGGCTCATGTTCATCTTGTGGTCAATCATGACCCCCAAGTCTCTTTCTTCCATAGCGCTAGCCAGCGTAGCACTGCCGAGCCTATAAGCATGCTGCAGGTTTTTCCTCCCAAGGTGCAGAACTTTGCATTTTTCGGTGTTAAACACCATCAGATTCTCATCCACCCATTTGCTGAGCCTGTCAAGATCTGCCTGGATCACCCTCCTGTCCTCAGGTGTGGATGCTTTACCCCAGAGTTTGGTGTTGTCAATGAACTTGGCCAGTCCGCTTCTGACACCATGGTCTACATCATTGATGAAGATATTAAAAAATAAGGGCCCTAGGACAGAGCCCTGAGGGACCCCACTGGTCACAGGGCACCATGACAATTGACTTCCGTCAGTCACCACTCTCTGGGTCCTGCCACGGAGCCAATTCCCCAGCCAGCAGATTGTGGTAAGGTCGAGGCTGCAGTTTGCCAGTTTTGCCAAGAGGTGATCATGGGATACCAGATGGAAGGCTTTTTTAAAGTCAAGATATATGACATCAATCTCTTCTCCCTTGTCCAGGTGATAGGTCACCTGGTCATAAAAGGAAATGAGATTGGTCAAGCAAGACCTACCCGCAACAAACCCATGCTGGGTATCCTTCAGGATATTACCGTCAGCTAGCCTGTATAGGATGGCTTCTTTGATAATCTTTTCCAAGATCTTCCCCAGGATAGAGGTCAGGTTGATGGGTCTGTAGTTTGCCAGATCCACTTTCGTCCCTTTTTTGAAGATAGGCACCACATTGGCCTTCTTCCAATCATCGGGCATTTCACCAGAGCGCCAGGAGTTCTCAAAGATCTGTGCCAGGGGCTGAGCTATGATGCCTGCCAGCAATTTGAGTACCCTTGGGTGTAAACCATCAGGAATGGCTGACTTGAAGGTATCCAGCCTCTCAAGGTGTTCTTTCATGAGGTCAGCTTTGATGGAGGGTAAGGAATCTCCCTCACCCAGTCCTCCCTGTCCAACAGTGGGCAGGGGTGTCCCATGGGACTGGTGAAAACTGACGCAAAGTACCCATTTAGCAAGTTTGCTTTTTCCTGGGCGTCAGTTGTCAGTTGTCCCAGCTGGTTTAGCAGGCATCCAGTGTTGCCCTTGCTTTTCCTCTGGCTCCCCATGTATCTAAAAAAGGACTTTTTATTGTCCTTGATATTTGTAGCCAGCTGGAGTTCTGTCGCAGCCTTGGCTTTCCTGGTTTGCTCTCTGTAGGTCTGGACCAGAGCAGAGTATTCCTCCTTGGTGTCGGTTCCAGTCCTCCATCCTTTGTAGGTCTTCCTTTTAAGATGCAGGAAGTCCGCTAGTTCCCTGGAGAGCCCCCGCTCCTTTTGTCTACTTGATCCCTCCTGTACAGGGTATAGCCATCTATAC
>NW_005842105.1:934620-949226 GCF_000455745.1 Alligator sinensis
AAGGGATGACGACTAGGTCGAACGGTCATAAACTACTACAAGACCAGTTCAGGCTGGACATAAGGAAGAATTTCTTTACTGTCCGAGCCCCCAAGGTCTGGAACAGCCTGCCACCGGAGGTGGTTCAAGCGCCTACATTGAACACCTTCAGGAGCAAACTGGATGCTTATCTTGCTGGGATCCTATGATCCCAGCTGACTTCCTGCCCTTTGGGCAGGGGGCTGGACTCGATAATCTTCCGAGGTCCCTTCCAGCCCTAATGTCTATGAAATACCTGTGGCCCAGTCATGGGTGGAGTCCCACCAGGTCTCCATTATCCCTCCGTATCCCAGATGGGCACCTGGAGGATAACGAGCTGTTGCCATAAGGGCCAAATGCACACTCTGACCTCCCCTTGACATGCCCCGTACCTTGCAGATATTTATAATTTTCTCTTTATGTTGGGGTCTCAGCTGCTGTGGGCTTACCCCCACCCCCACCCCCCACGCAGCAAGGCCTGTCAGTCAAAACCCACTAAGCAGGGCTTGACTTTGAGGCTCTAGCTCTTTAATCTGCTTGGGCTCATGGCCCTCCATTTCATATTTTCTATGTCACCAGGCCTACTGGCCCTTCGACACTGTGCCCCTGTGGCACCAGGCTGTTGGGGCTTCAGCCCCCTCCAGCTTGGCCCTTCTTCCTGTAGTTAGAGCCATTCACCTAATTCCACCCACTAAGACCTGGTTTCAAGGCTCCTAGCTTCCCTTCAAGCTACTCTGGGCTTGTGGCCCTAGTGCTGCACCCCTGATGAATAGGGCTTCTTGAGCCCTCTATCACAGTGCTCCATGGCACTAAGGAGGCTTCCTCCTCCCCTACAGCCTCAGCCACAAACCACCTGCCTTAACATTAAGTGTAAACAATAGGTCCCTGTGGCCGTATAAAGAAGATAAAGGTAGGAGAGGCAAACTGCCTGCTTACATGCGATTGGTTTCCTGTCTCCCAGCTTGTCACGTTCTTCCCAAGGAGGCTGCCGCAGCTGCTCCATAGTCATCAGGGGTCCCCTTCTCTGCCTCCCCCCCAGCCTTCTCTGCCTGAGGTTTACATGGTTCTGGCCTTTCCCTTCCAGTCACCTGACCAGCTGGCAGGGCTCAATCCTTAACCCCTGCTTGACTGGATGACTGCACCTGTGGGCCGCCCTGCTTCCTGGTAACAGGGCTAGGGTTCCCTGCTACAATTCTACATGCAAATCCCAAGACTTGTACCTACCTTTTGTGAACTGATGTGAAACCTTTACCTGTCTACATATTGACAGTCTTGCAGATTCATCAGTATCATTGCAGGGATGTTATTCAGGTGTGTATTCAGGTTTTCACAGCTATCCTCCACAGGGGTAGGCAAAGTATGGCCCATGGGCCAGATTGGATCTGGGCCCACGGTGGGCTCCATTTCCCAGAAGTCCCTGCCCACATTTCTGCAGCTGGTTTCCATGGAGACCCTAGCAGAGGTGGGGCTATAACAGTGCAGCACTAGGATAGCCATGGAGACCAACCCCAGCAGCCCTGGCAGGGCATGTGAGTAGGTGGGGAGCTGCTCCAGAGCCGGGATTTTGTGGCAGTGACAGTACGATCCAGAAACAGGGCAGACCTGCAAGCCGCTGCCCGCACATCCCACACAAGAGCATGCAGATAGTGGGTTGTAGCTCTGCCCCAGCTCAACACCACACTGTCACCACTGCAAAAATCTTAGCCCTGGCCATGGAGCAGCTCCCCACCCAGCCGTGCATCCTGCTGGTGCTGCTTGGTTTGATCTCCCTGGAAACTCTGGCCCCATGCTGTCACAGTGCCACCACTGTTGGGTTCTCCATGGAAACTGGTCACAGCGATGCAGGCAGGGGCTGCTAGGAAATGGAGTCTGGCTGACAGCTGGATCCACCATTTTGCCCACCCCATCTTACATATACATGTACTTCTTTACAGCTAGCCATTATGAACAACCATGGTTATATCTTAGCAATAGATCTTGTTATACGTAACAAAATGTAGCAGCTGTCTCATTCTGGACTGAATGTGATGAGAGGATGATTAAACCAAATTCTGGCTCAGTGGGCACATGTACATGTGAAATTAATTTGAAGCAATAAACTTCAGCGCAGTTTGTGCCGGTGTTAATTGCTCCTGGGTGCCGTGTCTTCATGTGCACCCGGGACTGCAGCATGCTGAGCTGGGTTACAGCAGCCCCTGGCTGCACACTAAAGAATGCCACCATGGGATAGTACTTTTATTTACAAGTACTAATATGTGAAGGAGTTAATTAGTTTTCTGCAGCCTAACACGGACACACATGTAGTTATTAAAACTTTACTGCAGAGCTAATTAGGCAACTGCAGTAAATGTCTTGTGTAGATGAGCCTAGTGGGTGGTATTACACTAGAAGCAGCTGCTGGTATCTTCATCTTATATAATATTTTTGACACTGTGGGCAAAATTCTGGCTCCATGAGAGCCGAGTAGGGTGAGGACTCCACTCTTTGTGCTTTTTCTGCACTGACACATGTAAATGGAATGTGATGAGTAATTCTAACCCTCCAGTCATGGCCATCTATGTTGCAGTAATAGTAAAAGCTCCATTGATTTTGATTATCAGTACGAATGCAGACTGTGTTTATGAGGCCACACCATCTTTTTGGTGCTTTGGGTTTTAAGGAAAGGATGTCAGAAATGCTGCCATAGGAATAACTGGCTTGTGAAAGTCAAGCATGCAAGGTGTCCCTCTCATTTTCAGAAAGGGATAGTTAAGTGATAGTTTGTGTCTTATCCATTACCAGCTGGGTAAGGTGGAGAGTCCTTGTGTAGGTCATATTACAGTTTTTTCAGTCTGCCACAAGTTTTAGTCTCTTATTCTACATGAATTGATAAAAACGCCTTAACTGTGTAAAAGCTAACCATAGGCATAGACAGTATATTAACTAATTGTTGCATGGGTTGAAGTCATTCTTCAATCAGTGTAGTTACTCTAAATAAATTCTCTTTTTTCATGTCTGTGTTTTCACATGTGGAAAATCAACTATTTTCTAGTAAAAGAATTCACTGTGGCTAAATGGTCCATATTCTGGCTTGCACAAACAATTGTTAATAAGCATGAAATGCAAGATGGGGAAAAACATGTGTCCATACCAGCTGCCACGTACAATCTTTCCAAAGAGAATGGAGAAGCTGTCAGCAAAGAGGAACCAACGCAAAAAAAAAATTATTTCTTCCTCTTTGAGTGCAAGCAACACAGCTGTTGCCTCTGGCAAATATAATCTGTACTTTATTGGCACTCATCTTTACAGACTATTATAAAAGCAAAAAATAGGCAAAAGCCCTGGAATGTTTACTTCACACGGCTGAAAAATCCAAGAAGAAAAAGAGTAATTTGGTCCCTTAAAGACCTAGTAGCCATAAAAACAGACCTGAATGTTAGAAAAGGGTCCAGGCACAAGAATAAATGTCAATGCTTGTTAATCAGGGCACCAACCAAAGTTCCCTGTCAAGTTTAGTCCTGTCAGTGTATTAATAATCATGGTCTTTTTTTTCCCCATCCTGCCTATGAGTCACTGTTCTAACAGCCACTTTATTTCACATATTGAACTGCAAGAATGTGGCTGTGTGTGAGTGAGAACCTGGCCACCGTGATCCATTTCAATGTTAGTTTAAAGCTGAACTACTGCTTTGCTCCCTGTGGGTGACTGGTAGTGGAGTCCCCATCAACACTGCAGCTAGTCCAAAATGCTAAAGTCCCTCTTCCAAACTAAAGGAGCTGACAAGAACACACGACATTGGTGAGCTATACCAGCTGTGCACAAACCACAGTTTTAATTAGTTTTCCAGTGTTTGTCACCAGCAGCATGAACTGCAAGTACGTTAGGATAAACAAGTTACCAGCAACCATCATGGCTATAGCCCCTTGTCAACTAAACCCTCTCTGAACAAAACCCACGCCCAGCTATACCTACTGCAACAGAAAAACAGTCAAGATACAAGGAGTCCTTTTGTCTGTGATTTTCATCATTCCTCTTGCCAAGCTGCTCAGTCTCCTGTTACACTCTCTGGTCCCTGTTTTCCTCAGGAGATCCCAGCAACATGTTTGGCATGCCCCAGTACAAGTCCTCATCTCTATGCCCCTCTTGGTTTATGGGCCTTGAAACATCTTAATTTTTCTTGTCTCTCCCTCTGGCCTTGGAGTTGTCCAGAATTACATCAGTGTGAATGAAGGGGATAAATCCCAAGGACGTAGACCAGCTCTTTGCAAAACAGATTATCCTCAAGCAGACTGGTTCTTATAGTCTCAGGCCTTATCATATAGAGCCTTGGTCCATCTGTTTTCTACCAATACTGCTTGCTAAGCTAAGTGGTGCCCATTTTGGCTGCTCACCTGGCCATGCTATCCGATAATAAAGTATTCAAAATTGCTGAGTTCAGATGGTCCTGTGTTGCCGCCTCTTCACCTCTGTGTAATCTTAGGAAAGTCATTTTGAGTCTGTAATGGCAGTATTCAGACCTGTAACATTCTACCAATGGGACCCACAATATATTCCCCTGAACACAGGCCCCACACACCCCAGCTGCAGCTCTGCATGCTTCTCAGTGGTGATGGATGAATGTGCGCAAGGGTTCTGAGAGAATAGCTAGGTGTGCCCCACATTGCTACCACCCGTGGAAGATTATGAGTCTGAATATTGCCACCACAGACTGAGCAAATGTCTACGCACAATTTATTTGCAAACATGCTAATTCGTTTACTGAATACTTTGCATAAAATGTCACATTTTGGAGCTGCCAAGACTTGATAGGTATGGAAAAGATGTACTGATGTTAAGCTCCTATTACTCATGCAAGGTAACACATGTCTTGAACTCTCAGCAGTTACAATGCAAGGCAGATGTTTTCTGGAATCAAATCCTAGTTAAACAAAAGTAATGACAGAATTTATGCTGCGTGACCTTTGCTGTTCATATACCTGCCATCCTTCCTATGTGGAGCAAATGTGCCACCTGTCAATCCTGTTTCTACTGGAAGCTCAAAAACTTAACAAGACTTTACTTATTAAAAGTTACACACAATAAAAGGCAGCTAGGCTCAGTAGTCCTTGAAACACAGAGCTCCAGGATCCATTTTTCTGCAAGCATTGTTTTCTGGCACAGTGTTTTTAACAAGAACCACAGCTAAAAGCAAATGCTACATCTAATCCTCCTACAAAGGCAATCAGTTATGATTAATGAAGCTGCAATGCCACTAGAATTTAGTAGCAATAATAGCATTAGAGATCATGCAGGCAAGGGCTTTGTGAAATATTAAATATTAAAGTGAGAAATTAAAGGGGAAATTCAGCACCTTCCTCTCTATACACAGACACACAGTGCTAGCAGGGCTTTCTGTGGAGCAACTTGATACAGTTAGGACAGAGTCTGCCCTCTGATACAAGTTAGGGGCATAATGTAATCATGCACTTGCAGTGGCTCCACAGCCTCTGATCACACTGTGGGTTGGGGTTTGTACCCACATATCTCAAGGCAGAGCCCAAGGGTAAGCTATGAATATGTGTCTCTTGGAACACATCTTTGTGGAGTGTTTAGATTCACACTTAGCTAACTCTTGTTGACACGTGAATGCTCTGCTTGTACAGTACGCATCCATATGATTGAGGCAATGCATTTTAGACCGATTGTATGCATTCAAGCTGTTGTTTCTGCATGGACATTAAGCCTACTGACAACTAGCCTGGGTGTCCACATTGGACATACTGCACTGACTGGAGTACCTTGCTATCTCAGTATTCCTGACAGTCTTCTGTATTCTGGGCAATTTTCACTCTGAACAATGGATCATCTGCAAGAGGCATCAAAATCCTGTAATTCCTGTAGCAGTAGAGTGCAGTATCATTGCAGTAAGACTGCCTGATGCACTGAGTTTTACCTTATGGCCTGCAGAAAGTCAGGCAAGATTATCGTAATGGTACCTTCTACTTAAAATCTATGAGTCTACATGATGAAAAGCCAGATCTGTATCACTACACTAATTTTTAAGTAGACTTCCCAGTTAAAATCAATGGGCAATTCTGCTTAAAAGTCAATGGTGCCACATAGCCCTCAGTTAATTTCATATTGCTGCAAAATTAGAGATCGTCCATCATACAGCAAGAGTAGCTGTTGCTGGAGCTGTTCTGTGAATAAAGTGCTAGCCAGCAGGAGTCTAACAATTCCCTTATTGTACTCACTGATTTAGTGGTGCAGACCTTTGAGCATATTTTTCTGGAGGTATCAGCAAAGTTGGCAACCACTGTTCTGCATAAAATTAACAGATTCACACACTGCTGATCCTAGCTCAAATGTATTTGACAGAGTCTGTCCCCTTTATTCAAGTTAAGTAATACCTTACCCAGTGAGCAGCTGGCAAGATACCAAAGGGGTAAGATACTACTGAGTGGGTGAGTCTATATGTTCATTAATTCTCTTTTGCTAATGTGCATTAAATTTAGTACCTCTGGGTGCCTGTACATGAGTGTGGAGCCTTCTCCAACATGCTGTAATTACTGTGTGTTGGAGTAGACTTGGTTAATTGAGCCTTGGGGTTAATTGAGACTTGGTTAATCGAGTCAGTTAATTGAGTCTCCCACATCACGTGTATCAGTGTCAAATGAGCTTTAGTTCAAACGCCCCTACTGCCATTTTGAAATGTGCGGACACTGATACACAAGATGCTGCGGCGCTTTAATTAGAGTGGCTCTTGGAGCAATTGGGAACTCCAGGTTAAAATCCTCTCAGGCCGAGGGAAAGTGGTTTAGAATCTGCTTTCCCTATCCTGAGTTAATGCTCTAAACATTAGGCTCTACAGGGATGTGCTTCTCTCTCACTTTCTTATGTTGGAGGTGTTTAACTTTGTATACAATTTATTGATCCAGAGCAGATAAGAATGACACTATTGGCCAGGGGTGAGGTCACTTGGCTGAGTGGTGAAATACTTGGCTTCCAGCTCCTTCTCCAAGAACAGTTACTGCATGTATAAACAGTTCTGGGTGCAAAGGCTAGAATGATCTTGTTAAGTGTGAACTTATTTGAAACCAAATGTAAGAAACTTCAACATGAAAGACTGAAACAACCCAGAATACCTTGCAGTCTTACTGGATATGTGGGTCCAGATGCCTGTAGGCAGAGGACAATATTGAATCTTTGGTATGTCCACATACCTTCCCCAGCATGCTTGAGAACGTCACTATGAAGCCTGCCCCTCCCATCCACTCCTAGTGCGCATATGCTGGACCTGGAAATGAGACAGCAAAGCAAGTATCTAACTCATTTGGATCTCCTGGCATCACTCTCAAGCATGCTGGAGACCAAGATCCCAAGAGTGGCAGCAGGAGGCAATCCTAAGGCAGCTTTCATATGCAGGTATGGGATGTGCAGAACAGGAGCAGAAAGGGAGGGCAGCCTTTTTGTGTGGTGTGTGGTAGATTGGAGAGGGAACAGGCAGCACAGTGGCAAATAGGACAGAAAGCAGTAGAAAGCAGAGTACCAGATCAGGCAGGGAGAACAGGGCAGGAATCAGAAAGCAGAGCAGCAGATTGGGCAGGGGAAGTGGATTAGAGTGGACCTAAGGGAGGTTTAAGGGCTAATTTATTCAGGGCTAATTTGTGGCATCACCACTGCCAAAGGGCTGGACCCCACTGTTGTAGAGCATAGACGGCCTTGTCCTAGTAAGGTGCTGATCACCGTCTGAAGGGTGCTTAGCAGTTACTGATCACTGGAGGTGCTCAGTACATGGTTAGCATTTGACCAGAAAGCATTCCTTATGCTTGAAGTATCCAAACAGTCTGCAAAGCAACACATTAGATATTGTTTTTGCTGTTCTGCCACGTGTCAACCATTCATATTCAGCAACACTTTCCACACCACTTGGGACGCTGACATGGAGCTCCATATGACTGCACATGGGCACGTCTCTTTCTGGAACCATTTTCAAGGGCTAGTTAGCCACCTAGTTGAAATATCATAGATATCCTGTACTCTTCTGCACTGGAACATATTGCCACCAGCAACGTAAATGACCGTTGTGTTTGCTTACACAAGTGCCATATCCAACTTACTTGCTGCTGTAGATTTTTAAGAAATCACTTTTCAACAGCAGTGTCAAAACACAGCCAGTTTCCTCATGAAGACACAATCTTTTTTCCCTCTGTCTGATACTCTTTGCCACTTTCCTAGGGTTTTTCTAAGCAAGTTTTGACTTAGAATCATAGAAATTAGGGTTGGAAGGGACCTCAGGCAGTTGTCTAGTCCAACCCCTGCTCAAAGCAGGACCAGACCCAACTAGATCATCCCAGCCCAGGCTTTGTTGATTAATTGCATTTATTTGAGTTCACCCCTTTCATTATTTTGGTGCAAGCCTGTGTATAGAGACCCCAAATGTTTTAGAATAAACATTTCTGATCTCAATTTACCATAAGTGACTTAAAATGTATCAAAACAAGACACTCCTAATCCAAAATATAAATGTTCACTTACAACCTTGCAACATCTTAACAAACAGTTCCCCTCAAAGCAGGGTGACTTGAGAGTTTTTGGTCACCGTTAATGTGCAGAAAAGCCCTGAGTTTCTGGTGGTTTAAAAGCACTTAAAAATATCTGCAAGCTATGGCTGGTCGGCAGCACCTAGCATTGCCTAGCAACATGTTTCTCAGTGTTACTGCACTGCATGTTGCTACTGTGCTGCATAAACTGTGTTTGAAAAAAAAAAAATCCCTTTGGTAACAATAGCAACCACCAAAGTCATCATGGAGAAACAAGCATTCAGATTTAAGCCTCTTGCACAATTGGCGCTTTGAAAGTTAGATTAAAAAATTCCCTCATTAATAGCATATATGGATTTTAAAATGTAGTTTAGAGATATCCTGAACACGCACAGGAGGGGCCTTGGCCTCACTACCTGCAGGCTCTCCCTCTCCACTACCGAGAGAGGCTCACTGGGACCCAAGAACACCACCCACAAACAAGGGAAAATATAGTCAGCAGACGGCTAATTTCAGTGTGGCTGTCACAGCATAGCTTGCCTAACATCTCTCCCAACTTTAAAGGTGGTCCAATAAAAGATATCACCGCACAAATCTTACTGCTTTTTTTTTTCTCCTGGACCATCATGGCAGGAATGACCAGTAGCATAAACTGAGGGGGAGGTGGCAGCAGCCCAGGTGCTGGTTCAGAGGGGCACCAAATTGGGAGCCCCAAAGACACTTGGTCCACCTCTGCAGGCCATGACAGGGAGAATTTGCACCAAGGCAGCAGCAGCCCATGCCACTGTTGCCACCACTGCTACTGCCGCCCCTGCATAAGCAGGTAAGTGCTTGGTTCCCCCCACCTCCCGGGGCACCAAAATGTAAAGTTGCTCCTCTGCCACTATGATATGAACACAAAACAGTGCCATGTCTGATGGCAAACCAGAGACAGTGGACATTTACTTGCAAGCCCAAGCCACTCCTGGATTAGGTGATGTTCTACTGAAGTCAGTAGGACTCCAAAGATCCAAGCTTCTGGAAGCTGAGCAAGGGCCAAATGCCAAGGAGTGCTCAGTTGTGCACAGCTCATGACCTTCATCATTTTTATTTGTTTAAAATGTTATTTACCATTTAAAAATATTACATATAGTATTATCTTTGACAGGTTCTTTAGATATCTCTTTGATGAGCATAAATTGTATGGATGAGTGGATAGATATATATCTTTTAACCTACTCTACTAAGCCCTGCTACAATTAATACATCAATGCTAACTTTATCCTTTCTCTCCCTTTGCAATTTTATTCTTAGTTGATGGAATAGCATCTATTCCTGCTCACACTGCTTGGGGCTTATTTGCATTTTGATCATTCAACCAAAGGTGTAAATACTTCCATTTCTCTCCAGCATGTGCTCCATTGCTGTTTTAAATGTTTGAATAGGTAGGTCTGGGCTGAGCTTCTGAACTTTCAAAATTGATTATTATTGTATAGGCATGCTGCAGCTATTTAAAACAAATTGTTGAATTAAAAATAGAGTATTAGACTCTGGAGAGCATTTCTATTAGATAAATTGTCCTTATTCTAAAATCTGCTTATTACCTATTTCTTCCATGGATGTCAATGACAGCTGCAAGAAGTCAGTGGCCCTGAAAATCAAGCCATAATATTTTTTGACTAGATAAAATTGAAAACATGAACAATATATTTTGTGCTGCCTTAGAAAGCAATTTTCCAGATCTCCTAAAAGTACATTATTCAGCCTGCATTGAAATGTGAACACTTCTGTCTTCTTTTTTTCTTATGGTTGAACATTTCTCTAGCAAGTGGAGTCACTACCATCATTTGATTCTTTTCTCTTGTCACAACCCAGTGATTTTGGTGCCTCGGCACAATGGAATTTTCCCGCCACATGAGAGCCTCTTGCACAGCAAAGGTTTTTGTTGCAACAGAAAAACCCCGGTGCAAGAGAGTTCCCGCCATTTGAATGCAAATTTATGTCCCGCTATTGGCCAGTTCTAAATTATTCCTACGTGGAGGCTAGTAATTGGCTTGCTAGCCGTTTAAAATTTCGTGCGACTTCTGCCCAAGTCGGAGAACTTTGAGCATGCTGCAGAGTGCCTCTAGAGAGATCTGACTTGCGGCCGAGCTGATCGATAGACTGATCACCTATCGATTCTTCTCCCCGTCGCCGAGCGCAATCCTTCGACATACCCTTTCCCTGCCAGCTTAACTTGTGGACGGATTCGCTGGCCTGAGCCTTGCCAGCTAGAGCAACTCGTGGAGTTGTTTAAGCCACCGAACCACCTGCGTCGCGGCTACAAGTGGCGTAAGTAAAGTTTTTGCAACCAATAAGCTTTGTCTGCCTCTCCATTCACTAGCCCGCCCAAACGACCGAGCAATTTATATATCACCTCGAGTCGGCTCTGGCCGTCTGAGACATCTCTAAGTTCTGCAGTGGTTCGTTATATTAAATTAATGCTACCCTAATGGAGAACAATGGAAAGCCCATTATATTGTTTCTGCTTCACGAAGTATATAATTGATGTCCATGAGTACTAATTAGTGTATCCTTTTAATGTGCATTATGAGTAATGAAATGTAATATAGTAAATATATTCTTCTTAAGCATTTCTTTATAAAACTAGATAGCAAATAAAGGGGAAAAAACATGCCCAGAAAGGGAATTATATTAAGAAGTTAATATTAAATAACTTGAAGACAAAAATATTTTTCCACAATCAAACTTTTGAAGCCTTGGAAACGCAGTGTTAAAATGATCCTTCAAAGAAATCCAAACATTTTAAGGTAAGCAATGCGCAGTTAAAGCACACAAACAGCTGTAACTCCACCCCAAGGTGATATGATGAAGTGACACTATGACTC
Source organism: Alligator sinensis (assembly GCF_000455745.1). Taxonomy (NCBI): domain Eukaryota; kingdom Metazoa; phylum Chordata; order Crocodylia; family Alligatoridae; genus Alligator; species Alligator sinensis. Next base: position 946,007 of record NW_005842105.1, read on the forward strand.
TGATAAAGACATTTTAAAGCAGGCATGGGTAATTATTTGGGGCAGAGGGGCACTTAGGGAGTTTTGGTGAGCTGTTGTGGGCTGAGTCAGCAGCCCTCCCCCCCACCCCTCTCCTCACCCCCACCAGCTCACCAAAATTCCCTAAGTGCCCCTCTGCCCCAAATAATTGCCCACCCCTGATCTAAGGGCACAGGTGAGTGGACAAAGGTTAGGAGAACCTAATCTTTGTTCCCCATTTCTCCCTGCACCCCCTCCCTCGCCCCGAGTATCTGGTACATGGCTAGGCCAGTGCCGCACTATGTTCCCATGTGCCACCTTGGGCCAAATGGGCGCAGCTGGAGTGGCTCCTGCTTGACCTGTCTGCATGTCGGGGGCTTGGAGCAGGGGAGGGGACTGCAGGGAGAAGGGGAGAACATAGTGCAGCACCAGCCTGGCTGGGCCCAGATAATCTGCACCTCCTCCCTCTCCCACCCCACACCCTAGCATGCAGCCAAGTTGGGCAGGAGCCACTTCAGCTGTGCCCATTTGGTCTGAAGTGGCACCTGGGAAAACAGTGTGGCACTGGTATGGCCTGTCCACATGCCAGGGACTTGGGGTGGAGAGAGGAGGGGGCTGGGAGCCACGGGTTATCCAGGCCTGGCCTTCTCCCTGCACCTTGTCCCCAAGTCCCTGACCCACAGGTGGGCTGGGCCGGTGCCGCACTGTGTTTCCATGTGCCACTTTGGGCCACATGGGTACAGCTGGGAAGGCTCTTGCCCAACCCAGCTGCATGGCGGGGGATTGGGGTCAGGCAGGAGCCATGTCAGCTGCTTCAGTTGTGCCCACATGGCATAGCCTGAAGTGGCACACAGGAACACAGTACAAACCACATTACCAGAGCCCACACCCCTACACCAGGCTGTCTAGTCTGCAAATGGCTTCAGGGTCCGAGTTGTGTGTAGACAGCCTCACCAGGCAGAAGCCTGGCCAGGAGCTTTGCACCCCCTGCCTTAGAAGTACAGGTGGGTCTGGGGAGCAGGACAGGGCAGGCTACACTGGGGAGGGGAGGGAAGCGGCTGCTGCTGCAGCTGGCTGGCATGGGCAAGTGAGAAGGGCGAGAGGCACCAAAAGCCAGGGCAGCTGCAGGCTGGGTACAATTCTTCTTCAGAGGAGCAGCCACAGGCTGCATAGAATCATTTGGTGGGCAGGATTTTGCCCACCCCTGTTTTAGGGCTTGTGTTTTAAAGACAGGCTCAATTTTTTAAATATATTTTCTTTTTATGGTGCTAAAGGGCAGAGTTAAATGTTGCAGATGTCTTAACTGGACATCTCTAACATATCTACATAGATGGATTTCTTTTATATGCTATCTTAACCCTGTAGCTCCTTAGGTCACAAAGCTTTACCTGGGGATAACTACTATATCACTCAAGTGATTTTATGTTCCTGATATTTACTCTCAGGCTTACCTTAATTTCAAAACAGCCTTTTTACGTGAAAGTTATTTAATTTTTAGAAACCTTGTTAAAAATATAATGCATGAATTCTGAACAAGAAATGCTACATAAAGAATGCTTCCACTGGATATTTATAATTATTTGAAAAACATGTTATCTGCCTTAAGTAAAGCTTTAACTTTTATGGGCTGATTCACTTGGACATTGATGCAACACAAAGCAGCCATAATGCTGATGATCGTTTGCAGCTGTTTCACTGTGATAGCACAGCACAAAGCAGCACAAGGGCCCTAGTGAATCTCCCGTAATTAGATATTGACTTACCGATATAGAAGGCTAGCAAGATCAGCACTATGGGAAAGACAGGTAAGGATGGAGTGAGACCAGACCTTACAAGTCTTCATATCTAGGTTTTAAGGGCTCCTCCTCACCCCACCTCCTCAGCTTAAGCTCTCCCAGAAGTGCTGCTTTAATTAGTAGCAGCCTTGAAACAGCAGTGCTATCCAGGCTAGCCTGAAGCTGTGGATCCTTTTATGGAGCAGTGGCAATTGGAGCCTGTAATCCACGATTGGGAACACTTACCCATGTCCAGCTCCCTCCTTCCACCAGCTCATTACAAGCAAAAGCATGTTATGATCTAACTAATTGTAGAGAAGCACTGGTGGCTGGCTGATTTACCATCAGTCACAATGGCTCAATTTAACAGTCACCTGCACTACTGAGCCGAGCCTGTTTGTGGCGTACACAATCATACCCATTAGATGTGACAGTCATTAGCGTAGCTTAACCTAGTAATGACCTAATTCTTTCAAAGCTACACTGCACAAGATTTCAAATAATTTTAAGAATATGGAAAGTGTGAAGACACTGCACTTTTACTAAGAAATTTTGGTACAATGAAAAAGACTTACACAGATATTACATTTCTCAAGGGACCCAGCTTGTAATTATTTCAGCAGATAATTAAGAACATTCGTTTTTAAGTTACAAAAAAATAATTACTGGCTCAAAGTTTATGTTGGATATATTTGGGGATTTTTCACACACAAAAAAGAAATTGTGCAGGAGAGTGCAAAACAAAAGAAGTTTTGTTTCCCCCACCTCCTTGTGCCCTATCAGCTTTCTCTGACTTCTAATCCATCAGTGCTCTTATACCCTCCTTTTTTCTCCTCCCTGCTTTCTGTTTCATCAATATGTTTTTAATTCTCTCCTCTTCTCACTCTTCTCCATTCTTCACTGCTATCCCCACATCCACTTTGCTAACCCCCAAGTCCTGGGTTATTCCGGGTATCTGCCTCCGCCATGCAGCAGAGCATCTCTGGTGGGAATCCTGTGACCAAGCTGCCTTCTTCTATTACAGATCTGTTTCCTCCCCCTTCAGCTCTGACATCTTCCAAGCTAAACAACTTTTACCTCTCTAGCTGAATTGAATCCTTGGTCCCAGCTGCTTTCCTACTACCTCTGTCTCACTCTTCAAATCATTCCCTCTTCCTGTTTCCCTTCTCTTTCTGCACAGGCCCTTTCCACATTCTTTCAAGAGAAAATTGACAAAATAAGACATGATTGTCCTTCTCCCCATGACTGTCCTTCTCCAGTTCACATTCCCCCCACCTTCTCTATCACAACTCTTCCCTATTAAAGGCACAGAAGTTCCTTATCCTTGTCCTTTAATCCCTTCACTTATCTCCATGACCCCAGTAAGCCCACTCCATCTCCTGAACTCCCTCATGCTTGCTCTCATCTCCTTCTCGATACTGAACCTCCCGGTCTTCTCTGGTTCTTTC
>NW_005842105.1:949257-961024 GCF_000455745.1 Alligator sinensis
TCCTACTTTAGTAATGATTAGTAACAATCATTCGTAATTCCACTTCCTTCTCCAGCCCCAATCTCTTCTTCCTTTCATTTCTGAGGGAACTGATTAAATGTGCTGGTTATAATCACTGGCTGGAATTCCCCTCCTCCAGGTGCCTCCTAGACCCTCTCCTATGACGGGGTCTCATCCCATGCACTCTATATGGTCTCCTCTTGTCAACATCTCAAGACACCTCCTCCTAGCCAAATCTATATGGTCTCCTTTTGTCAATGTCTCAAGATACCTCCTCCTAGCCAAATCTCAGAACTACCACTCCAACCTCATCCTTTTTGACCTTTCAGTCACCTTCAGCAGTGTTGAAATGTTTGTCTTCTTGAAATCTTATTCTTCCCTGTCTTTCATGGCTTTGTCCTTTCCTATCTCTCAAATCATTCTTAAGTGTGTCTTTTAGATTAGAGGTTTTTAACCTTTTTAAACTTATGTACCCCTTCTGGTGGCAGCGGCTGGATGCAGGTGATGGGGGGGGGTGGGACTCACATGCAGCAGCCACCGCCACCACCCCCGCCGCCACCCACCACCCTGTGCCATCACCCACTGCCACCACCCGCCGCCCTGTGCTGCCACCACCGCTGTGCCCCGCACCACTTTTCCGTGGCCAGTCGCACATGCAGCTCTGCAGGCTGCTGATGGGCCTCGTGCCTGGCCAATCGAGTACCACCCAATCAAGTGGCATGCAGGGGGGGCATGGGGTGGTGGGTGGTGACAGCAGTGGCTGCCACATGCAAACTCCCCCCACAACACCCTGTGTTCAGCTGGCTTGGTGGCTCCTGTGTGGCCCACAGAGAGGTGCCGCTGCCCTTGCCACCCTCCTGCCCTGCTCCTGGGAGGCAGCGGCAGCACAGGGTGGTGAGTGGCAGCGGTCACCACCTCATCCAAGCCCCCCTGTCCCATGTCTGTCCACAAAGGGGCACCTCCTCACTGTTGGCTATTGGCCAAAGGCAATGGCCCAGTGACCAATCAGGAGAGTGAGTTGGGGTAGGTGGCGAGGAGGCACTGTGGTGTGGTATGTGGGGCCGGCGGAGCCCGGCGTGCCCCTCTTCCTCTCCTGGGTAAGAGGTGACATGTGAGAACGTACTGGGGGAGATGCTGGTACTGTGCCCCGGGGTGCACTCTGTCCTCGCTCTCCCGTGTGTACCCCTGAAGACCTTTCTAAGTACCCCTAGGGGTACGCATACCCCAGGTTGACAACCCCTGTTTTAGATGATCCTACTTCTTCCAGACGCATGTGGGAAATCAGAGGGACCTGTCCATGATCTCCTTTTCTTTTCCCTTTACATCATGGGTAATCTCACCCCCAAACACAAATTTAACTGCCATATCTATGTGGACAACTCAATGATCTCTCTCTCCATTCTAGACCTGTCTCCTTCTGTCCAAACTAAAATGTTGGCCTGTCATTTGCACATCTCCCCAGGGATGGACATCCTCCTGCTTAGCATGGCCAAAACAGAGCTCTTCATCTTTCCATCCCATCATCATCTTGCATTTTAATTACTGTAATCTTTATTTTTCTGGCCTTAAACTCAATTCTGCCCTGCTCATATTCATCCTGAAGATTCATCAATCTTTTTTTCCTGTGCTGGTTCATGTTGTGCACCTCTTTGAATCTCTCCACTAATCTACTGTATCACATCAAACGAAAGATATTTGCCTGCACTTTCATGGCCTTTCATAGCCCATCCGCCAGACTATCTGTCAAATTTAATTTACTGTTAAACTGTCCACACCCACCACTGGTCCATTTGTAATGCTTGCTTCCACCACCCAGTTGCTGAATTTTCAGACAAGCACCTTCACATTTTCTCTCACAATACCCTTTGTAAGTGGGTGAAGCTCCCCATGAACGTCTCAACACTATTTCATTAGGCTCCTTCCAAACCCTAGCATTCTCCTTTGCTGTGATGGCTACAACAACTAGGCAACAGTTAAGCTGCTGGGGTGCTGAGACTAGTGCCCATCATGCTGACCAATACTGGCATACTGACTTCCTATACTCCCTCTCTCTATCTAGACCTATCTGCTATCTCTTGTCTTGGACTGTAGGCCATCAAGGGCAAGACTTTCTTTTTGTTCTGCATTTGTATAGTGCTTAGCCCAATGGAGTCCTGGTCCAAGACTAGGGTCCTAAGTGCTAGTCATACAAATATTAAATAACTAATCATCATTTTCATCATTGTAAACATAATAATAACATGCAATGCCCTAGTAACACTGAAAGAGCAATATTACTGAACATTCTGTTTGTATAATCATTTAAAATATATATTTGTTAATATTTTAAAAAATAATATTTGATCATGTAACAGAGGTGCTAAGTACATGGGGGCCCAAGGGTTGCTCTGCCCCCCCTAGGGAAGAGGGCTGTCACCTGAAATACATAAAACTTTCCACGTCCATCATATTAGCCCTCGCCCCCAACAAAAATAAAAGTCGGTGCCTATGTCATGTAATGGATGTACACTCAAAGCATAAAGTTATATTTGCTGCCTTATGGTTGGTATATTTGAAACACTTAACAGTGCAACCTCCATGTAGTACTACTTACAGTAATTTTTTGAATGTCAGGTTTTTGTAACAGGGTAGCCTGTTTCTTTTAAGGGCTGTGGGCTTGGGACCAGCTGGTTCTGTGTAGTTAGTAGATGTGCTGGAAAGTCATTAGGAGTTTCCTATAAGGAGTTTCCTAGGGCTGAGAAAGCCATAGTTGAAGGAAATGGGTGTAGGTTGTAGCCGTGTTGGTCTAAGAACATAGGCAGACAAGGTGCTTTGGGTAAATCTGATATCTTTTATTAGACCAACTCAACTAGTTGGAAACATTCTTCCAACTAGTTGAGTTGATCTAATAAAAGATATCAGATTTACCCAAAGAACCTTGTCTGCCTAGTTGAAGGAAAGGTTTTTGGTGGTGGTTTGTAAAGCAAAAACATTAGATCCCTCTAGAAGCTGTGCCTCAGGTAGTTAGAGGCACTGACTGATGTTTTTCTCTAAGTTTTTGAGTTGAAGAATAAAACTGGTCCCCCCCAAAACTCCACATAGTAATTTCTGGGATAAAAAAGGAAGCGGACTCATCCTCAGGAATGTATCTACTTACAAAGGGATCTGCTCTTTGAGATTTCACTACAACTTCAGGTGAGACTGTTGTGTTTTTGCCTTGGAAATACTGCTATGCTATTATACTATCCTCTCCCCTCCTAATTTCAAATATTTTCCTTATTTCAAACCAACATAAACTACATTTATTATAAAAGTAATGCAGCCATCCAGACATGTGGTACCAGAAGTGGAAGTTTTGAAGACCAACATTATGATGTTGACACTGTCATTGCAGAGCTCTTTAAGATCTATATATAAATATTATTGCTGGTATTCAAAATAGGGTTCGAGCTACATTATTCAGCAAATAAATTGGAGACTGTAATATTAATAGCGGCATACAACTTTGGAGAGAATCTCTTGGTGAAGAGGAAAGATTGATATCAGTTTTTCCTCCCCTTTCTATCTGTTGAAAACCAATATTCCATGCTTCTAGAGTTCCTAACTTGGCAAGATTTATGCGAAGAGGACAATGAGAATTGCTGTCTTGTGATCACTTACATTAATCTGTTCTTTTAGCCCCAATTCAAAGTAGAAATGAAAAAACACAAAGTAAATCAGGAGGGGGAAAAAAAGGCTGGCATTTAAACATACTGTTACGGGCTGGGTTAAATATTTGAAACTGGTGGGTCAGCCACTTGCCTCTGCTTCAGGACAAGCAAAAAAGCACTTGTCTTTCTTCAGGGAGCCAGACAGCTAAAGCAAGAGGAGAACCATTTAAAGCACCAATACATGAAAAAGCTTCACAAGAACCTGAACTGCATGACCAAAGAAATTTCCCTGAAGAAATGGGCAAGATCATTGATAATTTAAGCTTTTTGTGTGCATGTGAAGCAAGAAGAAATCAAGCATGCAGTCATAGAAGTACTGGTATAATGATTCTGAGAGAAGGCTAAGAGCACTTTTGGATTAAGACTGAAAATGGGTTTACTGTTGAAAGCAAAGACACTCTTCTGTGGTATGATTCCTACTATGATCATGTTCTTTCACAAAAGTGTTAAATGTTCTTTGTTATGAGAGTGAAAAAACAAAAGCTGCTGACCCTACCAGGATGCCAGTGAAGTATGGAGAAGTAGAATATTGAAGAACGAACTCCTTTGCCCTGCTGGTCAAACTAATAATTACTTTCATTAGGGTTGTAAGAAAGTGATGTGGTTCATTTCTGGTGCACAGAAAACTATATTTCACATGCACCTGTGACTTAGCATAGCCATATGCTTATGGTTACATCTGCTCAGTTGTTGCATATGTGTTATGGTCAGTTTTGTGTGTGTTATACAAAACTGTCTAATCTTCTTTCTCACCCTGTGAGGATATTTGCAGTGACATAGGACAACTTTCTAGTCTCAAAAGAAGATGAATTGTTCTTCAAGATCCAACTCTAGCCATTCTATTAAAATACAGATTTCATTTCTTTTATTTTAATAGCTAGGTATCTATCATTTCTATTACTGAAACAGTCATATAGAAACATGGCCTTGCGGGTTGTTCCAATTTAAGGGAATACAGGTTTCCCTCGCTTTATGCGGGTTCTGTATGTGCAAATTCGCTCTTATGCGATAACCTTTTTTATACCAAACATTTGTTACATGCGAGGTAAATTCACTCTTATGCGATCAGTGTGGTGGAAACCCACAGTTAGCTACTTTGTTTGGTGCATTGTGGGAGTGACACGCACCAAAATATAGTCTCCTGTGTGGATCTGTGCTCCTTGCTCTTTGTGACGTGTGTTTCTGTGGCTGCCATCCCCATTATGGCTTCTAAGTGTCCCGCTAGCTTATCTCATACCCTTCTCCCTGGTCCATCAATGAAGCCTTCACCACCCTCTCTTCACACCAACTAAACATTCACCACCACCCTGTGCTTGTGTCTACTGTCTGCTGTTGGTGAGTACCAAAATTGTCTTGTAAAAGTGGTAGAAATGGGTCTGGGGGTCAGTACAGTCAAGGCCTTGGAACATATCCCAATTTGTTACATTGTAAAGTGGGTTCCCTTTATGTGAATTTGAGTTAGGTGCCATTTTTCAGGAACACATGTACAGCATAAAGCGAGGGAAACCTGTAATTGGTAATGTATTCTGGTATTCTGATGCAAATTCCACACAGAGTGCGTGTGCAAGGGAGTTGAACAACAGGCAGTGTTCCCGCTCACAACTTTTAGACCCTTTCAGCCAGCCTACAGGCTAAAAAAAAAACCTCTAGGTGAATTTTCTGAGGTACATTGTTCCAGGACCCATTGTAGTTGTGTCTGGTACTACTCTGCAGCCTTCATGCTACTTTTCCTAGGCCATGTCCACAGGAGTAATGCTTTACTGGCATATGAAAAAAATATGCTTGTAGTGACAAAGCACTCCAAGCATGGATACAGCTGTACTGATGTAGATCAGGGTTTTCTGCTGGCTTATCCTACACCCACCTCTTGGCAAAATGAACTATGCTGCTGAAAGCACAGTTTTGCTGACCTCTTTGTGTTTATAGTGAGGGCTTTTACCAGCAGGGAGATGTTGATCAATACCACTCTGTGGGCAGAAGGAACAGTCTGACACAGTTCACAACTTAGCCAATTAAGTGCTTCTGCCTACACAGTATGAACTCTCAAGCAACTGGCAAACAGGTCTTTATTTCCTGAAGGAGCTTAACTTTCTTACAATGATTTCAAATAAAGGACTGCAATGTCCTCATTGCCACTGGAGGTACCAAGGAGGTATAAGCTAAACCAGCAACCTGTGGGCCTTATTTTCTGAAGTACCTATTGCCTTCACTATGGGCTTCAATGAAAATTAAGAACAAGTAGCACATTGCAGAAGATGCTCAGTATCTCCTTGAACACAACAGAAAAAAATTAAGGACCAATTTAATTGCAGATATAAACAGACATGCATATTCTGTAGTCATTAGTTTGATCAAGCTAGGTCAGAGATAAATATAGCCCTCCAGGTGTTAACTTGTCAGAGGCTTAGCCTAATTTTAGCATCTGTGCTAAGAGTTGGAGAATTCTTGTTAATTCTCCAGGGAGATGCAAGTGGATGGGGGGGGGAAGTCGATGGAGACCAGCTGGGGATAGTACCACAGAAAGTTTCACAGGTGGGTGATTCTCTGTCAAGAAGCCAGGGCTCAGACACCACTGTCTTGGGGAAGTGAGAGGCTAACATCAGCTGCAGCCACCTTGGCACTAGCTAGAAAATTGTCACACGCTGCATTCCCTGAAATCAGGAAAACACCTCTTGGGAGCTGCTGAGTGGCAGTGAGGGCTTAGAACAGGGCTGAGCAAAATGTGGCCCGGGGGCTGGATGCAGCCCTCCAGGCCATTCTATCCGGCTCATGGGGCCCATAAAAAATTTAGAAAATTAATATTGATCTGCCCTGGGCTGCCTGTCATGCAGCCCTCAATGGCTTGCCAAAACTCAGTAAGTGGCCCACTGCCCAAAATAATTGCCCACCCTGGCTTAGAACATAAGAACTACCATTTCCTGGGGTAGACCATAGGTCCACCTTGCCCCGTATCCTGTGTCTGGGCAGTGGCCACTGGGTCTTTGGACATGTTTGAGGGCCAGTGGGCACTGTCTGGTGTGCTGTGCTCGGTGTCCCCCCTTGGCACACTAGTTATTAACCTTTGACTGTCACTCCCATCCCTGTCTTGTTATCATTTGTCCCTGTGCGGGCTGGGAGCGGTCCGAGGCTTTTCGGGGGCGCATGGCGTGGGCTGTGGCTAGCAGCCCTGGCACGTGGGTCGGAGAATGCAGGCCGGCGGACTAGAATTAGGCACGGACGCTTAGCGGTAGATTAAAGATTATTTTACTTACACCGTAGATGGTCGCGGTGCAGGCAGGAAAAACTTCCAGGAAAAATTTCGCTTACGTTGTAGTTACAAAACTCGCTCGAACTTGGAAAGAGCTCTGGATACACTCACACGAAGTTTGCTAGGCTCCGTGGAACTTGCACGCAGGGAAGGGGTACGTCGAGGGATCAGGCGGCGACAGCGAGAGGCCAAAGGTTGATCAGACCCCTATAGCCTTCTTGAGGTATACGCTGGGTTCGATAGGCTCCGCAGCGCTTAGAGTTCTTCACAAGATGTGAAGTCCTCCTCCTCCAGATGGTTGTGGAGTCCTCCAACTTGGGCGGAAACCGCTCGAGTCTTCTATACAGCTAGCAAGCCAATCGCTAGCCGCCACGTGGAAATAATTTAGAAACAGCCAATAGTGGGACACAAATTTGCATGCGGGTGGCGGGAACTCCTTTGCACCATGCATTTCTCTTTGCAACTGAGAAATGCACCCTGCAAAGAAAGCTCCTAGTGGCAGGAAATAATTTAGCAGTGCCGAAGCGCACACAAACAAAATCACACCCTTGGGTTGTGACAGTCCCAAGTGATCAGTTGTTGTCTTTTCAGTCTAAGGGAGGCTAATATTTTACCTGGTGGTCCTAGGTCCATGATCCCTTAATGTAACAAATAGGCCTGTGTCCAGGCAGTGGGCAATGGCCGCTGGCTTCTTGCACTCTTTCAAGGGCTAGTGGGCACTGCTCAGTGTACTCAGCTCTGTGTTCTTCCCTTGGTGCACTCGTTTTGAACCTTTGATCTTCACCCCCCATCCCTGTTTTCTTCTTTAGTTGCTCTCTGGGAGCTTCTAGCTTTCCCTGAAATGTACTTTTCCCTTCATGTGTACTTAGTGCTTCCCACCCCCCCAGCACTATTAAGGGGGCTTTCGGCTTTACTTGTTGGGTGTGCCCGCCTGGCCTCGAACAGCCTGTCCCAGGCAGCTTTGGTCCGTGTCCGCCTTGTTACCCCGGGTGGCCCTTCGAATAGATGTTCGCTCCTGACGTGGTACTCCCCAATCTCACCTGCCACGACTTTGAATCTTAATACAGTGGGGGGTGGTACCACTCAGATTCCCTCCAGGGTGAGATGTCTTTCTGGCGGTCTTCTGCAAGGCTCCACCTCCCCTCTACCTCGCCCTTATACCCAGCTGTGGCGGGTCACTGCTGTTCTTGTGGCCAGCTCCCGAATGCCGGGCCCTGGTTCCTCCCTGGTTATCGTGCCCGCTGACTTTCCTTAATGCTAACCCCGATCCTGAGGCTCACACACCAATCGGGCCCTCCCTATGCCCTGATACTCAACGCCTCCAAAAAGTGGGAAATGCAAACTGGATCACAAAAAAAAAAACTCAGAAGAAAAGAGCCTTCCTGACACACCCTGAGGGACCCCTCCGTACCCCCATCTGGCCCCGAAGGCCAAATCACACACAACCCGCTTCCCTAGACTTTTATGGGGCGATCCTAGGCTCTACACATGGTCATGGGATTCTGTGGCCTTCCACAGACTTCCTCTCCCTTGCCGCTCTGGCTCCTATATCTTCGGGCCCCCTGAAGACCTCCGGTGAACCCGAGTCCACCAGTTACCCGTGGTATCAACGATACGCCCCCATGGTCTGTGCTCCGCAGCGTTTTGTGCTGCCCTGGCCTCACGTCTTCCACTAGGCGCGTCTCTCTGGCTGCCCCAGGGCCCTCCACCGTCCCACCTGGTCAGGTGCTGGGTAGTGGCTCAGCACCTCCCCCTCCTCCACGGTGGCCACTGGAATCAGAGTCCCTCTGGGCTCTCCCATCCTGTCCTTCTAGTCTTTGAACAGGAGCCCCTGCCCCTCATTCGGTGTTGTCTTCACCGCAGCTGGCAGCCTCTGGCTCACAGCGAGCTCAGCCGGATCCTCCTCCGCTGGAGAATACCACTTCCAGCTCCGTTCACTCCGTTAGGAGTTTGAGGGAGACCCCTCCTGCTGGGGCTTCTCCCAGCATCCGTCCCCCCACCTCTTTGCTGGAGGCCCGCTTTATTTCCGCCAACCGGTGATTGTTGTTGACGTCACCAGCCAGCCGCAGCTGTATGAAGGCGCGGCTGATGATTCGCGCGGGCTTCTCCCGGTGTTCCGGCTTCGCCGCGGGTCCTGCTGCAGGTGAGTGTTCCCTTTTACTTTTGCTTTTTCCTCCCGGTTCTTCCCCAGATTCCTGTTCCCGGGGTTCCCCCCTTGCCCTTTGGGGTCCTCCCTTTTGTTTCTCCCTACGACAGTGGGCATTGGCTCACATTCCCAATGCACATCAAATAGGCCTGTGTCCAGGTAGAGTTTCACTGATCAGTGTCTACAGCAGGGGTGGGCAATTATTTTGGGCGGAGGGCTGCTTACTGAGTTTTAGCAAGGCATCAAGGGCTGCATGACAGGCAGGCTGGGGCAGATAAATATTAATTTTCTAAATTTTTTAGGGGCCCCACGGGCTGGATAGAATGGCCTGGCGGGCCACATCTGGCCCATGGGCTGCATTTTGCCCACCCCTGGTCTACAGGCTTCCTCAAATCATTTGGGGACCAGGGGGTGCTGGCTGGTGTTCTCTGTTCCGTGTCCCCTTCTAGTTCCCTTGTTATTAACCTGTGATCTTCATTCCTGGTCCTATTTTTTTGACTTGTTCCAAGAAATCCTTTTGTTGCTTTCTCAGGGACTTCACTTTTTAAGGGGGTCTTATAATTTTTTTGTGGTGAGCCTAGGTCTATGTTCCCTGACCATAACAAATGGACATGTGTCTAGCCAGTTTCACTGGTTGGTGTCTACAGCCTCCCTTAACTCATTTGGGGGGCAGTGGCCTGTGTGCTCTGCTCGGTGTCCCCTTGTTATTAACCTATGGCCTCATTCCCCTTCTGTTTTCTCTTTATTTATTCCCCAGAGTTAGTTGATGTGTCCCCAGTGGCCTCCCTTATTAAAAGGGGCTTATAGTATTCTGTGATGGACCTAAGCCCATGGTCTTTCAGCACATTAAACAGGCCTGCGTCTGGGCAGAGTCTCACTGGTCAGTGTCCACAGGCTCCCTTGACTCCTTTGTTATTTACCTGTGACCTCACTTCCTTCCCTATTTTCTTATGACTTGTCTCAAGGAAACAGTGGATGTGCCTGTAGTGGACTCCCTTCTTAAGGGGGGTGTAACTGGGGGGTGGTCCCCCTCTATTAACCTGACCCAGGAACCAACTTCCTCACAAAAGGTAGGCAGCACTTTGGTCCCATTTCCAGGCTCTTTCTTTTTACATGGGAAAAGCTTGTCCACATGGTAAACAAGGCAAGTGAGAACATAAACAGAAGTACAAATAACAGACACAAGTAAAACCACAGGTCTTTCCTCCAACCTAGAGAAAGAGGCCACCTAGACTTCTGCTTTTCTCTCAGGACACCAGCCTCCTCTATCCCTCTTCCTCTCCCTCAGTTACCCTCCCTTGGGAGCTTGTAACTTTCCCTGAGGCCAGCCAGTCATCCCTAGCAGCTGACCCAGGGCTCCTAGGGAGGCAGGCTATCACCTCCTAACCCCCAGTGTCTAGCTGTCTTGGTGTGCCTTGCTTTCCCCCTTAGGGTTGTTGGTTGTAGCCATGTTGGTCTAAGGGCATAGATAGACAAGGTTCTTTGGGTAGATGTGATATCTTTTATTAGACCAAATAGCTGGAAAAATTGTTCTTTGCAAGCTTTCAGGCACAAATGCCCTTCTTCTGGCATAGGGAAAGTCTTGCTTCCCCCTTGGCACAGCAAGAAGGCCCACGTCAAGCAGAGGCAAGAAGGAAGCCTGCCCTGAGTCTGACCAGGGCACAGCCCCCAGTGGGGAAGGGGTCACAGTCTGCACTCCTCTCTCCCCTGCTTCAGAGCGACTCATGCCTAGGGACACATCTGGGTTTTACTGGACATGTCCTCTTTTTTGGGTCCTCCCATTTCCATCTGGGCAGTTTTTTAAAATATCAAGAAATGTCCGGGATTGTGCTCTGCCTCTGCTCAGCATCAAAGTTTTTCCCCCGGCACTTCCTGTCTTGCTTCAGCAGGGAGCTGCTTGGGCCTGGGGGGAGTCAGGGGGAGAGGGATTGCAGGCTGGGGCATCATGCACCTGTCACTGCCCTGGCAGCTGCAGGCAGGTAAGTCTGAGGTGGGGTGGGGGTCAGAGGTTGTGCGTGTGTGTGGGTGTGTGTGTGGGGGGGGTGATGCCAGGGCTGCAGCAGGGCAGGGAGGTGCCTGCCCCTCCAGTGAAGCAACGGGTGGGGGGGGGAATTCTTCAGAGGGGCAGCAGGGAGCTGTATAGGTGGCAGGGCTGGAAGTGAGGAGCACTGGCAGGGCTGGGGGGGTGCTATGGCATGGGAGTGAGGGGCACCAGGGGGGCAAGGGACTGTGGGTTGGGAGCATGGTGCACAGACCCATGGGGGCCTAGGAGGCTGCGTGTTGGGAGTGAGGGGTTTCAGGGAGGGGATTGCTGTGGGTTGGGAGTGAGAGGCAACAGCAGGGCTGGGGGGCGGTGGTCTGTGGCTTGGGAGTGAGGGGCACCAAGGGGGTCCTCCCATCATATTAGTGGCTCCGCATCCTCTTCTTTGAAACTGGAGGTATGGTAGCCCTACTCACGCCTCTTTTCTCCAACACCACTGTGAATGTGGCTGAATTGCCAAGGACGTGGCTGGGCCCTTGCTGCAAGGTCCGTCCCCGTCTGGGGGAGCACCCCACTTCAGGCGGGCGAGGGAAGCCATTTCCCCTCCCCCGTGGACCAGCACGCGTGCAATCCCCGGAAACTACAACTCCCGGCATGTCGCGCGGCGGCCCCCGAGCGGGAGCGGAAGGAGAGAGGGATGCCGG